>NW_008751664.1:3650895-3706082 GCF_000715545.1 Opisthorchis viverrini
ATTGGTGGCATTGTTTGATTCAAATCAGGTGATAGTAAGCCTCAGCGGGATTATGCTAGCAAGCTTATGCTCAGTGGGGCCTGATCAAGCTAGGAAGAGTTGGAGGGGTGGTTAGGTGCGGTCGAAAATGAGATATCTGAAATAGGTAGCTAAATGCTCTACTAGGATAAGTAAAACTCTACGGTCGGGCTAGGGTCCCAAAAAAAGTTTTTACAACACCTGACCTTGAAAATCAAATCAACGGGCCGTGTTGAATTAAATGATTTTTTGTGTTGAGACAAGTGTTTAGAAAAAGAGGGACATTCGGTGGCTGTTGTGGTGAGAGACCCGGTTAATTCATTGCTCAAAAATTTCAGAAGGGTGCAGAGAACTTAATTTTTTGGGCATATTTGGGTTAAAGCGACCATAATCTAGCATTTTTTCCGTTGTCGGACGGTGTTCGCAATGTAAAAGTTTAGACCATGACCACAAATCGTGGGATTGTGGGGAAAGTTGAAGGGTTTTTGCATCAAGAGAGGCGTCCGGAGCACTCCTGAAACACTCAGTACTTAGCTTCAAAAGTTTCAAACGTTCTTTTATGGAGGCGTACGAAAATGAGCGAGATCTGCAAAGGGTTCCGGTGGCTTTGCACGAGACCTTTGTTGGTTGTCTCCACAGCGATTCGGTCACGTGAAGAATGCCACAATATTATGTCATTTAAAGTCGCACTTCTTCAGAACTGGGTATAGGAATCGAATGCGTTTTCACCCTGGGAAAGGTGCACCTAATAAGACCAACCTTTCTTATCACATGTTAATAGGGTCAACACAGAATTATTAGAGGAGGTTCACGGATTCACGGATCGAGTCCTTCTCACAAGGTTACCGGTTCAGTTTTGTTCTTGATGTTCTCTGGCTTCGGTTCACTTGGAACGTGCAAGCGAGAAGGGCTGTAACACTGGTATCTGAACTCTCAGTATGAGGCAGTAAGTTTACAGCCAAAAGACTCACAGAAAACGTTGAAAATTGCTTAAAATCGAATACCAGTTGCAATGTGAACAACTGTCAGGTACAGGTTATTCCACGCAACAACAACCCGTAATGAGAAAAACGGTTGCCCAATAAATGTGCAGGCTTAGTGCTTGAAAATCTCCCTACCATATTCCAAGTCATGGAGTAGTTAAGTCAACCGTGAAAAATTGGTCGCCTAACGCTTGTTTAAACAAGGCACACAGAAACATTTGGCTTCATCGGAAGCGACGACACTCCATGGGAACAGGGGGAGGCGTCGCAAGACGTGTTTCGTAATCGAATGATTCAGGAGCAGTGAGCATTTTCGTAGCAGCTCGCTGGACACACCCAACTAGGCTCAGGTCCTTCTTGCGCCCCGAATGGACGTAGGCGCTTCAAGCTTTTCTCCTGTTGAAAAAGGACATATTTGAATAGAGCCGAACTTATCCTATCATTCTATCCTCGTAATCTCCTCTGGTCTGTCTTCGCCGTGAATGACAACGGAGCCCACTGAGTCTGGAGGCATCTTTCGTCAATCGGAGGAGGGTGGCAGTTTAGCGACGACTGCTTTGCGGCAGCCACTTCCATTTGGAGTGCGCCGGCGGTAAACCTCCAGGATTCTCAGTTGTCCGCAGAAAAGAGGCGGGTTTTAAACATATCCGGAAGATCGTTGACGTTAGGCAAAAACGGATGTGGTTTCAAGGCGAGGCCTTGAGGAACTTCAATGTGGACCGGTGCCAGAAAAGAGTAAGTTAAACCTGTCTTTATTCAAAATGTTCTACCTGATACGAATGCCTTATTCTAGCGTAAAATTTCTCCATAGATCTCATCAGACTTGAGCTTCTGGAGCAGCAAGGCGTGTGGAACTTGATCAAATGATTTTGAGAACTCGAAAAAGGTGGAATCTTATATGAGTATTTTGTCCATAACTTGGGTAAATCTGTCTGGAAATACGAGCATGTTTGTCGCACAAGAAGGTTCCAGGGGGAATCCCTATTACTTTTAGATGCCAGGTTATTACTCCTGAGGCGATGTATGGTAGCTTGATTCAGAATGCGTTCGGCCACCCAGCATGGCATGCTAGTCAGGCTAAAATGTCTGTGACCGTCAGTCAATAGGTGGTCACAAGTTTCTGTGTATGCTTGGGGGTCGCTTTCTTTTAAGCAGAGAACACTCTATATTTTAAGGTGTTGTATATTCCCTTCACCACAAGCAGGAAATTAACTTTGCCATATTTTCGAAGTTGGTTAATTTGGTCCGATCCATTTTCAGATTTCAGTGACCACCGCCGAATTTTATGTGATTTATAGGTTACGAGACCGCCAGATTATCTGAGGTTGATTGAAGAAAAAGCCAGATCCAAATACATGACTGGCATAAATAGGCTTAGGCGCTTAACGAATGCCTCCATCTTCTGTATTTTCGAGGGTAGTTGGTGTAGTTGGATTGGCTTGTGCGTTTCGGTCTGCGAGCCCACCGTTCGAATCCGGGGTCCGTCGCTAGGTTTTTTATTCATCTTCTCCGGTTAACGCATAGATTTCTCGGTTTGCGCCAGGTATTTTCTCCTCTCAGTGTTGTTACCCCTGCCCCTTCTCGGGAACTCTTTAGTGAAAGTAAATATACTTCACAAGCAATAACATGAACAATATTACTTAGAAATGATATCGCTTCTCAAGCACGTTTATTCACAGAACCTTGCTAGTTTTGTTAGCAGAAATCCATGGTAAAAACATGCTGAAACAGTTTGAAAACTGCCAAAAGGTACATGTGCGGAACCTTTTGGCTATGTGGTTAATTTATTTTACAGATATCTGAAGACGCGGTCGTCAATTTTCCGTTAACTTGAATTATGGGAAGTGGAATGGGTAGTTATAAAATGTTGCCTGAAGTAACAGACCTCCACGAAGTCAATTTTAAGTCACACGGATAGATTTGGCAGTGTTAAGCCGGCTTAAATGACAAACGCCAGAATCGAACGCCACTAATGGGTCGCTTGCGGGTTTCCCGTTTCTCTCTCTGAAGCAGAAGGTAGTTGGCTCATTTATCCAACTTGTCTCACTTACTTTTCGTGCAACATCCAGCAACATGACCCGTTCTCCAATGTTCCGCTGGAAGATTTCTGATTTGCAGTGCTTCCGCTCATTTTCCGTCTTTTGTAGTAATCTTTTTCCAGAAAAAGCTGGGGCCTCAGTTTCTTAAGAGGCCTAATCCTACCGGGTGGCTTTCAGTTCATCGGACGTGGTACCGACTGCTTTGGGACAAATGCTGCATCAGCCTTGTTGATTTTCTGGACAATAACCCTGTTCGGCTACTCTACTGAAGCGTGCACAATTTCAAGTTGGTTAAGGAAGATAGGCATTTTCGAGAGGTCCATATGGCGGAAGTTTGAATCCACCTTCACATAAGGACGAGATTTCCCTCAGTGTAGTTTTCGGTCTAAACTTCTCAAGCTAGCGTTGCCGTCAATACAACCACCAGAGGTACAAAAGGTATAATAACTCTCAAAACTGAGTCGAACACACGTGTACAGCGTGTAATATATGAAGTGTAAGCGGCAAAAACCTGAAAATTCTGGTGCCTTCCGGATGCATCATCGACAGCCGTCATAAGGCCGATACTGGGTCGTGTTTGGCTGTTGGGTGCAGGCCTTCGACCAACCAGAATTCAGATTGATGCTGAGCCGGCAAGCGACCCGAATTTCGTTCGGTCTTTTGTGGGGTAAGATTCTCAGCCGTAGCAGCTCCTAACTGGTAGAGGTAAAACGGGATCCGTGTGGAATTCTGTGTAACGATTTGAGTTCCCTAATTCCTTGTTCACTAGCAAAAGAGGTCAAATATCAATACACAGCTGTCCTTATTCCGCCTGGCCAGCGAAAAAGTCCTTTGTTTATAAAAAATAAATTCAATGGCGATGGTATTTGTCCTGCGCGTTAGCTGGGATGGGGCGCGACGACAGGTTTGGTCCAAGCACTCCGTTGATCGGCTTTGGTCAGCGCCGATGCAGAATGTCCACTAGACCCGATGCGCTGGAACTTGATCCACGAGGCTTTTAGAGCATTGAAATCGCCCTCTAGCATAAAGTGCATAAAGTGGTAGCTAAACGAGAGTAGTCCTCATTCTTGTATGAGGAATTGATCACCTCCCAGTGGACTTGAGGGGCATCGGTAGACTGACGAAGAGAAGAGATTCGGACCCACGCAGCGGCATTAGAATTCGCAGTACATCACAAAGAGGTGCAGGAAAAATGTCGGAAAAGCCGCGCGGACTTGACAGGACCACACGTAAGTATAAAGCAACCACATCAGTTTTCCCACGTTTCGATTACGTTAGATTACTTTGGCAGCAGTGAGAAGCAAAAGCTGAAGCGTCGTTGCAGAAAACTTCGTGCTCTATGTTGTGTGGGTTTGTGTGAACGGCACTGGAAACAGTTTACTTGGTGAAAACCCTAGTGGCCACGTGAAAAGTTGGTACAAAGTTGTAAACACACAACGAGCCGCGCAGCCTCAAATAGAGTGTTATCGAGAGAAGCGACAGTGTTTACTAATACCGTGTGGATCGGCGCTTAAAATGCATCCGCTATGGGGTGAGTCAGATACGGTTTTATATTCAACACACCACAAGCGATCAGCAAAAAAAAACTAAAGAGCAGTCAGTATGGCAAATATCCTTCAACCTCTGGCAGCATGTGATGCGTTTTTTAGGGAAAAGTTAAAAATAATTGGCGAGGATGCCAACAACTGACGACGGCCTTTTCCCTCTAATTTAAAAAGCGGTTCTGTAGTGGGTCAGTCGGTTTTGCGGATCGATAGCTTTTCTTCTCTCATTGACTTTTAGTCCGCGAGCATGCTTAGCTACTCAGCAGTATCACACTTCGCAAGCATGAAGGGCACAACAACATTCGTCGTGGGCAGTTAAGCGATAGTTACCCACAAAATAATACAGAGTGAAAAGAGGGGTACTGTCTGTGAACATAGCGTTTGTGAGGAGATACTCGTTTGGAGTCTTGTCAGTTTAAGTTTTATATGGCAGTGAAACGGCAAGGGACGCATTACAAACAATCCGCTGCGGTAGGGGGAGGCGGCAATTTCCCATACCACAGAATGTGGCGAGCGCGGCCAAAAGTTTTACGGGCGACGTTTTATCTAACGCTAGGTGCCGCTAAGAGTGGTCTTTGCATTAAAGGAAGTGACCGGTGTCGGGCTCCGGAAGGGGTGACGCTGTCCAAGCCTTATTGTGGCCATTCAAACTTGGCTGAAAAGATCTGGTGCGGCAGACGTCTACGCCGTGTCTTGGAAATGTACGGCGAACCAATTTTCTTGATCTCAAATCGACACCAAATTATTTTTGTTTCTTAAATGTGTGCGTTTACCCTCACGATCACTATATTTCCGGTACATTTATACATTATATATTATGTATATTATATTGTATTTCCGGTATAGCTTTTGGCACCGTTAACTACTACCGTCCTGACAAAATCCGGTGTTTCTTCAATCACGTTTGATGAACTTAAATGACAACTGTGAAAGATAGTTGTGTGCCCTTACCTGCCAGCTTACATTCGCTTTTTAAACACTGTTTATCGTCGCGGTGACAGTACGCGTTCAGTAAGCCATATCAGTTTGATACTGACGAGGGGAACTGAACGGTCCCGCGTCTTCCTCGGTGATCAGCGGAAAAAGCGAATCCACACAACACCATAAGCTGAATAAGTTGAAAACGCACGACGAAAGTTAATATTTATTTATAACGCTTTACCGCCAATTGCTGAGGGAATGCCCTGATTGGTCAGAATACAAGCCAATCTGAGTCGAGCACCTTTGACCCGACACTTCTCGTCCACGATTTACATTTCGGGAGAGCAACTTCAATTAGTTTTACGGACAGCAGGAGCAGTTTGAAGAAGCTCGAATCAGGCTTGTTGAACCTCTGATGCGCAGTACGTCAGTGAATGCCACAAAAACGGTTGAGCCTCTGTCTTCTACCAGAGATGCTGCTGCCAACTCGATTACTGAATTCAATTTCGATGCTGAATCCGGACGAACTTGAGAAAGTTGGTTCAAGAAATATAAAGACGTGTTTGAAACCGACTTCGCTCAGTTTGATGATGCATGGAAAGTTCGAACGTTGCTGCGGAAACTGGGGACGGCTGAACATGATCGGTTGACGAATTTCATGCTCCCCTAATTCCCTCGTGACATTGGCCTCGCAGATGCTGTCAAAATTCTGGCTCAAATGTTCGATGAGCAAAGTTCCTTGTTCAATATTCGTTATCAGTGTCTCAAGGGCACCAGAAAGGATACTGAATATTTCATCAGTCATGCCGGTGTGGTCAACAGAAAATGCGAGCGCTTTCAGCTCAGCTGCATGACCAAAGATCAGTTCAAGTGTCTCATCTTCGTGACTGGTCTTCAAATGCCGCATGATGCAGATATTCGGACCCGGCCACTGGATCGAATTGAACAGGATCCAGAATTAAAGTTTCAGAAGCTTACCACCGAGTGCCAGCGTCTTATCAGTCTGAAGGCTGATGCTGCAATGATTTGACATTCCAAATTCTCTCAGCCTGATATGGCATGCAGAGTACCTACTAAGAGGCGACCAAATTCTAAACGAACTCTAAGAAAGCCGCCCACCCCGTGTTGGTTTTGTGAAGAATGGCACTATTCACGCCACTGTCCCTCCCGGTACCACAGGTGCAGTAATTGCAGCCAAAAGAGTCATAGAGAAAAATGTTGCAGGGACAACTTCAGCAACCCACGCAAACACTGGCCCTGCAAATGAACGCAGCCAGAGACCATCACCGCCACATTTAGGACGAAATCAACCGGCCGACGTAAATTCGTCACATTATGTATCGATGGCACACCAGTTACCTTCCAACTGGATACAGCTTCTGACTTCACTCTGATTTCAAAAAGAACCTGGAATGCAATTGGAAGGGCGCCAGTGGAACACACAAAGTGCACCGTTGGTAAGGTATCCGGTGGAAGCCTCAAACTGACCAGGAAGCTGAACTGTTCCGTATTGTTCAAGCGGATTAAACTCAATGGTACTTGCTACCTCACGAAATATACAGGCATTGATCTCCTGGGCCTGAATTGGATTAATGAGCTTCAACTGTTGGATGAACTCCTCAGTGCCGTTTGTAACGAAGCAACTGCAGATTGCTCCGATACGTTCACGAGAACATCACGTCCTGACGATTTTGTGGTCGCCACAGTTATAGCCAAACCGGAAACCAGATGGAGCATGCGCGACACAGCGAATATTCAGCTTCTGGCGTCCGGCAGCAGTAGCCCTCTCACCTCAGTCCAATTTGGTGAACCCCGCCGGCAGCCCGCAACGTTTCACCCGCGGTCTGAACCCTTCAGTTTACAACCGCAGATTCATGCCGATAGTTCTACTGCTATCCAGAAAGTCGAAAAATGGGGGCCGGCAGAAGGGACGCCACAACAGTTACACGGAGACCAGCAACTGATTTCGAGGATATGGGGAATGGTCTCTACGATGGACGCAGGATCGAATTTGGAAAACACGAGGAAGAAATAAGATCGTAAGCATGGCCACGTCAAGGAAACCGAATCCAGAGATTCTGTGGCTCCGTAAGGGTATCTCGTTGCGTGGGACACCGGACAGCCGTGACACATCCCGAGATCCCAGATCAGCACGCTTGCAGCCACAGGAACGGACAGAAATGTGACAGCACCCCCATGATTCGTCACAGTGGATTTCAAAACAGCGGTTGGTTGAACAGCCTCCTGAAAAGGGAGGTGTCCGGAGGTCGGCAGTCCCTAATAACCGAACATCACGTCTTTTGGACGGATGTGTCACGTACAGGGCACGGACCAAATGAAGGCATGTCCTGGTTGGTCAGAATGCCAGTCAATCTGAGTCGAGCACCTTTGACTCGACGTTTCTCCACCCTCACGGAAATTCTAGCACGACCATGTGGAACAGTCTTTGAATACCCTGTAAATGCAGTTCTAATAATTTTCCTTTTCTCTATAAAGAACTGTATAGAGCTACCGTGCCTTTTGATATACCATAGTCGGCGGAGCAGGAAATCAAAAGGTCGATACAGGGTTGGACTACCATACATCAAGTCGTAATACTGATTGACAATAGCATATCTCATCCGGGTCGGCCAGTGCTTTGTGGCTGGCCAACTCCGCCTCGGTGTGACCGTATGTGTTGGTTGTTTGTGCGGGCTACAAACAGGATTTTGTTCGCATAAACACTTGCGTGGTAGACATTCATCCTCAGTCTGCCACGTAACTGCAAGGAATTAACCTTACAAGCTGGGAGACCATCTCAGCGCCTAAGATGGCGGCGTTCATCTTTTCAGCTGGTTTTTGTAGTTCATAGACTGAGCACCTGCGGCCATGGATGTGACCTCGTGTTGGACATGTGCAGCACGGTAACAGTCTACACATGATTAAGAATGACTTGCCCTATAAGGGTACTTCAGTGTTGGACTAAAATATACTCTATACAGCCTCCTGAAATCAAAGGTGTCGATCGAATAAGAGAAAGGCTACTTCTCTTCATGACTGAAAGATCCAACAGATCACCAGGGTACAGATTAAAGGGCGGTGGCTACAAGAAAATCCGTGATACTGCTCAGGCTACCCCGGGACGAAAGTACACATCCGCAGATTAACACATGTACGCATTTTTCGTCGTCAACAAGTAGGTGCTGGGTCAATGTTCAGAGTTGGTGTGCACTTGCCGCTGGTTAGCGTCAGAATTCTGACGGTGCTACTTCTCTTCATGACTGAAAGATCCAACAGATCACCAGGGTACAGATTAAAGGGCGGTGGCTACAAGAAAATCCGTGATACTGCTCAGGCTACCCCGGGACGAAAGTAATAATTTGAAGTGTGCCCGATTAGAATATTTCAGCGTGAAAAAATTTTACTATCCATTACAGAAATGCCTCTCACTAACTTTACACTGTGAGTTCGCAAATTATTTGAGAGTCGTCCTTCGAGAAGTCGAAAAATGTAGCATCTGAGTTTATGCTTGACTACGTTCCCTCGGTTCAAACCGTCAACTCTTCAGTGGGATGCAGAACCGGTTCTTGGCGTATTCGTACTGCGCGAGGGGCATTAGATTATTGGCGGGAAGATTCTATAGATAGCTTTTTTACAGAACGCCATGCGCCGTCGTGCGCGATACCATCGATTTAACTATCCGGTGCCATGCATTCGTCCCTTCTTAGCTAAGCTGTATCAGCGGCATTTTGTAGACCGATGGGATAACATGTCCTGTAAAGAGTCGTTCTCCGGCAGATATGAGGTCGACTTCAGTATCTTTGGATGATTACCACCCTGCCCCTAGTTGCCAGATGAATTAGTTTTAGCTTGACTTGCCTAATGTCTTTACTGCCGACAATAATTTTACTTCACCGAACAAATTCGAGGAAATACGATTACTCGTAGTGCAGTGCTGTCTACCTTACCTGGGTGCACATTGGTAAAATTCCAAGGGTGAAGGAGGGATGTAAGAACAAGCTTCTCCCGGTACAAACCCTGATCTCATTGCAACAAATGCAAAGCAATATCTTTCAGCCGATAAAAGGATAGAAGAACAATATTGGGCGTGGGCAACACCGCTTTGTCCTACTACCCAACAAAGTGGATACAGGCACAAATTCAAACGGCTGCGCATCCAGTGAGCGGCCGTGGATCCTGCTGTCGTAGCACCAACTCTGCTTTGTTTTATGCGGAGTGCCGAAGAAGCCGTGTGATATTTTCCTTCCGCTCTGTTTGGGATAAAACAATATGGGCGACGTTTCCCAGGGGTCAATGTTTAGCCTCCAGGTGCATCATATGTATCAAAACTGTTCTCCGGACACCAATGCTTGGCGGTGCTGGTGATATTGAATTGTGTTTTCGTGGTTAACCGATACTTCAGTAGCTAATCGATGCAACTTTTCAATGTCCTAGCATTTTCGTTTCCTCTAAATCGTGGCAGAATTGTTAATATGAATTGCAAAGTATTCCTGGTTAACTTCACCTTTGCCACCCAATTCCCACGGTGGAGCGGCACAGGCATTTGGGTGTCTTGGCAATCTAAACCTCTCGCCCCTCTAATTTAGCTGAATCCTTCGTACACCTAGTCCCTACATTACGCCTAGCACTCACACACGTCTATCTGTTGTCAAACGAAATGCGACCACTGCGATAACATCGCCTCAATTTCATATAAAAGCTCATGTACCCATTTGTACACACTTAATTACAATCTCATCCCCTTCATGGTTATCATTTTTAACTCTAACTCCCAGGCCGGCAACTCAGGCAGTGGGACGCAACTGTTCACCTCAACCCATCTACACGAACCTCAGCAGACTTATTGCCAAGACCTGTGTAGCGAATCTCCTAGCGATTCATTATTGCAGAGCGATTCGCGCAAGTGAAAGAGATGTCCTTTTGTTATTTATGAGCGAAATGTGAGACAACATAAAGGAATATATCTACATTGTCGCTAGTTCCTTTCGGGGTTAAGACTCACCTTTTCGCGGGCAGTTTTGTTTTGTTGCTCATTAATTGACGCGCTCTCTCTGAAGGTTGTGACTACAGAAAATGGCCAGTTCGACCCACACAATAAAGTGTGTTGTGGTCGGAGACGGCGCAGTTGGAAAAACATGTCTCCTCATCTCGTATACCACAAATAAGTTTCCACAGGAATATGTTCCAACTGTAGGTTTATTTCATGTTCTTTACCTTCTTGAAGGTGTTTGATAATTATGCGGTTACCGTGATGGTTGGTGGGGAGCCATACACTCTGGGATTATTTGATACTGCAGGCCAAGAAGACTATGATCGCTTAAGACCTCTGAGCTATCCGCAAACAGACGTTTTCCTCGTGTGTTTCTCCGTTGCGAATCGCAGTTCCTTTGAAAATGCGAAGGACAAGGTTGGTGATGGTTTACTTAGGTTTCACAGTGGTGGGCTGAATTTTTTCTTCATTGAAAACCATGAGTCATTGCATAGCAATATTTAGCCTCAATATGTACATAGATCATAACCGGGCGTTAAAATTAGTGGTTTTCTTTTACAAGAGCACAGAGACTTGTCATAAGTAATGTAGCAGACCTAGCGAACTGCCTTCGTGTTGATGCCATCCATGGTTGGTTTCGAGACGCCACCCTTTCATGGGTGGTAAGTCCTTGCTCTAACTGCTCTGTAAAGTACCCTGACGTGGTCCACCGTCCTAACAGGACAATCGTAAGACCTCAAGTCGTCCCACACACTCGACCTGTCATGGGCCGGAATGGTTCCATCCTTGCAGTAAAATAATGTAGCCCGTTTTCACTCTTATTACCTAGTCATCTTGGAAACTTGTGTGGTATGTTGGACAGTGGGGCTGATTTCGTTCGCTTTTGCGTTTGTTGTTTCCATGCGGGAGTTCATTACGGCTTTCGGAAATTTGGTTTCCGTTCGTGGAATACCCAATGAGCTATGCCTCTTCCAGCCTGTTTGGGCTCAAGCTAGCCTGGAACGCTGGCATGACAAATCTCCGTGATTATGAACATGTGTTGTGGTAGGACAGTTTAGCTCTCGTGTATGCAGCATTCTCCTGTTACCTTTTGCAAACCGAGGAATGGCTACCACTACTAACTGAATTCCGATACGTAAATAATGCGCAGGAAGTCAGTCAATGAGTACACGGCCGTCATCCGAAACTAACTGAATTCCGATACGTAAATAATCCGCAGGAAGTCAGTCAATGAGTACACGGCCCATAATATGGTGTTAAACCCCTTCCCCAATCCGTTTTTAACGTTTATCAACGCTTCCGTTGGAGAAACAACATGTTTATGCTGTGCCAGCTGCAATTCGGTTATGCGTATACCTTTACATCCAAGAGAACCTGGGGTAGATCTCCTGAACACCACTCAATCCAATTACTATCGCACTGAATAAATGGAGGTTGGAATAATCTTGACTTCAGTCGTAGTGGACGACGGTGGATGTGATTGTGCTCTGCATTGCACGGAATTATCAAATGACGGGGAGCTTCAAAAATTTTTAACAAGCAGCGACATAGTTGCTGATAGTCACTGATGAAGCTGCGAGGCGAACAATGATCTGCGAACCTCCGGCTTTCATCTCCGAGTGAGAATCTGGTTGGATTGGAATACACGGAAGATATTGCTTTCAATTTTGGAGAAGTCCAAGAGGTGCAAGCAATAATAGAAAAGCTGACCACAGTCATCCAGTCATGCGTCCCACGAAGTGACAAGTTATGTCCTGGGACGTACAGGTTTTGAATATACCTCACAGTGACACGGGATTTGTGGGACGATCTACGTACTTCGGAAGTTGCATTAGATCTGACAACAGTACAGCATGAAGTGAATGCTATAATCTGGCATGTTAGACCTACTTTTGCCAATTTACGCCACATGTGGCATAAAAAACAAGCTCACTGGGTTTCAAAGGATTATGTAGCAGTACAGACTGCATCGCTGAACGACTGGGGAACTTGGCCACTTCGAATGGATAATGAAACATTCAGGTTTTTGACCATCTGTCTCCGAACCATAGCTAGAGTCGGTTGGACACGGCAAATTCACAATGGGGTGATAAGGAGGCGGGTTTTTAGTGAATCAGAGTACTTTCTTTAAAGAATCCACCCATCATTGCAACCTAAGTTTGCTGTGTTTTGTTGCACCTGCCGAGACGCGCGCTGTTTTCTGTGCTTGATTCAGGTTGGCGGAAACCTAGAGGTAGGCAAAATTTGGTGTGACAAAGATGTCATGGAAAGTTTGGGCGCTGTTGGGGCTGTTTGCATTGCGTGATGGAGTCCACTTGATCCTTATTATGCTTTACTGGGGACGCTGAATCATGTGGTGGCTAACCGATGCTTGGCGTTCATTCTGTCAGTTTCCAGCCAGATCGATTAAATGTTTGGGGGAATGTTCGTGTAGGGCTAGCCCTAGATCCCCTCCCTACCCCATTTTCTTTCCACTATAAGGCTTTATTCAAACATTGATGTGGTTGCATGCAAGTGAAGTGTCAGTGTTCTCATGGTGTTGCTGTCAATGTTGAGGATATTGTTGGTGAGCAACGACGGCCTGGAGCGCTCGACCTCATCGTTCCCCAGAGCCCTTTAGTTTCAAATGGATGACTCTCAAAGTATCTCCAGAAGGATCGTTGGTTTAGGCGCTAACCTACTGACCGGGAGGTTCGTGGTTCAAGTCCAGCCCTTGGGGCTCAACTGTTCCTGTCCAGTTTTGGTTAACCTGGCAGTATTTCGGCCCCTGTGCTTCGGTTGGCATGGCAGCTAGGTACCGAAAGGAGGCGACCATCGACGAGACCGCTGAGTCAAGTGAAATATATTCCCAAGATCTGGACCCAAATTTACGTTTCAGACATACTGGAGGCTATCGCAATAGCAAGATGTCAGCCGTCCTGGAGTTTAAGCGACATTCTTTGACTGGATGTGGCTCAGTAGTTAGTAGTAGGTTTTGGCAGCCTGGCAGTATCCTAGCCTTCGTGCTTGTTTCGGGTGGCATTGTAATTAGGCATCGAAATGGTGCTACAACTGAGCGATTTTTGGATGGCCCGGAATAAACCGCTTTTGTTATTGGTTGTTCGTCTTACGCCACCTATTCGACGTAGATGGTAACGTACTGCGGCGCACGACTCTATGTTGGCTAGTTTGAGTGCTCATTGTTGGAGAGACGGACTGTCCACCGATTCCCGACTATCTCGCACATGCATTATAGTTTGAAGTGTGAAATTTGTCAAATAATATTGATGCCCCCACCTTGAGTAATTTGCCAGGTATTCCGTCATCTCCGGCAGCCGTCGTTTTACGGTTCAGATATCGCCCTCCGATGTTTAGCTGTCGTAGGTCCGTCTTCACAGGGCTTGTGGTAATGTTGCTAGCTGACGGCGTCCAAAGCCATTCTGAGTCGGTTGTTTGGCAACATTGAGGGATGTACCATCTGGGCAGCTATTGTCCCTGGCCTATCCGGGTGACCCGGATGCAATAGGGATGCTGCATTCTTGGTTTGACGTGTCTTGGACGTTGAATTTAACAATCTGCGAGCGACCATCCCTATGAACTTCTATATTGATTGATGCTACAGCTGCTTGGTGTTGCGTCTGGTTAACAAAAGCTTCGACGAGGAGACCTGGCAGAAGACCACTGGTGATTTGGATCGCACCGATGGACGATTTGCGCCAGCTCTATCGTGATGTGTCCTTCAGATTTTCCCGATGCCTCTGACTCCTAAATGATAGAAACGATAGGAAATGGTGACTTGCTCTATATGCTGGTAAAGGCACTAGGATCATGTCTAACCGTTTGTTCTCGTCCCTTGTTTCACTAAGCGGGCCTGTTGGGGATGAATTCTGCAACACAGCCGGTCACGATTTGGCCATACGGAGGAATCCCCAAGTTCTCCAGGTTTGTAGTCACTACAAAACAAAAACCTCACAATTTTTCCACAACGTTCATGGATGGGCGTGGTCCTACGGGTTAAAATACAAATTTATTGGACCGTTTTAAGGGTGAAATTTCACCAGAGTAAAAGAAACCATACCAGTTGTGACAAAATTAATTCACTGACTAATGACGGAAATACAATAACCGAGGTGAAACTGACTCAGGCCCACCAGAGGACACTGAGTACCCGGGACTGGAGACCAAGCCAGAGTTCTTGGAAATCCAGCTACGAAGGATGGTATCATCCATATACCTCAATGAGACGCCTGATCCTCGTTGGGATATTATACTACATATAACATCGTCCACTGCAATGGATATAATGAGGTCACTCTGGCCAGATGTCCAATCGGCCTCCGAACCTGGCGGACTTCACCCACAGATCCGACCGTTAACCTGTTGTGTCGTTTGTTTGTCTCTTGAACTCGGGATACTACGAGAAAACGAAGCTAGAGTGTTTGAACCCGACTTACGTAGGTAGTAAAGAAGCCGTTCTACCTGATTATTGTCCCCTTACCTTACTCTCGATTGTGTACAACCGTATGTACAGACTAATCATATGAGCTGTCAAACTACCCAGCTAAAAATGCCGTAATGCAAATCGGCCATCACGGACTAAGAACTGATCTTCCAAGTTCCAAAGACCTATCTGTTTCGGTTGCGAGTCGATTTGATGCAAGGAGAGAATAAGCGTTTCCAAGGTTGAAGCATCGAATGCAACTGATGGACAGTCGGTGTCTTTGAAGATTGCTCGAATGTTAGCCTAATGAGTCCGATAAATACGGAATCCAGCTACGAATCTTAATCTACGAAGTGTTACATTCTTCTTTGCCGTCAGCTCAATAACGGCACAACCGAGAGACGTTAGCTTAAGGTGTGGCGTGTTGCTTAATGAGGGCCTGTTGTATGATTGTCGCACTACTGTTCCTTGTTACTGAAACGGAAAAAGTCTGTCATCTTCTCGTGCTTTTGTCCGGAGAATGCGGACCTTCTGCAAAAACCCATACAACGTGATACTCATTTTCAAAACTCTAAGTTCGGAATACGAAATATTTGTGGAACTTCGTTACTTACATACAAAGCCTGGTTTGTCCAAGCTTATCAGAAGTATCAACCCTTCGGTTTGTCACTGTACGAGATTTTGCGTGTCCCGATCCCATCATAGGTTCCTTCAACAAGTTTGCTCTCGTTTGCACTTATAGTCAGAAATCCGAGGTCCGCAGGTGATAGTATTCCTCCGCACCATATTCTGAGATTCTTACGAAAATAGGGACTAGCACTTTGACTTCACCGATAGTTTTGAATTATATTCTGTGACTTTTCGGTGCCGTATCTGGTGTTTCTTTCATCATATATTAAGTTTACCCTCAGCAGTTCAAATGCTATTGGGTACCATAAGTACTGTGCTTGCAACGGTGGAAGAGTTGGTCTGGTGTGGAATGGAAGTTTTGGCTGCATCTACTATTTGGTTCAGTTTTGTGACGCCGACTGAGACGCACTTTCCAAAGAATATTTCTACCTCAGATTTAATATGGTGTTGTATACCTGTAAGTGCAACAGTTTTGGGAACCCTTCCAGTAACTAAAGCCCCGACTTCCGTAGGTGTATTTGTAACCCGCAGTGTTTAACTCGTTACGCAATCCAAGGGATTAAATAGAATAAATAATCATTGGGCTGTGGCGCCCCTTTCAGTGTGTGGCTGCCGTGTACTTCGAAGAAAGCATAATGAAGAAGACCCTACCGGCTTTTCCGAGCCTACACAAGAGCACTCGAGAAACCGGAGTCGTTTTTGCATTACGGACCTTCTGGTCAATAGTTTCGCAACTTAGTCACAGAGATGTCTCGAGCTCGTGCTTACTAATAAATTTCTTCACTAATCTGTTACCGCCTTCCTACTTACCACCTTTCCGCGTTGACCATCATTGTAGACACGATCTCAAGGGTCGCATGTGCCAGGCCGTAGTAAGGGGTGTATTGCTGTGTGGTTGTGAAACGGTTTTTGCGGACGGACGATGTGTGGTATCTTCAGGCTTTTGAACACCGGTATCTCGGAAGTGTTGCTGGTGTCGGATAGCGTCGGTGGATTCGTGAAGAGTTCCTTAGAAAATAGGTATTTAGTTGTGCAGTAGGCACTTAAATTGTGAAAAACATCCAACGCCACCAGCCGCGGTGGTTTGATGCTACGCTGCCTGAAAATTTGTCTACCGGACGAATGTTTTTCCCCCGCGACAAGGGGTGGGGGGCAACGTATAACGTCCACTTTCTCCATTCTTGTTCAACCTCATCATCGAAATTGAAATAATGAGGCGAGAGCTGGAAGGCCTTCAAAACCCCGGTGTTCAAACTGTTGCTGGTGAGAGTCTTGCCGACCTGGAGTACGCAGATGACATTGCCCTCGTCTTTGAAGACCAAAGCGAAGTACAAACCCTGTTGAATAGACTGACCGCCATCATATCATCTTTTGGCATGCGCCCTGCACCTTCAAAGGGCAAATTTATGCTTCAGAACGTGCAGTCTCCGAACATGTCCCGCAAGGAGAATTACCGGAGGTTGTGGAAAACTTTACATGCCTCACTCGTCGTATTAGCTCTGATGGAAATCTCTGATTAAGTCAGTGCAAGAATCTTAAAGGCTCGAATCACGTTTGCTACTCTGCGTCACTTGTGGCGTCAAAAAGACAGATCTTAAGGGTCGCGTGTACCAAGCTATAGTAAGGACTGTGTTGTTTCACGGATGCGAGACGTGGCCTCTGCGGACAGATGATGTGAGGCGTCTTCAGGTTTTCGGCCACCGATGCCTCAGAACCGTGGCTGGTTTTGAATGGCGTCAGCTTGTTAGTAACGAGTTGATTAGAAAATGGGCATTGGGTTGTGCGGCAGGTACTTCAGTCGGGGAAAATATCTAGCACCACTGACTACGGTGGTTCGGTCATGCGATACGCATGCCGAAACACCATCTACCGAGACGAGTGTTGTTCTCCGTGCCTCCTGAATGGTGCGAATCGCGAGATGCATAGTGTATGACTTGGCAGAAAGGCGTGAGAGAAATCACGAAGAGTGTGGGTGTTGTTGGTGTTGTACGCCTTCTAGGATGGGATCCCCGTGACCCTGCCTGTGCTTGGCGGGAGACGTTGCAAGAAATCGCGACTGGTCGATGTCAGTGGTGTTTATTACAGTCAATTCCTTTCCAGATTGTCTGCTTGAGCGCTTGGAGGTGTAGACACCTCAGAATGATAGACAAGGCCTAGCACTAGGTCCCTCACTCCCCCATTCTTTTTCTCTTCTTTCCACTCTAGGTCTTTAAATATAATTAGACGGGCTTTATGGTTGTACGACAGTGAAGCATCAATGTCAACACTGATAGTGCTGTCTTTGATGATGATGATGACCACGTGTTGTTGGTGCAATCCGTCTCCCGTTACTCCCGCACGCCTGGGTGTTGGTGCGGAAAGAAGCAGCGGATAATCGATGTCAGTGGCCTTCACTCAACCAGTTTCTTTCCAGATTATCTGACTGAGCGCTTGGAAGTGTAGGCGTGAACCTAGTATCAGGTCCCCCCCTCATCTATTCTTCCATTCACTTTGAGGCTTAGTGGTTAGAGCGCGAATTTACTGGCCAGAAGGTCTGTGGTTCGAGACCGACCTTTGCCTCTCGATTTTCCCTGTCTAGGCTTGGGCAACCTGGTAGTATCCCAGCCCTCGTGTTACCTTCTGGTGGCATGGCAGTTAGGTGCCGAAAAAGTGCAACAGCTGAACGATTTTTTATATATTTTAAATTTAATGAAATAAATTTTGCGGTTTCACGGCAGTGAAGCATGAATGTCACCACCGATGTTTCCGTCACTGTCGATGATGCTTGTGTGTGTCTTTGTCATCTGTGTCCGTCCTGCATCTGATCAGCTTATTCTCACTAGTCATGTGACGACCCTCGGGTAGCTGTCCCACCAATTAGAATCATGAGTTTCATCTCGGATAGGACTATTGGCACTCCATACCTGCGAGTTATCATTCCGCACCTCGTCAGCTGGTGTGCGCTGCGCTTGGTTAGCCATAGATTTACGTCTTTGTTGTTGACCCCGCCAACGTGAACATTTCCTTAAATGTCCGCAAATTTTCGGACGTAGGCTTTGCTTCGGATATTCCGAGTCGCCTAACCTACGCGTAATCTATGGTTTCGCATCTGGAATTCAACAGCCGTGCTATTTTATGACTTTCCCAGCTTTGCCGCTGAGATTTATCGGAAAAGTTTCGACCATTCGGACGTACTCTTAGCTGCAAAAGTAAAACTCAAAGGACGCCTATCCAAATTATTATTATGCATAATATTCGGAATGTCACCGTTTAATATAAGCTATTTGATCTGTGTGAAGTTAAAGCGGTCACTGACGTAAGGACCTCCGGTCGTGACTGCAGTCCTGTTATTCACTTTACCATTGCGACCACAGCAACACTTGCTGTTGGTTAGGGTTAGTCAGACGATTTTCTCCATCACATTGCCTGTCGTACTATGATTGTAAGTTGGTAAATTTTAAGGCCCCGTTAAACAAAGCATTATCCTATCAGATGTGACTCATGTTTGCTGTGGTGGATTTTTTGAATTGGCTTGTCGAATCTTTGCTCCCGTGCTTCTTTCGAGTGGCAGCTAGGCACTGAAAGGGTTCTGCAGATGAAGCATTAAGTGAAGTGATTCTGTGACTGCCTCACTAGCCCTCAATCTTCCACAGTCAGTTACACTGGCATTCCCAGATCCATTGTGGTGTTGTCGAATCCTCCCGTGCTTCTTTCGAGTGGCAGCTAGGCACTGAAAGGGTTCTGCAGATGAAGCATTAAGTGAAGTGATTCTGTGACTGCCTCACTAGCCCTCAATCTTCCACAGTCAGTTACACTGGCATTCCCAGATCCATTGTGGTGAAGTAATCATTCCATATGACTTAAGGTGGTCCATTCATCTTCCATCACGGTCTGAAGATTGGCAGTTCGTGCTCCCATGCTCAAACTACCGTGTACATCTCGGCCATCATTTTCAAGCTTCCTGACGTGATTGTTTTCTACCGGATTTCTCGTCTTCGAGTGAGACTACCCTCTCTCGTTTCTGTCCTGATATCCTCTTTTCAGTCGCAGCTGAATTAACCATGGATATTGTTACTAAGTTAGATCGGAATTCATATTGACCCTTGTTATAGCTTTTGCGTGCTAACCGCCGAAGTACGTTAATCCCTTTCGTTCAAAACAGGCTCGACATCCAACGCTCCTTCAAAATTTAAACCCTTATTCGCTCATTACCGCAGCTTCTCATAATGATCCCTAGCCACACAGTCCGGTGCCTTGTCATTAGTTTTTGTGTTGAGCTCCTGGATCCTAAATGAATGAAATGTGTATGCAAGATCAGGCGTCTGTGTGTTCTCATTATAGTTATGAAACTCCGTCGCATAGTGAAGATCACTTTCAGGGCGCATTGTGCCTTCCTATCCTTCGTTTGAAATACTACTCATGGGAGGGTTGCACAACTTACTACGCCTATGAACTGTGAATAAGTTGCGTATGAACAATCACAACAGTCCACTACGAAGTGTGAAAACAACTTTTGTGTTAAATCCTCCTACTTATCAGTCTACCGTTGGGTTTTGTCTGAGGTAGACGTTCAAAGTAGTAATTTCAAAATAGGTTTCACATACGGTTTGGAAAATAACCTCGCCTTAAGCCCCTTTGTATGCTGTCTTACGCTTTTCTTGTTTTTTTATCATCGTATTCCACCATATTCACATCTTACTATTTTCGGGAATGAGTCTCATTTATTTAGTGACAGCTAATAAATAACTCGTTCGGCTGTGGTACCCTTTCGGTACCTAGCTGCCATTCCACCCGAAGGAAGCCAAAAGATGATATGATGGCGGTCAGTCTATTCAACAGGGCTTGTACTTCGCTTTGGTCTTCAAAGACGAGGGCAATATCATCTGCATACTCCAGGTCGACAAGACTCTCACCAGCAACAGTTTGAACACCGGGGTTTTGAAGACCTTCCAGCTCTCGCCTCATTATTTCATCAATGATGAAGTTGAACAAGAATGAAGAGAGTAGTAGCTACCTCTAGCGAGTCTTTCACTATCCAAATAAATATGAAAAGTACGGGCTACAGGGATACGTTGTCCTAATCCCTCATCCCAAATCCGTGAATTTGATAGCACCGATTTCTCACGGGTTCCTTGTCCTGTGTTGTATGGTTACTCTTCTGCTGACTAGTTTGGCGTGAGTCCACTTTTTGGCAGTTGCCTTTGGGAGTGTTGTATTTTTCGGATGGCCTTTCAGTTTTGTTTTTGTGTCATCCCTGACAATATGAACAAACTAAGCCCCATTTTTTCAGTCAATAAACCAATCATCCCTCCTAAATGGCTTAGCAATGCGTCTGCCCATGGTAAAAACTGTACAGGTATTAGCGAATCTGTTGTCCCTCGACACACACTGACTGCGTTGTCGCATGTAATATTCGCCTGTCTACGATCGACAGAATCAAAGAACAACCCATTACACGAAAAACAACTCAACTGTTGAAAATGTCAACCCAAGGCCTGACAAAAGCCTGACAAAAGTAGTCAGTCGCAACTTTCGTTCTACCTCCTCCTCATACCTGACGCATCTGGAAGTCTAAAATCCCCATTTGGGGTTACCGGGTCACACAGGAACCAAGGTGAAGCGGGCGCTCTACAAGGGGACGCCATTATCGGCCATTGGTGATACGTATTTGGGAAATCGTCCTGCAGTCAATTAGCCGAACTTTTCACTGAAGGCGGACGTGAGTTCCGATTATCCAGTTATCAGCGCTCTGTTGTAGTCAATATTGCAATCAACGGTCGACTGACCCCAAGTGTCGCGAAGCCAATCAGACAGCGGGCCAATCTCAATAATCTCTGGTAAAAAGGACTAGTGCCTTGTGATTCGACCAGATCGTTGTAATAAACATCCGGTTTGATTCAGTTAGTGACTTGGTACCGAATGGTATTCGGGAGAAATAACTCACCCTCGGTAGATGAACTGATCACACTGCATAGGTTGCGCTGACTTGGCCACGTGTTGCGTATGCCAGTCGACCGACTTCCTCGAAGGGCTCGTCTCAAAAGCCAACCCAATGGGTGGAAGAGAGCCAGAGGCGGTCAAACAAGGACTTGGCAGCGAAGGATGGAAGCAATTACCAGCAAACTCAGTTGCGCTGGTCACTGCCGTCTTCCTGGATAGGGACCCCGAGACGGGCTACATCAATGGCTAGAGACATTGTCAGATATGGCCCAGTCGCGCCGTCAATGGCGCTCGTGCATCAAAGCTATTGCCTTCAATGCATAGCTCCTTTTCCAACCCCCCTTCACTTGACGGCCCACTGACAGTGCTGGATTTACGCACCAATCTATCAGCTCCCGCCTGCAATGCGCAGCTACTTCCCCCTCCCCCCAAATCATCGGTGAACGAAACTGCGGCAGCTACAACCACTGTACGACGAGTACGCGGTTATTACAGTTGACAGTGATGATGATGATGATGATGATGATGATACCTATTAATTTCTCGTCGAGCGTTGATGGCTAGCCAAGTATGACGGTCTAACGGTTCGACAGTTTTCACTCAGATTGGCAGTCAACTGCTGATTAGACATTCACGTCTGCATCTTGAGACACTGACACCCGCTTTTTTGTTCCCGCTTTGGATGCTGTCCTTCAAGACGCTTTCCCCGTGAGCACTCATCGTAATCCGCTGCAATGTGGCTTGAAAAACTTCGCTTTAGTACGTTTGGTAGTATTAGCTTCAGGGGACTTTTTTGTCTCAAAAGCCAACCTTTCCCCAGGTTTTAGCCGTTTAGACACCTCACCCCTCGTGGTACCGCAGCTTGGTACCGAAAGGGTGTTTCAGCTGAATTGTTGCCTTATTATTTATTCATGACGGCACCTCTTGTGACACTAACAAGCTGCATGCAACGCCATGAACATTGTAGTACTAATTACCTTTTGCTTCACGTTTCGAACTTTGGTGTACGGTGTTGAACCACGACAGTTGTTTAATGTTTACCTGGTTAGCTGTAGAAGTCTAAATTTTTTGACCTTTTTATAGGTGTGCATTGCAAGTTACCGAACCTGGACTAAACCCATGTGAAGTAAATATTCAGGAATTCTAGCTCATTTTCATTGGCCATTATTTTGAGGTATAAATTGTTGATGTATGGTCTCCCTAATTCCATACGATTCGCCTTTACCTTATTACAGTGGGTACCAGAAATAATGCATTATTGTCAGCGGGTCCCCTTCCTTTTGGTGGGCACACAAACCGACCTGCGTGACAGCGACTCAACGGTCGGGGCGAACCGAGGCAGCAAGGCGAGGTTCATCACGCCAGAGGAAGGACAAAGGTTGGCCAAAGACGTTCAGGCAGTAAAATATGTTGAATGCTCCGCTCTCACACAGGTAAGATTTTTGCTGGCACTTGATGACATGTCTTAGTAATCTTCAGCATCATAATACGTTCGCAGAAGCCTTTTGTTGGACCACAGCTTGTCACGGTTTAAAATATTGTAGTGGACAGTGAGGTTGATTCGTTCTTGTTTTTTCAGGTGTCTGGTAATTTACTTACTTAGACAAGCAAAAGACGGGTTTATTCCAAGATGATTCTGACTGTCCGGTTTGCTGAGTTTGTGTCCCACACATATTCTAACATCACCGGTGTCGAGGTTTGGAGGGCTTGGTTTCTCAACGACTGAAAATTAAGTCCACAAAGATTACCTCTATTTCCTGACTGTAGTATTGCCAACATCATTAATCACTAAATCCTTGTTTTCTGTCTATCGTCGCTGTGTAATAATCGGCCATCCTTGTTCAGGACGATTGCGTCCACCGAATACCAACAACGAATCTCATTTACGCTGCTTTGTTCTGTCCTTGACATTCAGGGCGCTCACACAGTGAAACTGTTCTCCCTAATTCCTCACCCATCTTTTCTTTCCCTGGCTCCAGGCGAATTCGCTCGTTCTCCTACTCTGTCAGTAACCAACTGCTGTAGGCACGCGAATCGCGGTGGTCGCGTGCATAGCTCATGGTTCCAAAGCTGAGCTGAACTGCCAACTGTTGGCCGATTGAGATGTAATTTTCTCGTCGTCAGGACAATCCTTAATTACAACTCGTATTTGGGGTTGATTGCTTGCTAAGACTTCAGGGCAAGTCGCCCCGAGCAAATTTTATTCGAACATAAGGTGGACGCTATTTCAGTGTAAGCAGTAGTTCCACCCGGCATCAGTTAGCATATCGTACAGTCGCTTTTGATACAGTTATAGGCTGCATACTCCAAGGGACCGAAAATCTGGAGAAAGACTAACCGATCTGAACGATCTAGTCAGCACAACCTACCATTAATAGAACGCTGGAAGTGGTCTTGTTTCTGAATGCACTTTATGTCCTCGAATTGTTGAATTTCGCGTAGGGATCTTGGTTCCCTTATGTCTCTCTGTACTTGTGTAGTGACGAGCTTGCCTTTGTGTGTTTACGTAATCTCGGAAGCTGCATAAGCCGCCGCTGTACTGTCGCAGGAATTCATTGTGCGTGCGAAGTATTTACTGAATTACATTATTTGTGGTATCAGAAAAGAATTTCATTGGGGCCAACGCTATATGTACGGGGCAACCGCAAGAATACTCACTTCATGGGTGTGAAAGTTGGCTCTTCGGATGTTAGGATTTCAGATGTCTTCAAACATTCGGTTACTAGTACTTTCTTAGCACAGCAGAAGTTAGCTGGCTACAGCATGTCCGCAACTAAACGATTCGTATGCGAGTACTTGGTGACAAATAATGATTATTTGAGCAGAAAACCAAGCTTGTCAGTTTTGTTATTCGGCTCTAACACCCTTTCGGTGCCTAGCTGCCATGCCATCCGAAGAAAGCACGAGAGCTGGGATACTGTAAGATTTCCCAAGCCTAGTCATGAGATGTCGGGATGCAGAGGTCGGGTTCGAACCACAGATCTCACGGTCAGTAAATTCGCGCTCTAACCACTGAGCCATCTCGCCCCTCACTTTGTTGAAAATATATATATTGCACAGGCCAACCACCGGCTCCTAATCATCATCGTCGCAGATAGCAACATCAGTGTTGATACTGTTGCTTCACTGCCCTATAACCACAAATTTTATCTAATTATTTTTAAAGTCTTAGACCTATGGGAAGAAAAAAAGAGTGGGTGAGGGAGGGGACCTGGCGCTGGCCTGCCACAACTATTCTGAGGTGCCTGCACCTCCAAGTGCTCAGTCAGACACTGGAAGGAAACTAACAACACGAACCCCATTGACACCGATCAGCCGCCATTTTTTGCAACCGTTGTTTTCCACTTGAAACTCGCAGGTGAAAATTTACAGAAAGTGGGCCATTGCAGGACGACGCGAAAGAAAGGTGGCTGCAGTCAAACGGTTTGTTGTGAGACCTTCCTGCCTTCCTAGCTGGGATCCGCACGATCCTTCTTGCACATGGTTTAAAACCTCTGAAGCAGACAGCTAACCCTAATGGCTAGCTGCCAAATCCTAACAGAACTGTCTAGCTACAGTCTATAAGTCATTGTATGCTGGGCTTGTATTGGATAATACTGTGGATAAGAATATTCAGTCAGTTGCATTGATGGCCTGTCGCTCAGGCATGATGCCTGGTTATGTTTATTTCGTTCGCTTTTTGCACCAAATCCTCCCTTCTCCCTTTTCATTTTTTACTGGAGCGTTGTTTACTTACCGTTTTGTGGCATTTAAGTGGCGGTATTCACATCTGGTGTGTTACTGTTGACAATGAAGGTAATGATGAGTTGCTTTTCAAGGGTGTATTTATTTACCCACACTTTTCTTAGACTTGTGTGGTCACCTCTTCACATTACATGAAGGGCTCAAGGAGCGCCGTGCATACTGCTGATCAACACTAGCAGCTTTCTTTGACCTTATAGGCACCCTTGACTCCATGCATAAATTGGTACTTCTGCACATACTTGGTTACACAGGAAGTTTGTAATTATTCGTATTGCCATTTATTCCCGTACAGCTGTGCTGTGGACTACTAGAAACTATCCAAAAATTCCCCTACAACTAGCTCCATGTAGTTCAGTTGTTAAGCAGTGAACTTACTGACCTGAAGGTTCACGGTTCGAGCCCAACCTCAGCATCTCGATTACCCCTGTCCGAGCCTGGGCAACCTGGCAGTATCTTGGTCCTCGTCGAGCCTGGGCGGCAGTATCTTGGTCCTCGTGACATGCACCAAGAGAATATCACAGTTGCACTATTATTATTATTATTCTGAAGCTAGTGGAGTGGGTCACAATTGTCTTCTTTTTTGTTCAATTCTGTCGTAGGTACAACCGTAGAATGCATACACTTAGTTATCGAAACGGCGTCTGTACTAAGACTAGTTGACTTGGATTACGAGGATGACTATCAGGAATCCGCTTAGTTTACCCCAAATAGTCCAATAGTTAGGCCACGAGCTTACTAATAGGATGGTCCGTGGTTCGAACCCAACGGTTCCTGTTTGGGCTTGGACAACCTGGCAGTATCTCAGCCTTCATGCTTTTCTCGGGTGACACGGCGACTAGTCACCGAAATGGTGCTGCATATGGACGGTTATTATTAAATTATTACTATATTCTACTCTAACCGTTAGAGGTGGTCCCCTGTTTTAGCATGCGTTTTCCACCCTCGAAATACGAGGTCATACTAAACTTTCTAACCTCTTTCGATCCACTTTAAATTCAAGATAATGATCTTGAGTTGTGATTGGTCGTTTTACACGTCTTGTCAGCTGCATAAACGATGACTTTAGGTGGCCATGCCTGCATAACCAAGCGACACGCAATATTTGTCAACTCGCGTCATCTTGGGCATCAGAAGGTCGTTTTACTGGTGGAAGGGTTTTTGTCTACAAGACAACTTAAGCAGCAGTTTCAAACTATGATTGTCAGACCTCTCTAGGGCCTCAGATCTACTAAAATATTTGATCACTGATGTCCTGGTATCACAGCAGGCTGGCTGCAGTATGTTCTCAACTACGCGGTCCGTGTGTTCTCGTTAGTTGGTTGAAACCTTTGGCATCAGATCGAGCAAGCCAGGTTAAGGTGTTTGGGACCTGTGCTATATACGCTCAGCGGACAGGTCACGGAAAGCAAAAGCCGTTAAACTGATCGCCGTAAAATCTCCGCGACTTCCTGGTTGGGGTCCACGTGATTATCTTTTTTACAGAGTATGCCTCGTAAGCGGTACCAGTGGCGAGCGCGCTGTCATCGATGGGGTTTCCCAACTACTTTATATCCGTCTGGTAACAGTTTCAATGAACTTAATGAACAATAATCATTGTTTCATATCTCGATAACGCTTTGGAGTATTCATGGAGGATGTCCGTATTCGCGCCAATTGTTTCTCATCATTTTTGGTTTTAAGCATTGTGGGTGCTGCATGGAGGATATCTATGCGGTAATCACGGTGTCGCCCACCAGGGTTGGTCATTGGATAGACTTACAAACGCAGTCTCGTGGTCCTTCAGTCTGGGGGGTGGGATAAATGTGATAGTGTTTTCTTTAGGTCACGCGTTTCAGATAAAGTTCTTGGTTGAGTACCTAGTCGGCCCTCTTTTTAAGTTTGGATGCCGTGACAGTATCTGGGCCCGTGTATAACCATGAACCACACAAACAAATGTACCGTCATACCACTTCAGTCGCCTTATTCGGTACATACAGCCAGATCGATGAATGAAAACATGACAGCTGATGTCTCCCATCTTCATTATCATCTCAACTTTTTCCGGCCCCACATGCACCAAGAGAATATCACAGTTGCACTATTATTATTATTATTCTGAAGCTAGTGGGTTGGGTCACAATTGTCTTCTTTTTTGTTCAATTCTGTCGTAGGTACAACCGTAGAATGCATACACTTAGTTATCGAAACGGCGTCTGTACTAAGACTAGTTGACTTGGATTACGAGGATGACTCTCAGGAATCCGCTTAGTTTACCCCAAATAGTCCAATAGTTAGGCCACGAGCTTACTAATAGGATGGTCCGTGGTTCGAACCCAACGGTTCCTGTTTGGGCTTGGACAACCTGGCAGTATCTCAGCCTTCATGCTTTTCTCGGGTGACACGGCGACTAGTCACCGAAATGGTGCTGCATATGGACGGTTATTATTAAATTATTACTATATTCTACTCTAACCGTTAGAGGTGGTCCCCTGTTTTAGCATGCGTTTTCCACCCTCGAAATACGAGGTCATACTAAACTTTCTAACCTCTTTCGATCCACTTTAAATTCAAGATAATGATCTTGAGTTGTGATTGGTCGTTTTACACGTCTTGTCAGCTGCATAAACGATGACTTTAGGTGGCCATGCCTGCATAACCAAGCGACACGCAATATTTGTCAACTCGCGTCATCTTGGGCATCAGAAGGTCGTTTTACTGGTGGAAGGGTTTTTGTCTACAAGACAACTTAAGCAGCAGTTTCAAACTATGATTGTCAGACCTCTCTAGGGCCTCAGATCTACTAAAATATTTGATCACTGATGTCCTGGTATCACAGCAGGCTGGCTGCAGTATGTTCTCAACTACAAGGTCCGTGTGTTCTCGTTAGTTGGTTGAAACCTTTGGCATCAGATCGAGCAAGCCAGGTTAAGGTGTTTGGGACCTGTGCTATATACGCTCAGCGGACAGGTCACGGAAAGCAAAAGCCGTTAAACTGATCGCCGTAAAATCTCCGCGACTTCCTGGTTGGGGTCCACGTGATTATCTTTTTTACAGAGTATGCCTCGTAAGCGGTACCAGTGGCGAGCGCGCTGTCATCGATGGGGTTTCCCAACTACTTTATATCCGTCTGGTAACAGTTTCAATGAACTTAATGAACAATAATCATTGTTTCATATCTCGATAACGCTTTGGAGTATTCATGGAGGATGTCCGTATTCGCGCCAATTGTTTCTCATCATTTTTGGTTTTAAGCATTGTGGGTGCTGCATGGAGGATATCTATGCGGTAATCACGGTGTCGCCCACCAGGGTTGGTCATTGGATAGACTTACAAACGCAGTCTCGTGGTCCTTCAGTCTGGGGGGTGGGATAAATGTGATAGTGTTTTCTTTAGGTCACGCGTTTCAGATAAAGTTCTTGGTTGAGTACCTAGTCGGCCCTCTTTTTAAGTTTGGATGCCGTGACAGTATCTGGGCCCGTGTATAACCATGAACCACACAAACAAATGTACCGTCATACCACTTCAGTCGCCTTATTCGGTACATACAGCCAGATCGATGAATGAAAACATGACAGCTGATGTCTCCCATCTTCATTATCATCTCAACTTTTTCCGGCCCCTTTAATACCCACTCTCTCGTGCAGCCCATTTGCAGGCACGCCAGGCAGACACTCAGGAAAGTGACCAACTGTACACGACCGCACGCATCTGCCGATTCGGTTTCACTAATCAGGACATGCGCCCCGGTTTTCATCCCATTCCTCAATGTTGTAACTCCTAAGCAAGCTACCAACAAACCACATTTGCACGCACTCTTGACGCCTTATCAATAGACAAGCTGCGTTTCTGAGACCTGAATATGACGTCGGAGTGCAGTAACTGACTTTATGCGTCTACTCTACCCAGATGCAATTGACTGCGGAACTCGTGATTCTTCAGCTGCTACAACTGGTTTTAGCTGGTTCGTCTAGCTTTTAGCTTCTGAGTTGAGGTTCCCTTGCTTGCTTGAATGCCGCAAACAGTCAATTTCGTGCCCTCTGCCCTTTATATGGGGATTCGCACCGGACGGAATGCTAATCGATCTTTATATTTTCTGCCCATGCACTAGCTAACTGTAACACTAGTTCTGCGAGGGAACTGACAACCCTCTTATCCATCATGACTTCAAACACAGTCCTAGTCACTGGAGTTTACAGTGCTCAGGTAGGCTGCCGCAGTCCAAGCGAAGCGCGATTTGTTGGCAAGTTTAATTTGGATCTGAAATTTAATGATAACAGTGAACGTCTTTTACGCCTTTTCGCTGGACGTCAGCAGTACAGGGTTTGAGCTCAGTGACCGCTTTTGTGCTAGATGGCTTCCTTCTGGTGCTAAACAACCATGGAGCGAAACCGATCAACTAGTTGTTTGCTAACGATTGCTAGGCTCAATGTTCTATTGCCGATCACTCTGAACTCCATATTGATTCGGATTATGCCCTCGTCTGATGTAGGTTTTCGCCGAATTTTCCTGGTAAACCCAAAAAAAGCGGATCGTGATCAGTCATGAAGGTAAATTGACGACTGATGAGCACCTAATGGAAATTTTTCGAGGCAAATACGATCACCAGAGCTTCCCTCTCTAATGTGGCTGAAATTGTGCTCTACTGGTGTCAGGGATCTGGCTGTATGAGCGGTGACTTTCTGGCTTCCGTCGCAGAATGCACACTAGATCACCATTCAGTGCCATAGTTCGAAGTACTCGGTGCCATAATTATTTCCAGTGACGGATCGTAGTAGGTGAGAAGCAAATCTAAGCTCATGTGTTTGAAGTGTGTTTGAGTCGAAGGTGCGTTAGCAATCTACTGATCACGTGCACTTGAGGTTGTTGGTGGCTGGGCTCAAGGTAGTCCAATGGTTAAGGTGCCAACTTACTGACCAGAAAGTCCGTGCTTCAAACCCAACCCCGGCATCTCGACTGTTTCTGTCCAGGCTTAAACAACCTGGCGGAATCTCAGCTATCGTGCCACCCCTTTGGGTGGCATGGCAACTAGGCACCGAAGGGGTATTACAGCTAAGCGGCTATTTTCAGTACTATTTATAATATGATTCAACGGTCCTCAGAGGTGATGTGTGGCTGGTGAAAATGAGCTACGGGGGCTGATGAGACCAAGAAACAACCTAGGGGATGCCACATCTTTGGTTTGACGTGTCTGATCGGTGGCCGTGTCCATCAGTGATGAAGCCATGTTCCTGGATGTCACCATACATGGGGATTGAGACCCGTGACAATTATATCGTCCAACTACCCGGCAACACCGCAACACTCAGCAATCTATCTATGATTTGTCGACATATGGTTTGCACTGTCTTGACGCCAAACGACATTCGAATACTGGCTATATGTAACAGATCGGCATGTATATTGATGGTCAAAAGCCCACTGGGATTCCTCTGCGACTTCGGTTTTAAGCCAAATCAATTTCCACCTGACATTTTATCCCATTCTATTTCGCCATCCGAAATGGACAGAGGATCCTCCTGTGTATCCAGTGCACCACTGAGACCACTGGAAAGTCTGTGCACAAGCAAGTAGTTCCTTTTGCTTTCCTGACAATCAAGATCCACAAGGCCCACGCCGAGTAGTCGATCGGTTGAAGAATAACCTTCTATAGTCAGTCCGGTTCCTGATCAACAGTGGACATGATGCATACGCTGCTGGGTTTTTCGGCCTGAAGACTGATCTAGAATTTAGGAGCAAGCACTCTGACTTTAGCTTTTCTACAGCGTTGGCGAGTATGGGTGCGTAGCATGGCAAGAGATTCTCGAATGGACGTTGCGGAACATAAATTTGTGCAGGGTCGTTCCCGGTTGCTGCGCTTGTGAGATTGCAACTGTTATTAGTATTGAAGAATAACCTTCTATAGTCAGTCCGGTTCCTGATCAACAGTGGACATGATGCATACGCTGCTGGGTTTTTCGGCCCTGAAGACTGTCTAGAATTTAGGAGCAAGCACTCTGACTTTAGCTTTTCTACAGCGTTGGCGAGTATGGGTGCGTAGCATGGCAAGAGATTCTCGAATGGACGTTGCGGAACATAAATTTGTGCAGGGTCGTTCCCGGTTGCTGCGCTTGTGAGATTGCAACTGTTATTAGTAGGCTTTTCCAATAAATTCAGCTAGCTGATCCAATTCAACCCTATGAAATCAACTTTGAGACATGCCGTCAGGTAGCACTTGGCTTGGGCCGTAGAGCCATTAAAGTGTATGGAGCAGTAGACTGTCTCAGTTAATTTAAGCCTAACCCCAGAAACATTGCGGGCCCAATGTTCAGTCGGATTCATATGATGTTTGCCAAATCATTTCCAAGTTCGTTCGCTGAGCGGCACGATATCGGAATCCGTATCGAACTGCGAACTAACATAGGTTGCCGCGCACCGTCACAGACCTTAGGCAAGCGAATTCAACTCTGTCGTCGTTACCGAGTTGGACTGCGATGCATGAACTGTGCGGTAGTGAAATGGTGGCTACGGCTTTTGGGATTGATATAGATCTTTGTGGTCATGAAGACTGCACTTGCGAAATTTACGCTACCTAAAACGAAACTGGCGAGCGAAACGCCACGCACTGCAACGCCGTTTAATTCTGTGAGGTTCGCCCTGTTTTTGACGGAGCCGATTCTCGGACCTTCTTGGAAAGGTGGAATTGACATCTGAGCAAACAAAGCATGCTTCACAGGTGCTCATCAGGTGAATCCGGTGATAATTCCAAGCAAACCGACAAATGAATGTAACTTCGCAAGGTACTATCGCAGAAATGGCTATTTCGGGTTTCGCACGTCTGTCAGCGATAGCGTCCAGCTAGATCTACTGGGGTTGTAGAAAACCGGTTGAAAAAGCGACGCGCTGTGTATCTATAATCTCATCGATAGAGTCGGAGCGATTCTCCTGTTGTGTTCTGATGTGGTCTTTCACCTTTTTAGTGTTCGTGTCTTGCTGGTTTCTAAGCAAGTTGAAATGGCCTGTATCTATCATCTCATCGATAGAGTCAGAGCGATTCTCCTGTTGTGTTCTGATGTGATCTTTCACCTTTTTAGTGTTCGTGTTTTGCTGGTTTCTAAGCAAGTTGAAATGGCCCTATGTGATTCGCCTTTTTTTATCTGCTTCGACAATCCTCACTTGATTTTCTGGTGAAACCGATTCTTAGTTTTCATTACGATCTTTTGGATAACTGCAACATTATGGGGACATTACGGGCACCGCCCCACCAAGTAACCACATGTTTAGGCCCGAATGGATAGAAGACAGCAATAGGGTGGCACGTATTTTCCACCCCCCCTCCCACTTAGAAATCCCTATCGTTTGCGAGCTCTATTGCAATGTTATGTGAAGGTCAGATCAACTCGTCTTCCTCGCGAGGTTAATAACGAATACTGAATAACTAGTCCGGTTTTCTGAGTATGGTTTCATATTCTGATCTTGACGTTTGCGTACGGATAGCTATGATGGGCTTAACGTCCGTACGTACTTCGTTGGTAAATCTTTCGCACCGCCTGTGAATGTGAATGTGACTCGTGTACGTTGTTCTTCCACTGAAAGTGTAGCTGTAAGGTTGTTTATGGTTTCGTTCGGAACCAGCTATGGCACCGATTTTATAGTCATGGCACATAAGATTTACATTCTTGCTTTTAGGCGCAGGGCGAAGGGATATCGATGGTTGGGTTGCAACTGTTTCAATTGTTTATATATTTTCTACTTTACTTACACTCATCTCCCTACGCCGCTCTTTTGGGGTGCTCACAGACGACTTGTATTCCGATTACTTGACATCCTCACCATGTACCCATGAAAACCTTTCACAGACTACCTGTCGGTGCCAAACAGGTGAATTGCGTGTTTGTCAGAACCGGTTCCCAAATCTGCTGCTGCAAGACTGGGCGGGTTTGAACCCTATTCTCATGCTTGCGGATATCGATAACACATAGCTCTTCTCGTATCTGAAGCCATATTAATGTAGATGATATTGAATAATCTAAATAATCCTGCCTCAGAGTTTTACATACGCTTTACATCTCTAAAGAATAAAGTGCTGCTACAAGACTGGGTGGGCCCGAACCCTAACGTCATGCTTTCGGATAGGGCGATTGCGGTAGTAGAAGAATTAGTCTACCTGTTTCAGTTCTGGTGGTCTAGCCAAAGACGATGTTTCCATTCGGATTGGGAAAGCCAGAACAGCTTTCGTGTACCTGCATCACCTGTGGCATACGGGTAACATCAGCTTATCTGTCAAGGGTGGAGTTTAAAATGTTGCGGTGCGCTACATATCATTATACGGATCAGAAGCATGACCTCAGTGGCCAGCTAACTGAGATTCACGGATGGCTATAAAATGACCATATACTCTTGCCTCTGACCACTATCTGGAAAATCGGAACAGTACCAGTTCTTTGGGCGTTTAGACCCATATGGCACTCGTGTAGATATAGACACTTTAAATCCAACGACAACCGAAATAAATACCTATTTTTCTCTCCATGCATGGCTGTCGTACAAGAGTGATACATTCAGGTTGCTCAGGCTTAGAGAGGAGTAGTCGAAAAGTCGGAATAAAGTACTGGTTCAGCGCATAGCTGCCGTGTACCCTGAAGCAAGCACAAGGACTGGGCTACTATCAGGTTGCCAAAGCACGAACAAGAGCAATCGGAAGCCCGGGATCGGGTTGGAATGGTGAATCTTTCAGTCAGTTCTATCCTGAGCTCTCAGGAGCGTAACTTGAAAAGTTAGGGATAGTCTGGAATCACTTAGGAACTTGAAGAAATGTTAGGTAGTGGTCCACTGTACTACCCTTAGTATTCATGTTAAGTTCATCTGTTGTTTCCCTTGGAGTGTTGCTTAAGCCCTGTGAACGGCGGTCTCATTAGGTCAGTCAGCTACTCATGAATACTGGTTTCTTACCCATTCGTCTCTGTGTTGGATATGATCACTAATTATAGTTGGGCTTAGAATGTCACCCGGATTTATATGGATATGTGTATGTAAGTTGCATACAGTTACAGAATACTTCCGTCCACAACGTTTTCAGAAGTTTGTCAAGTTGATCTGTGGGGTCACGTTTACATGGTGAGCCTTAAATACTGTGAGTTACGTGATGCGTCATACTGTAACCACAGCTCTACTAGTTACCATTTTTTTCTGGCTCTTGCTCCCTACATAATCACCTTTACTGTTGGTTATGGAAGTATGGATTTTTTTCATTTCTTATGCAGCGTGGTTTGAAAACCGTGCTGGACGAGGCAATCATTGCTGCATTGGCTCCACCAAAGGTAACTCAGACGCGAAAGTGCTGCTTGATATAAACCCCAATTCTTCGCCCTCCTATCCCGTCACAACCCTACACAGAATGAGGTCCTCCTCGTGAGAATCCCTTTGGCCCCAAATCGGCTGTTCATATTCGGATCAGTGCCAGTCGCCCATTTTTTCACACAAGCATCTGATTTTTTGGAAATCAAACGGCTATTCCCCCATTGCTTGGCGGATGGTTAACCGTATAAATTCCCTTTGTGCCTGTTCTGCTTTTCAAAATCGGTGAGGATCTATGTCCTTTTATCTCACCGATCATGCGTCGGAATTCCCTTCGGTTGTCATCCACCGTTTACACCTGGTCCACTCTGTTCCCTTCCGTTTGCTATTATTATTAATCATTATTATTATTATCTTGCTGAGTTTTGATAGGGGTGATCCTGGAGTCACGCATCACATTATGGCTCCCTGTAATGCTGTACTCTTTCCTCATGTTTTGTACGTAATGATCTCAATTGAACTGTCAACTTTGACCGTTTCTCTCGTATTCCGTGTTCTCGTTTGTGCTTAGTGCTCCGCCCCAGCCCAGGACTAGAGCATGCACTGCTTTTCTCGTTTGCCTTTTCGGCCCCTCTTCACATGGACTAATAATTATGACACAATCACTGCTTTGTGGATTACAGTGGCATTACCGAAGTTTTTTGTTGCTCAGTTGAAGCAATGGGTAGCAACTTCCAGATGTACAGAGCAGGGAATTGATCGCGGTAAATATATTACAACCAAACAGATAAACATGAGGCCGTTTGGATGGGGTAGGAACCCTGGGATACTTTCATTCCGACAAGAGGTCCGAGAAAAGATTTTGGTTGATTGGATGTGAGCCTTCAGCCCTAGTACATGACCGACATTTGTTTTACAGTTTGTGGACCCAGATGCCCATTAATGTGTTTCCAGACTGCGGTGATAATCGCAGGTAATTGAGTGCATTGTATCCCTTTCCGGTGGATTTTAATGAGTCACCTGTAAGCTGATTTCGCATAACTCGCGTTTTTCGAGGAGCCAAGTCAGCTGATTGTTGTCACATCTTACCGCTTGTAAGCTAGTCACGGTGTGTGCGGGTGGGTGCACCGACTGCACACATTTGGTATCGATCGGCAGTTGATATGCAGATAGCGTGACTTCAGTCAATTATTCCGTCGCCGTATTATCCGTGTACCACCACACATCGATCGAGCGCCTTTAGTAGGCCAACAGGCTACGGGCGGAAATCGAATTGTTTCACCGCTGCTTGAATTCAACGGATTTCCCGTTTTCTTGGTAGTCGTGAATAGGCTAATCAGCGTGCGAACAATTGTGTTGGGCTAACAGGGAGTCTCAGAGATAACGAACACAGTATCACTGTTGTCAACGTCACTATTGTCTCTTGTGCTTTAACGGCACTATGGTTTATTCAAGAAGACCTGACGCGGCAATCTGAAAGATTGGACCACGAAAAAGCCTGACAGCACTTCACCATCATTTCGGTGATGGTTTACTGCGCGAACGCAGTAAACTTGAGATGTTAGTTTGAGTGGTTGTGGCAGCTATCTGATGGTACGGACAAGCGGTTTACGGAGACGCTCTGCCATAAGTGCTTCTCCATCCACTTCGGCGCAGTCGGATTGTAACTGTCCGATATTGTTTGGTTATTCTGCGGGGATCATTCATGACTTGAAGCGGGCCAAATGGTACGGTGGGGTGTGTGGTTCAATACTTTAGTGGATCTGCTCCTCGCTACAAGGGAAGCAGCAGTCAACACCTGTTAACCTGCTCGTGTCGGTGGTACATCGCATCCACTGTTCCTGGAAAATATTTTAGCCGTCCAGTCAGTCACAAAGCTGGACCTCTTTTGTGGATTTATGATTTAAGCACACTGAGTGCCTCATTGTAGGCCGAATGCTATAAGTCAGGCGGGTCGGTGTGAACCAAAACAATCGTCTGACCCATTTGATGGACCGGAATTACCAAGACTCCCTAAGTCAACTGCTTTATCGTATTTGGATCACTGTAGTTTCTGTGGCAGGTAATCGCGCCAGGATAACTTTTGATTCGATTGCTCTTCCGTATGTATTGTTTTTAATACCTGCAACGCGAACATTTGCTGTTTCGTCCTTTCAAGTATCACGTATTCCTTTGTCTGCGCCTCACCTTTTGGCAGCTATGCATGTATCAATTTAAAAAAGCGGGATCCTTTTTTAGCCGCATTGCATCGTTCTAGACACTGTTACAACCATGAAGCATAAAAATTGTGCGGTGTAGTCCCACAGCTGATGCATCTGGAGTTTTGGCGTGCTATAGATTTCCTTATGTGGTGAACTCAACGAGAGAATGTGTTCACGTGACGGAGCGTACTCAGCTTCACTGAACCGCCGCTATAACATGTGCATTAAAAAATAAATGTGAGCACATGAGAGTTAAACATTTGCGAATTAAGATGAGGTACACTGAAGACTCATGACGTTTTCCAACCAGGTGTGCTGCATCATGGTTGCCCTATGTTTCTCTTGGGTTGATAAATGGCATATCGATGTAGTTCTTTATACTATACCTCTACTAAGAGTGTTGAAAATGCTTTGGTTGCCCACCACTCTGCCCTTTTGGGGCTAATTGGGCTGGCGTAGTCTCCGAATTCCCATCAAAGCTATTTCATGTTTGAGCACCCGCTTGAGTCCTTAGAGAGCGAGGAATTATATGTTTACAAAGGCGAATGTGAACAGAGCTAGGACCATCCAGCCATTTAGCATTACGGCCATTACTTACTCGATTTATCAAATATCAGTCAACATTTGTTGGACAGGTTTCAGGCGTCTGTTGCACTAGCTGACTCGGACGAACATCATCAAAGTAGTGTTCGTGTACAATTGCTTGCGTATACAGGGCATGCTCTGATAGATTTGTGGTGGAATGTACTTACCTTGGATATTGAATATCCAAGGTGCAAACTGCGATCTCCAAATTGGAGATGCCCACTGTGTGCTCTTTCGTAAGGACAAAATTCAGTTTAATGCCTCATGGCGTGGGCTAACGGACCAGTCAAAGCAGGGCATAGTTGATGTTAATGTGAGAAGATACGGTAATTTTATGGTGAGAGTTCGTTATGTAGGTGAAAACGATCTATGCTAAAAGCCGAAGAGCACTGTACAGCCATTTAATCCATATTGGGAATTGTCAGCAGTGCGCAGCTCACGAAACAGGAGGCAGTTGTTTGTGGTACATCATAATCGGACGAGACTAGATGAAATCGATCCCTACCACAAGGCAAGTAATCGAAAGCAACCTGGCTACCAAACTGCACATGAAGACGGAGAGTGTTGGTTAAAAAACGATGCTAATCGCCAGGAGGCGAACGAGCGGCTGACAAGCAAAAATTGCTACATAAAAAGGTTACAGCCACGAGTAGTCAGAATTAGTAGAGTGGTCATCGTTAATTCAGGGGGCAGTCAAAAGTGTGGTTTCCTCAATTACAAAGCCGATTCTTCTGGTTAGCGGGTAAATTTGGGACCTACCTTCATCACCAGCAGAAAAACGGACACATTGCGGAATCTTCGCAACTTACGCCGATTGTAGAAAGAAAGGTGAAAGTGGGAAAGGGTCGAATATGACAACTGGATCCAGATGTAATCGAAAATCACAAGTTCTCGTGCAACAAAATTATTGTGTCCTCTTTTCCTGTTGGTTCTGAACGAGTATGGAAGGATATGAGTTCACTAACAGCAATTCCTCTACGCAACTATATCAGCCTTTCCAAGCCGCTGATTAAAATGTAGTGACTGAAAGTAGGAATGATGGATTAAACTGATTCATTTTGTGTAAATAAAACGCATGTTTCTCGGGTTGCTTCTATTGACGAGATTATCAGTTTAAGGAAGTATTTTCTCTGTGTCAGTTTGCAAAAGGGACAACATAATTTCGCTCAGGAAAACGATTCTAAATTTGCCTTACCAGGTCTTGTCATTCGCTTTCCAGATCATTTCCATTTCGGCGCAGACGGAAAACCAACTGTGTTTGGTATAACCGATTTTGCGGTTTTGGTTAATGGGAATACACAACTCTCTATTAGTCCCCTTAAGAATGTCCGTTGCAAGGGAAGCTTTTACACTAAAGAACAGCCGTTGGCTGTGCAGTCTGGGTTTGAAACTTACCAGTGGTTGCAAGAAAACCTTGTGAGGATCTAAAGGTAGAGGGAAAGCAAATTGTATTCTGACAGGTATTTTTTTCGGTTTTATACCCATGTGTGCATTTTGAACGATGATGGCAACATACTGTTCTGTTTCTCAGTGCTTGATGTCCCAGTGCTTTGCATCACATTTTCACCAACACATCCGTCTCTCGTTCGCTTATTCGCTTCAAGAGTCCACTTGCCAATGGACTTAGTCGAACATCCATTCGCTCTACGATCACTGCACTGATGTCTGTCTTCAGTCGTCTTACTACGGTTTATTACGTCAAACAGATCATGTGAGCTAGAACGCGTTATTTCATCAATAGTTATGTCAATCACTACACATTATTATTACCTGCGCCCATGATCGAGCCTCTTGAAGCACTTTGACACAAGGAATTTATTGAAGCGGATGAAACGACAGAAACAGAACAATATATCCAAACGTGGACCCGGATTATTTCATGGGAGGTTAGGAGGTTGATAGACAGCCGGATTTGTCTTCAAGACATCTTTGCCGCGGACATGAAGAAGCTGAAGAAATGATGTCAGTTTTTGTGGACCTGTGGATAAAACTTCGAACGAGATCAATTCAGTTCACGCCATTTCGCAAACTGAAGGCAGACGTGAGTGACCGAATATTAAGCAAAAGTGATAAACAGTACTAAAGTCGCAATTATTCGAAGGTGTCCCCTTTGTTCCTTGTCTGTCGATTTGGGTGTATGAAGCGTGATATTGGCATGTTCAACGTGGGACTGCCAACGTTCAACCTCACAATACAGCCATTTTTCGGGAAAATAGGCAACAAGCTCTAAGTAGGTCAGTAAGAATGATAATTCAGACATGATTTGGAATCCGTGATTCAAACCGCGAACTAGAAACACTACCGACCAGCGACCCGTGCCGTAACGACTTGATTTCAAACTACTGACTGGAAATTTTTGGGGTTCAATCTATCTGAAGACTCGTGATGATCACCGATGTGAACGAAACAATAGTACTGTGCTTTGTTGCATTTCAGAATTGTCTACCTTCGCTTAAAGGACGGAATCGCCAGTGGCAGTTCCTGAAGTTCCCCACACTATAAACAAAGGGTAAAAAATCTAGACTTGTTAGACTAGACTTTAGGTAGTCATTCTCATACGAGGGAAACCACTGACACTTCATCATCCTGTACTAGAACCCGTGAACTTTGGGCGTTTTTCTCTGACTACTCACCACTTTCAAGTAGTTGCGGTAATAGTGCCATAGCATTACAGCGTCAGTAAAATCAAGCCCGGAGGTGCTCTGAACCCTGCTGACAGGTTGTTGGGTATCAGGAGGAGAACCAGTTTGAAAAGAGCTAAGTTTGCAACGGTGACATTCCGAAATCAAGAAATCGTACTTTTTTCGGGGGTAGGTTTTTTCAGTCCGATATCCTATCCTTTTGTCATTAGCATTGTTGTCACAATGGACAACAGCAATAGTAAACACCGGTGCTTAACTGCCATAGATACACAAATATACCAGTGTTTCTTGCTCTTTGTGTCTACGTCTGTCTTATATATGGCTGATAGATATTTTGAACTCCAGTGTCCTGTTAAGATTATTTGAGCACCGGAGAACGCCAACCCTTTCGGCGCATGTGATGTTTTTTTACCGACAAAATAAGTTCCGGTCACGAAAATACACAACACAAGTCTGCCTCGGTCCGAAACCCAATAATTACCTACTGTTTTATTAGCCAGTAGACATTCGTGGGAAATGTTACGGTAGCCTAAACGGTCATCATCATAACTGCAGTTGGGACGACTACCAGTCTTCTTGGCATCTTCCAGGGTAGTAAATATCATCGTGGAATTCAACCAATTAGACGGAACTCTCATGGTCTTCTACGGCAGACTTTTTTCTGTTATGTACTTCCCCAGCTGTGACCATTATCACCACTAACTTAATTGACTATGTTATTTCTCCGTCGGTTGAATGTGTGACACGTAAACGTTGGAACAACGCTCTAGCACTATGATGGTGGTGTTTATAATTTCTGGTTTTCGCTAGGAAAAGGGAGTAAACGTAGTCAACACCTTCCATACAGAGATTTTAGACAAAGCTGATAAGCAAATAGCAGTTTGTCAATATTCCCCCCCTCCAATTCGTCACGTTGCCGGACTCTGACACTAATTACTTAGTATTACTTTGGAAATAGTGCTTTCATGAAGTTAATTAACAGTTGCTTTAGGGAATGAAATACACGGAGAATCTCTCTGCAACGCAGCCAAGCTAGTCTGGTCGTACTGCCATGTCTATCGGAACCTTACGTGAACCGTACTGCCTGCTACTCCAGGCTACGCAAACCTAAACTTTATATGTGGACATTATTCCTTTGAATTTTGAAACTCATCTAACTGCCAGTGAATTCAGCACTCTAGATTTCGTAATCACTGACGGTGTCTTGTGTTTTACATGTTTTGCTGGAATTCATGGTTGAGCAGCTTACCTTTTTCACTGAAAATGCTTTAGGAATACTCAAGAAAAATGGAACCTTTTTGCTATCACCTGAAAATAACCAGCGAACGAACTATTCATTGAGTTTCCAGTTTAGCACACTACTCATAAGGTTGATATAATGTCACTTTTTACTGAAGCCTTAGCGCTGCACGTAATCGAGGGTTTCATTTAAGTCTTAGGTCTCAAGTCTTAAGCCAAAACCACCTCAGTTTGTAACTGGGTGTTTAACTCTACACGAGTCTACACAAGTCAACCAGTCATTTGATGCCAATGCATTTCAGAAGCCATCATGTTTAGGATTGGTAGTGAATAAGGTGAACTGATTTAGGTGACTGAATTCTGTATTCAATAGAAGGCCGACTCTGCGGTAATCTATTGAAAAACTGATAGCCAGGGTACATTCATTGGCAACTGATCAGGTGGCTGTCGTTCTGATCCACGAATGGTGATGAAGGGTCTGCAACTCTACCAAGCTCGATGAGCAGACCAACAACCACCTGATCATGTACCAATGAATAAGGCGTGCTAGCGTTAATGCAGACTTTAAAGAATGGCCGTGATCCTAAATTCCAGAAACGTTTCGTGTTTTGTGTGTGTGTGTGGGGGGGGGGTATAAACAATACGTCCACGCACTACAATCTACGTACCGACCAACGGCGCCAGCCGGTAAAATTAACCTTGCGTGTGCAACCGGATTGGTGTGGAATTTGATTGGTTGCGGCAAATGGCGCACGGTTTGATAGACTTGGTCAACCGTCCATGTGTGTCTGTTCGATTCGTCCGATTTGAGGGTAGAGTGATATCCTAAAGAGATGTGTTAATCTAATCCCCACAAGAATCACAAGGACTTCGGAAAACCTGCTGGAAAATGAGTTTCAACTCAGTTGAATTGGTTGATTTCTGGATCAAGCAAATGTATCGTGCAGTGCCTTTCAATGAACTTGCTTCACAAAACGTGCCATGCTGTGCACAATTCCATTGACATGAAGGACAATCACACGTATACCGGAGAACGGTAAGCGATTTTGATAGGCTTGGCTCTAGTGCTTGCTACTGACTAACGCAACTCATGCTCAAATAAGGTGTATCACAGTTGTCGACTTTATGACCGTTGTATGCAAGGAGATTCAACATATAGACCTTTTTTGATGATTAATGCTGATCCGTCAATCAAGAATACAAAAGATGACCAGTAATTGACGTCAAACGAACAACTATGCAGCATTCCACCATGAGATACGTTGTGAAACGCTAACCTATCAAATGACTTCCTTTCAGTATTTATGGGTGACGCACACGATAACAGCGCGTTAAAGACAGGGTTGGGTTAGGCTACTTTGCAGAGCAGCTTGAATCAATGGATTTTGCGCACACCATTTGTGTTGCCGTGCTCTTATCAACGTCTCTTTATAGGAAGTTAAGAGAGTCAGTCGGCTTAGCCGTGGGTTACCCGATAACCAACATGATACGACATCGTGACCAGCCTTTTATTGTCTTGTAAATCATGCGGAAGTAGGCTCATTCACCACACGCTGGTAAACCATGCATGCCATTGTCGATAATTTCAGAACTGTTTCTCTGTTACTTGGCTTTTGTTGCATCAGCCCATCGTCAAGAAGTAAACGGTACTCACCTAGCAGCTCTCAGCAGATAGTTGTTTTATTTTGCGTGTAAGTTGGCAAACGAACTTCAAAAACTGCCAGAAAATTTCGGTTTCATCCTTGTTGGGAATCACGAGCAGTGCGCACCTCACGAACCGCAGATAATTTCGAACACGTGACTGCCAGACCAGTGTTTGAACACTCAACTGCCAAGAGTGGCTGGTCGGCAGTGTGATTAGCTTTCAGTTAGACAGGACGCAGTGCCACTTATCCTGCAATAACGGAGACCACATCATGCGTTCACGTACTCACTGGCTCCAAGAGTGACAACTTCCGGAGAAAGTTTCATACACCCAGAGGAATTACCCTCCTTTTGAGCTGTCTGGTGATTGTCCAGTAACTGACACTGGAAAAACGTACATACTCAAATAACGTGCCAAACTGAGGACAAGAGTCTTTTATAACTCCGCTTTCTGTATTTATTTACATGACTGGTCAGAAAATTCACCCAATCTCTTTACCATCGATATACAAATTCTTACGGGGTTTGACCCAATGACTGGTCGTTTACATCATAAGTCAAGCTCACTGATTCCTCCTCCGAGCCTTTTATGCTAGAAAAAGTAAACTTCTAGATTTGTAGCCTTGGTGCAATTTCGCTTTGTACCTCCTGGTTGAGGACCCCCCGTCAGCCTGTGTGGAGTATGATTTACTTGTCTGCTTTCCGAGCAAGCACTGAAAGCACTAGTACGAACTGATATATCTATCTGGTTATAATAAATAACGCTATTACTTGAGTGGGTTGATAGAACATGACGGGCCCGAGGGTGTTGGTTTAAGACTGCCTCCAACAGGCATTAGTCCACTAAAAAAATGCGAAGCCGTCGACGTTCCCCTAATGACAACTACAAAGTTAGTGTATTTGTTGCCCATTGGCTTGCTCTCAGATGCATTCCAGACACTTGCACGAGGGGTTAGATAATAAAACTTTCATATTTGGTAGCGTTGATCGCTTGGCTTTGATTTACACTGCATTCTGTTGGTATCAAGCTGTAAAGTAACTTGAAGTAGTAGTAAACAGTTGGAAACACAATAACGTGGATTCGGAGTGGTCGACTGAGGCGTATGGTAGGTTTGTTTTGGGATTACGTAAGGCCCATAATTCGAAATTGCAATCTGTCTGGCTAAATGGATCACATAGTACCCTCAGGAAAATGGTCACACGATCAAAAGTATCATGGACGTGTTCAGATTCCGCCGAAAAGTGCGGCGACGTGCATACCATTGGTAAATAACGTACTAGTACACATGACAAAACTTTTGAGCCTTTCGAAGCGAATGTAACAGTAACAAGAACTACACGAGTCAGCAGTGTATCATAATGGGCTGGAGGATAGCCGACAGTTCAGAATGACTATAGGGATTATGGGCGTTGACAGTTAACCGCAAAACAAAATTCTAGGGTCTGCTTTGGGTCCATTCATACACCGGAGATGAGTGACACACATCATGGGGATGAACGTACCTGTAAAACAGCAAGAATTTGTTTTCGGCTCATAGGGCCAATCAGAATAGGACTTAAAAAGTACGGTTTGGCCGTTCTTGCGTGGCATTAGTCAATTGTGCCCCCTCCACTTGTCTCTGATGGTCTGACTCTACCGAAAATATCAGGACATCAAAACAGGATGAGGGCTAACTCAAAATTTCATGGATGATGCTTAGGTTCCAGTTCCTAAACTACCTAATCATGGAATGTGAGTTCCAATTAGCTGGCACAATTAATTGACACGTATTGAGTTTATCTGCTGATAAAAATCACTGATGATGATGCCTGTTTGACAGGCCACAGAACGGATGTACTTCAGTTTACCGTAAAAGATTCGTTTCAAAAAGCGACCGTTCGCGCGGTGCTTACACACCAACATTCTTCTTAAACGATGGCTTTGCTTGCGACCAACTACAGAAGGGTCAGTGGCGAAACGTTTCATGCGATATTTACAGTCAGTTCACCAAATAGCGGTTCTTCCTATAATCGGACACCACTTGGAGCTCTGTGTATTCCTTCGACGTTATGTAATTGTGTCTAAACAACGAGACAGGAACAAATGACCTAGTGCTTGAGCTGGCTCATTTAGAGTTTGATAGCGTTTCAGAACACTGTTCAAAGTGTTTACGATCATCACAGTCAATCCAAAAACCAAATAATGTGATTAAACTCAAGCCAAGGCGGACCAAATAGCTGCGACAACATTGGTTGTTCTAATGGAATCGAGTCTTAGACTTGTAGTAATGGGCTGGATCGAGGTTGTATGAATTTGTCTATTGTAAGTGTTCTCCTTATCGTAGTAAAATCTGGGAAGAAAGTACAGCTTCCCATGTGAGGTCTCTTTTTGGGAGCACTTTGAAAGCCCGTGCACACTTTTTCAGAGAAAAGAATCCTTGAACGTTGTAAACCTGTTGCTTTATCATTACTGTTCTTTGAAAGGCGTTGGAAAATGCCAAGCAAGTCACGCACAAAATAATGCCAGGACTGAGCTCTCCCGTTTCCACAGCACACCTGTAACACAACTGAAACGCATGGCCAGTTTGTTTTTATCTAGTATAGCACTAAGTTCGGTTAAAGCTCATAAACGTTGCTCCTGTTAACGGTGCCAAAGGATATGGAACGAGGTTATTAGAAAACCGGTATTTGTTTTCGGAGCAAGTGTTTAAACCGTGATAACATCTAGTACCATCAGTTCAGTTGCTCGGTCATGTGCCATGAATGCTGAGCAGTCCTCTATCAGGACGAGTCTTGTTCCCTGTTCCTCCTTCAGAATGGAAGGAGGGTGGGGCAGAAGAGGTCGTGGGGGACTACTAAGAGCTTAGGTGCTGTTGATGCAGCCCACCTTCCAGGATGGAGTCGCCGTAACCCTCCTAAGGTCAGCTGCAGACATTGCAGGCAGTGGCAGCTATTCGCCGTCAGTGCCATTCGTGCTGTCTGTTGCTTTCCAGATTGTCTGACTGAGCACTTGGAGGTGTGGGCACGCTAGAATGCTTGCGAGTGGTCTCCCCGCTCACTCACTCACTTCTCTTTCTTTGATTAGGAAACTTTGAATGTAGTTGGGTTTATTCGAAAAATACGCTCATTTGCTTGTAAGTTTGGTTTTCGCGAGAGCCTCGCTTAATTCCAGCTGAATTTTTCTGTTCTTCAGCTGAGTGTCTTACAATAGGCAGCCTCATTTTTCAAATGGAATGGTATTTGAGATAGCACGATACATTTTATACAGGTAACATAATCATGAGGTGTTGAATAGTTAAAGAGATTTCAGCAACTTTGTGGGGAGTGTGTACGGTGGTGAGACATTATTGTAAACGTTGATATTTCTATCTCTGGTGATGAAGATGACTAAGTATAAAAGTGGGGCGGGGATTCAAAATAGGGGCAATTCAAAGTATTTGAACAAAGAAAAAGAATGACACATAAGCCACGTTTGCTTTGAAATTTCAGGAGCACCATCACCAAAAGATGTTTTTTTCTTATTCAGATTGAAGAAATAAACCGTCTGGCTACTCGAACAAATTAAGGTTGTCAGTATCGATAACAGCTGGTGATGTTATGACATGCAAGAACAGGGTGTACTCGCATAGGCTCTCAGGCCAGAACGTACCAAGTGCAAATCCGACATGGTCTCAGTTCTCACTACGTTATTCACAGATGCGCAGATAAGTGGAGGCTGGATAAGTCCGAGATATGTGTCGGATAGCCTAGATACAGAATGTCTGGACGCGCCCAGACATGGAAAAAGTACATGTGCAGAGAGTGACGCGTCACCAAGGACGACACGTTCGAAAAGTAGGTGCATTGGCGGAGCAATATAAGACCAATGAAGTGGGGCTGAAATAGTTCATGACCGGAACACCGCCATTGGCTGTACAGAACGAACAAGTGAACGACCATATTTGGCCCTGTAGTCATCCTGTATATTTAATCAAAAGCTCTGTATGTGTTGTCCCGACAATAAAGCCGTGTACCGAGTTCTCTGTCTTCTTATCGCGTAGTCTGGCAGGCTCAGTGCAGGCGTAACTAATAGACGGCTATCCATGATACAACAAACACCACTCAGGACAATTTCCTGAACAAAACGATACTTAAAGGGGATAATTGTTGATTCCTTTCTCCTACCTTTATATTGTACAACGCGATTCCCCCTTTTTTGTTATTTTGGTCTGTGCCCGTACCAAGTGCAAATCCGACATGGTCTCAGTTCTCACTACGTTATTCACAGATGCGCAGATAAGTGGAGGCTGGATAAGTCCGAGATATGTGTCGGATAACCTAGATACAGAATGTCTGGACGCGCCCAGACATGGAAAAAGTACATGTGCAGAGAGTGACGCGTCACCAAGGACGACACGTTCGAAAAGTAGGTGCATTGGCGGAGCAATATAAGACCAATGAAGTGGGGCTGAAATAGTTCATGACCGGAACACCGCCATTGGCTGTACAGAACAGACAAGTGAACGACCATATTTGGCCACTTAGTCATCCTACATATTACGCAGACGCTCTGTATGATTTGTCCTGACAATACAGGCGTGTCCCGATTCTCCTGCCTTCTTATCGCGTAGTCTGGCAGGATTAGTGCACGCGTAACCAATAGACGGCCACCCACGATACAACACAGAAATTAAATGTCACAGAGGCGTTGGGTATTTTATATTGGAAAACTTTATTTGGTGGTCAGTAATTGCTGGTTCATTCGAAATAACTGAGTAAGCAAGACAAAAGTTTCTATGTTAGCATGATTCATTTGCAGTTTGCCTTACCTCAGATTGTATGTTGTGTTGTATGCTGAGGAGGGAGAATTCCCTTAGAGTTTATATTACTGATTTTACTTCCGGTGAAGTAATGCGCCCGTAAACCCGAACACTTTGAAGTATGCGCCCGTATAGCAGAAAGTGCTTGCAAACTGGTATCAAAAATACTGGTACAGTGACCCTTTCAACGAGGGACAACTTTAGTGAATAGCCTTATTCTTAAAAGACACCCCTCATATTCCACCTGTTTAGTTCCGAGGAAGCGAGACTTTTGAAAAGGACGCAAATGGTACTGGAGCTCAGCGATAGTTACCGGTTTGCCTACAGACAATGGCGCTCCATGTTTCCGGTTTTTAGGTTGCTGTTGATTCTCCTGCTCCGAAGCCGGACAGCAGTGTACAATGGTCAGACTATTCTTCCCTGACTTTATCGCACAATCTTTTATGGAAGTCATTCATTAAAAATCTGCAAACAATGCCGCCGATCATGATGCCTACACGAGATGTGTGCTATATAACTCTTATGAAGGACATATTTTTTACCAGCATCTTACTAATGCTGGTGTTGACCAGATGACTGTCCTCTCCACTTACTTGTTTTTTAAAAATCATATCAGACATCTTTTCTCTTAGATGAGGTGTGAGTATATCAACGAGGATCTTATGGGCTACCATAATCTAGATTTTAGGCGGCTCTCTAGCTTGTTTGCTGGGATGAGCTGGTCTCCTTCACAGCATTTCGAATAAAGTGCGCTAGAGTGCCGAGAAGTCTCTTAAAGCCCACTTTTTTAGGCACACGTGCAATTGCTAACGATTACTTCATTCCCAAAACTTATTACTTTGAATATCTGCATGATTCAATACAGCCTCATTCCCTGGTCTAGAAATGCTTGCATTATTCTCTAGTGAACTCAGACGTATTTCGCCTTACGTTTCGAGTTTGAAAATTTCACTTGTTTCGCGTTGACCGAAGTTCCTAGGCTCTTCCATTCTTTCACTCTAGTTTCATAGTTCCACCTTCGTTCCTCGTCCTACTTAGGAAGACTGTGCTCTGGTTACTCGAGCCAGCTAACCATTATTTAAGTACCTGAATCTAAACAACATCGTCTTTGTGAAATTATTTCTGCGTGCAGCCTTTAAAAATTTAGCGAACATTTTACTGGAATCCACATACTTCCAAGATGCTGAGTTGCCTGTCTCAACCTCCAGAATACACTCCATGTTTAAACAAGTATTTTAGAACGGGTGGCCGCACGTTGATTACAGTTCGACAAACTCACCGATTTATAAACTTAGTTGGTGCTAACGGAGACTTAGATAAATCCAATGAAGGGGCAGCAATTCCAGTTTGAGAATATCATAAACGAGAAGCGCAGTTGACTCTCCAGTTAAAACCAATCAATTTGCTAGTGAGTTTGTTTGTCAAATTTTTTACAGTGTAGGCTCAAGTATCACATAAAGTTTGCGGAAATTAAGGGGCTGTGATTACCTGACGAGCTACAAGAAGGGCAAAACTGGTTATGAGCTGTCGAAGGGATGTTAGTAAACTGTGAGTACTGTTTCTTTGAGAAAACTGATCGTATCTCATTCAGCGAGTACTGTTAACAACCGTAAAGTACTCAAGTTTCTCCATTAAGGTGCGCTTTATGCGGTATCCCATTTGGTGCATTCATTAGCTATTATCCCTCTGTTGTTATACATGCTGATTACGAATTAAAATCAACTAAAATGTGGCGTTCTAACCTATCTTATTCGAAAGAGATGTTCCCCTTTGGAGGTTTGATATCTGCCTCGCACTCCTCAATTGATTCAGGAATTGCCACATACCTGGAGGTGGTTTAGCATCCTTGTGTCACTTCTGCCAGGTCGACGAAGTTTACTCGTGCTGGTGGATGTTACTGCACTAGTGTCATTGTACAGTGTGGGTTGACGCAACACACCGAACTCCTCAGCTGAGATCTTCTAAGTCTTGGTAATCGGACGCTAGTTACATGTATGTGCGATGTGAAGTAAAAAAAAGTGCGCCTGATGGCACCTCTTCTGATTAGTAAAGCCAGAAAATATGGAACAGGATTACAGAGGTTCTGAAAGCCTTAAAATAGGTTCAAAACAAGGGTCCTGTCTGATTAGTTTATTTGGGAAGTGCGGTTGGTGAGTCAATAGAGTCTAAAGGCCTTCATGTGCCTTCATCGGTGACAAAGGGAGGGGTAAAGTAACCGTATATTGATTGTCTCAGCTGTTTCCAAAGTTTTTGGCGTATGGTCTTAGAGACACTTAGTGGCACCCGATAAATAACTCTTAAGGATTCCGCAGAATTGATTTGGTGGCTGGCTTCAGTCGGATGAGTGGATTGTGGATTTCTGGCATGTAGCCCTCACAATTAACCCGTCTTGGCTCCTTTTGAATGCAACACCCGGAAACAAGAAATTGTTATTGGTTCTTTCGTCTTCAGTGAAGCTGAGTACAGTGCCAGCGGAGGTTAAAGGTCCAAGGAGATTTGTCATCTTCGGATTGGATTCGTAAATGATAAAAATATCTGCATAGAGGTTAAAAAGTGGTTGTTCATCAAACGATTTTCAAGAAATATTTTCAAGTTTGCTCACGAAGATATCTGCTGACGTTGAAGCGAGTGGAAAGCCCATTGCGACTTCATTTTTCTGGTGATAGATGTTGCTAGTGATTGAAAACTGTACTCAACTTGCAGTATACAGATAATCACTTGAGTTCACCAACTGGAATACGGAAAGTGGCCTATATATATGATAATAATCAAGTAGTGGACAGGAATGCAATATCTAATGAACACGCTTGTTACTGAAATGCGTGTTATGGATTGATTCTATGAAAACAGTGGCTGTACAACTACCTATTCGAGTGGGTCACAATCCAGCTTGCGATGCTATGGTATGGTGAGTCGCTCATATCAAATTTAGGTTGTAACGACCAGTTTTCTCAACATATTTTGAGCCCTTCGTACATACGAAGGATGCCTGAGCCAGTGGACTTTAGTTAATCTCACTGGGATTTTGTCGTGAAACTTCCGGATATTCAGACGGTTAAATCAGACCCCTCGATGTCACCAAGAAAGGCATTTGAAGGCCTTGAAACTACCGTGGCCCACCAATCACAGTCTCCAAGAAACAAATCATTCAGACATTGTTGTTGTTTCAAACCCACTGTAACATCTTCGACACCTTCTTAGTCCTGTTCCACATTTCGTAGCTGCAATTGCCAGAAGGAACGCTAAAGAAACCACATTTCCACAAGCCTTCATGTTGATTTAAAATAGAAATATTTACACAGCTTCTAGCATAAAAATCTCCTGACGAGGAAGTTTCTGTCACACAACTTCCTACCCCGAATCGGCATATTTAGGAAGTTATGACTATGAGACCGGCTCCTGAACATACCATGACTTCATCAGGCATTGTTCCTATTTCTTTCCTATCTGTCTTCTCATCTTACAATCAACAAACCTGTTTACTCTACTCCATTTGGATCTTAAACAGGTCATCACGTCACCTAGTTACTTCTATTACGATAAGAACAAACTAATATTTGGAATGTCTAAAAACCCTCGGTGAAAAGTTTGTCTTCTTAGCTTTACTGTTTTCTTTGGTTGGGCATGTGTCATAGGCGTAACGACACTTGGTGAGTCAGGTTCTGTCTTAGCTGTCGTCGAGCCAGAAGGTGAATATGCTTTGAACCAGACCGCGTTATGTAAGATCTGATTGACAGCCTTAATTCCACTCTTTACGTTTAAGCTGTGGCCTTCAAACCGAGCCAGAGGTTGGACCGAAAAAACTACCACCGACTGTCTGAGTGTTCAGCTATTACTGTTTCGTGTTGGTGTTTATCGGATTGACGGACCCCTTGGACAAGTTTCTAGTTGGGCGCAAATCACATATCAGTACTATCCAAATGGTCGACTTGATTTTTTGTGGTAGTGTCTCTCAGTCACCAGAGAGGAAGTTTGGAACTCTCTACCAATGTAGCAGTGATTGGAGCAGTCAAGAAAATTATTGGTCATCGATTAAAGAGGCAAGTCACACGTCAACACTGAAATACGTACACACTTACGTGACGAGATGCCACTAATCACAAAACATTAGAAGTTAATGAGAAAGTGAGGACTGAACACACCTATATTTTGAACGGTGCGCGTCCGATTTCTAGTCTGGAGCATCGGCCCTATTAATTTGGAGACTTCTTCGGGTCAAATAGGCAAATGTTGGTGTCATATTGCGACTCGGACGAGGCAAGCCTTGATTCGCTAATGGAGTTGAGTGCAGTTAAGTCCTGTCAAGTGAATAATAGCCAAGCACCAATCGACTAAACGAGGAAAATTAACTACTGAAATGAACGAAACACAAAGTACCTAGCAGTAGCAGTTGATCGATATACGTATGAGTATCGCCACCAGACATAAGTGATGTTCATGGCTCCGGGAGGGATCTGTTCCACGTTGAAGTGATTTGATTCTCGAGTCAGTCCACCCAATTTGTTAGATAACCTCGTTTAAGGACATTCAAGTAGGTATTCTCAATGCTTCGCAGTACTTGTGGAAGACCAAATATCTACTGAACTAATGTGGCAGAGCTACAGATCGATTTACTGCTTTTTCATTTTGTAAACAAAGCTCGCCTTCCTTAAATTTCATAATGTAAGCGCAGTCCTTGTAGTTACTTTGGCCTTGTGTTATCTTTGAACACTAAATTCTATGCAACTGACAAAACACACTCATTCTGAAGATAAGTCAATGTTAAGTCAGTGTTGAATCTCTCGTGGGCTATTGAAGAGTTCCTAAGAACCGCATGAGTAGTTTCCTTGATGCAGTATACTGGGATGTCTGGATTATTATGCCCGCAACTCAGCGTATTCTGTCGACTGCGTTAAGTCAATGTTGAATCTCTGGTGGGCTATTGAAGAGCTCCTAGGAACCGTATGAGTAGTTTCCTTGATGCGGTATACTGGGATGTCTGGATTCTTGTGCCCGCAACTCAGCGTATTCTGTCGACTGCTCCGAAAATCCTTATGTCAAATCTATTAGTGTGTGTGGTGGCGGAAAATGAAACGCTCCAGTCGGGCGAATGCTTTCAGGTGGTAGCCAAAAACATGCCTCTGTTTCAAGTATCACGATAATCCCTAAGTAAACCGTGATTTTTTACTTGCTGACAATAATCCTGCAAGCAGTTATGCACAGCTTTGATAACCTGAATCACTTTGACATAATTTTAACTTCGTTGTGTATGAATTCTGTCCCAGTGATGATAATGCCGTCACTCAGAGGAACCACGTGAAACATGATAAAACGCGCTTTGCGGACCATCACACCACACTCTCTATCAAGTCATCGATTGCGGAAAATCGATGTGTTGAATACCCTGATGATATATAAACAGGCACCGGGATGCTGACAGCCGACCGGAGTAAGCGAGGCCCCGACTCACACACGCGAAAAGAAAACGTAGCATGGATATTGTGGTTCGGATACAATTCATTTAGGTGGATGAAAATTATGGATGTAATCCCGTGATTACTTTCTGGTAAGTCGTTGGAACACCGACTATAGGTTGATATGCATTTACCCAACAGTATGATTACTCACAGTTCTGTCTAGATTTCTATCCCACTCCAAATTGGGCAATTTCAGTTCAGTCTGTTTGTTTTGCTTTCAAATTGGCGAATTTTCGCCAATTTCCGTACAGTAATAAGAGAACTGGGGATTACTCTGTAAGGACAAAAGTTGTGAGGTCGGAAACAAACTGGTCGTATAAAGCGTTTTTCTTGCTGTGTGAACATGGAGGAACAGATGGGCAATGGACCTTTTTCTAGGGATCACTGGGTGGATTATGACTGCTGGGCCCCACAACGATTGATTTACAAAGTTTATCACGTCTGTCAAAACAGTCAGCTAGTGACTACACTAGCACAATTTGCTCATGCGAATTTGAGTAAGCACCTCACTTAGCCCATGTTTAAGTAGGGTGCGAACCGTGCTACTTGTCAATAGTTGTTCTGTCACTGTTAATTGAACTTCATTTTCATGGAGGTGGCTACTAAGATTAAACGAATTCGTTTTACGTTCAGCTTCAGAGAATCGCCTGAATTCGCGTTCGCACACCGGCTCTGTGTATTCTCTTTGACAAGGTGGTGTTACATTCAATAGCGGAAACTTTTAGCCAAAGCATCACGGTGCTAACATGCTCAACGGATAATCCCATTGAGAACGAACACTAAGGGACTTAACTCTTTAGGTTTCACCACGTTCTGCTCACCGTTCACCTATTCAAACCTAACAGTAAACACCCAATATGTGGTGTGTCCTTGAAATAGGTTCATGAAAAGTTGGCAACAGCAGTCGCGAATGCAGATTTTATATAAAACGGGGTTAGTGATAAAGTTGAACGGACAGAGGTTGGTATGGCCGCACAAGTGTCCTGTGTGTACAAAAGGTTTTGAAGCAATGTCTTTGGATGCTGTGTTTCTGACCACGTGACAGTTGCTTTGACAAAGCAACGACTTCACGATCCAGCACGTGCCAGGGAAGGAGAACCACTTGGTTGATTGACTGTCAAGACCAGAGGATGAAGATGAGGCCCCCAGGATCATGATTGGACCAATAGCCTCATTGTCGAACTGGATCCGGGAAGGTTGGGGCAACTGCAACGGCAGGATTTTGTGTCACGAAAGGTTGCAGCCGCCTTGTTGGATAGAAGGAGCATTGAGAACGGAGAGGGAGAGAGGGAATTTGAAATGTTCCAGAGTAACTTTGATTGGATGAGGCTGGGTGAAGCTGGCATAATTTCCTGGAGCGTTACCGGTTCGGATGCTGTACCGCCCGCGATACCTCGCGTTTTGAGACTGAAGCTTATCATCGAATGCCACGAGATGGCACAGACGGGGTGCACCTAGACGTACGGCTTACTTCGGCAGAGGGCCTACTGGCCCGGGATGAGAATTGCTTGCAGAAGCTGGGTATCAGACGGCTAAGGACGTCACCATACCACCGGCAAACAGATGGCCTAACCGAACGTAATAACCGAACGATCAAGGATTGGCTGGCGGCCAAAGAAGGTGGCTGGGAATTGAGCTTGCTAGTTCACCGTACTTCCATACAGCCAACCACAGGCAAGTCCCCGTTCATGCTGATGTACGGTCGACATCCGCGCCTTCCGGTTGATCAGGAAATCAGGTTGTGGCCGGCAACACACTTGTCTCCAGAAGAGCTAGAGGAAGAAAGGAAGAGAGCTCGAGGAAACTTGACCGCCGTCCAGGAAAGGACTTGACAGAAAACGGCGAGTAGAAAGGAACGGTCAATCCCCATAAGCGCGAAGGTCAAATGGGAGGATCACCAGAATCCTGGAAGGAGTGAACTGGGATCGCGGAAACTAGGCAGTCGATGGCAAGGTCCGTTTATCGTTACCGACCGCCGGGGATCGAAAGTAGTGAATGGGACGCAGATTCGTAAGTGGCATGATACACCCGAAGAGCGGCCGAGCAGACCCGCCGCCGGAGCCAACCTGACGGAGGTAAATGAAAATCGGTGACGTGCGAACGACCTTTAAAGAGTGAAGTTGTGTAACAGTGATATTACTGATGGAGGCTTTAGTAGTAGGTTTCCTCGTAAATCCGTTTT
>NW_008751664.1:3706113-3732629 GCF_000715545.1 Opisthorchis viverrini
CGAAATTTGTGGAGTCGCATTTGTTTGCATTTGGGAAACAGTCAATGAATATCCAGGAAAGTTTAGGAAGACGCGTTCAGGAAGAAGATGGATATTCGGTTTTTGTAAATAAGATGCATTTGAGAGTTTTACTCCCCTGTCCAATAGTCTGTAACTGTTCACTTGGTGTTTCCTAATAAATAACTCCACAGCGAGGGCCTTGTTCCTTTCACCTGTATGTTCAGTTAACCCAGATTTAGGTGTAACCTATATGCATTACAGAGGGAAATGTTAACGCACCTTGATTCAGGCCTCCATTCTGCACTAATGCCGTGGATAAAGGGGACTGCGTTTTACACTAATCACTGGCAGTCGAGTTTCCTACGTTGCGACTCATTTGGAATATGTCCAATGCTTCTGACTCATTAAGTGAGGATTCATAGTGAAAATGTGGTCCGTTTAGGAAAACTTCGGCCACACTAGCACTCTTTTCGTTATTGAGATATATCAGGGGACGATAAAGGTATCGGACACAATCTTTTTGTTAGGAGCTCTCAAATACTTTCACACAACCACGTTCCAGCCGACCGTTTGGAACAGTTGCAGACTTGTAATCACACACACACTTGTAATCGATCTCTTAATAAGATAACCATGATCAGATAATCAGTTGGTTAGTGCCACACACACACTTGTAATCGATCTCTTAATAAGATAACCATGATCAGATAATCAGTTGGTTAGTGCAAAATGGTTAAATTGTTTCGGATGACAAGCCATCTTTACTCGCATTGAACTAAATTTCAACCAAAGGCCCTCGCGTCTGATCCATCTTGACCCACCCGATGAGTTTGAGTGGGGACTATAGCACCAATATGACTGAGTGTTCCAAGATCTAACCAAATAAACATTTGATGAAATCCCGAACTCAGGGTTGGTTTACACCAGTTCCCCGGGGAGCACGATGACCACTCTTAAAAGAAAAACACTTGGTTGACCAGCTACCAAATACTTATTTTAAGATTCAGTAACTGGTGGAACCAGTGTTTTTACGCAGAAAATGAGGTTCAGCGAGAAAATGCAAAGTTCTGCGTGATTTTGATCTGTTTTTTTTCTTCAGGAAAAGTAAAAAATCAAGCCCACTCGAACTGTAGACTTATCTAGCTAAGCCGTACGAATCCTGTGACTCTATCTGTGCGCACCCAACAGTTGCGCGGCTGAAGGTCCTGACAGGAAAGATTCCACGAATATTTATTCAAGGCCTCTCAATAGGTGCACCCAAACCGGAAATTTCAGCTACACTCTTTAGCGTTCGTACACGTTGGAAAGAATGGAAACTGCTCAACACGAGCGTATTTGACTAAATCCCGAAGAATGGTTTAGACGTCCTGTTGTACTGACTGACTTACTCAATTACCCAGCGTCTCGGAAGGTGCTGATGACACTTTGGTCAAAAAAGTCTCTCGGTGTGCATAACATAAAATAGCACCATACGACCATATAGAACAGCTAGAGTTATTTGTTCAACCCTGCTCAATCACTCATTAGTGAAAGTGCGTTATTGAAAGAGAGTGCTTATCCTCTAAGACAGTTGTGAAAGGAGGAGCTAAAAGGAAAGATTATTAATAAGGTTGATGTAAAGCCTTCCAAAGCTCAAGACCGGTGTCGCCTTTACACGTCGAGCTCATCAGGTGGGTGCAATTCCCCAGTTTCCACCGCCCTCATTTTCTAAGTGATCCCAGACTGGACAGAATTCGCAAAATACTCCTATTTTCTCACTGATTTGTTCTGAAGAAAAAGAGTAAAAGAGAGAGTCGACTGGATTTGGTTGAGTCTTCCGTTAAACCCAAATGAGTGTACGAATGACAGTAGTTACGAGATAAACAGCTTTGTGTGAGAAACGAAGTACTTTCCCGATTTGAGTGACTTGAAAGAAATTGAAGAGTAACCGTTTTACTTTCTTCAAAAGGGTTTACTCAATAGGATGATGAGCAGCTGGTCGTTTGACAATTTGGTCCACGGCCCGGTGGATTTTCCAGATGAAGATGCCATTGGTAGGACACAGACTCAATGATTTCTATATCTGTCATGAGGGCCGAAATCGAGAGCAAGTATTTCCTGGAATGAACCAACAAAATAAAGAGCTGACCTTCCTAGTTTTGGTCCACACTGTTGTGGATAGAAGTATGGTATACACTAATCTGTAGCGGCTAAGATCAAAAGTGATTTCCGATTAGCGAAAACTACTACAGTCTGTCGCATAGAAATACAGGCACTTCTTGGTTTTCATTGATTATTGACGTTTACCGTTCACGCAACTGAATTTTTTGAATGCAAGCTGCTTGTAACGAAAACTATATTTGATGAATTCGATGCCTTGTACCTTTATCTACATTGGTTCTAGTCTTTCGACTACGTATCCAGTTGCAAACTACCTGCGGCGTCGGTACCTCTGTTGTACCGATCATTGGTACTTTGGAGGCGGGCTGCATCAAAGTGGAGCAGAACAATAAGTGCTGAATGTACAAATGTTCGTTCTATTGTTGAGGAGTATCATGTGTAACTAACTTTCGTCCTGAAAGCACTAGGAGGGTTTAGTTTAGGGCACTTCCTGCTATAGCCAGTCCCTTGGACTTTGTTGAGCTTTGAAGCTTTTCTTGAAGGAACACTGAAAACTCTCTGAATGCAAGCTTATGAGTAATGTATCTTCAATAATGCAACACATCACGTACAATCTCAAATGAAACATAAGGCGGTCCTTGTACAGGACATTCAGTTGAAGAATACCACGAAAGATTCTGTCGAATCTCTCGTTGAAACCGAATCGTCGCAAATATGAGTGCCTTTTGTGAACCCCTGGATCCTTAGAAAGTCTCTTGTTAATGTGGTTTGTCATGTCATAGATCATGGAACGTTTCATGTGTAGTTATATGTTTAGCCCTATTTATCCACTGTTGCGTATATTTCACCCTCCACTTGGTTTTCATAGCTGGATGATGCAAAGTAAATTAGTCGCAGTTAAAAGTACGTTTGCACCGTTGTCCCGTCGTTCAAGCTCCCAATCGAAATTCACGTCGGTTTGGTAAACGAAAGATTCTGTTGAGTCTCTCGTTGAAACCGAATCGTCGCAAATATGAGTGCCTTTTGTGAACCCCTGGATCCTTAGAAAGTCTCTTGTTAATGTGGTTTGTCATGTCATAGATCATGGAACGTTTCATGTGTAGTTATATGTTTAGCCCTATTTATCCACTGTTGCGTATATTTCACCCTCCACTTGGTTTTCATAGCTGGATGATGCAAAGTAAATTAGTCGCAGTTAAAAGTACGTTTGCACCGTTGTCCCGTCGTTCAAGCTCCCAATCGAAATTCACGTCGGTTTGGTAAATTCGATACAAACAGATAAGTCGAAACGACGAACGGTAACGGTCGATATAACCAAACGTTGGAGGATGGGATTTGCTACACTGTAGAATTGCATGTCTGGTAACTTTTGCAATATTTTTGGCGATTGCGGTTGTGATGGTACCTCTGATATAGGGTAGGAAGAGAGAAATCTAACAACTCTCTCTTTATTCATGCATACATTCTTAATTCGTCAAGCATGCACAACATGAGGTTTGTGCTTCTCCAAGCATACAAACTAGGCTAACATGACACTCTTTTCCCCTATATCTGGTGGTCCACTCTTCATGTCCTGACAGATACAGCTCAACTGACACTATGGAACACTTACTAGTCTGAAAGTAATGAGGGCATCAGAAAACAAACCGATTACTTACCGGAAAGCTGACCGGAGTTGTCGAGGTATGACCTGGTAACAGTGCGAGTGTTTAGAGCTATTGGACTGTTTGCAGAAGATGGTTCTACGTCAGCTTCGTTTTCACAATATCCCTCTTGCTGCGAGTGTGTTGCTCACTCCATACCAAGTATAGATATTGTGGAGCCAATGATCCCTAACTGTGTCGAAGTAGTAAGGAACCACTGATATGACAGTTGAGCGTGTTGCCAGCATTCCATCATTACGCGTGAGACGAACATGGATTACCTCATCTGCACAGGTGACTTTGTTCACAATTCAAGTGGCTATCGGTTTCTTCGATGCCTCAAACGCTTACATGAAATGTGTCCCAAGAGGACTGTTTGATGGGCAGAAATGCTAAAAAAATCCGGGATATTTATTGAAAGTTCCTATCCACGTCCAGATGCAGAGCAGTCAATCACTCATTTCCAATATTTTTGAGACATTCAAGTTGTTGAAGAAATGAACCCAGTTGCGAATTAATTTGGATTCATTTATAAAGAAAGCCGAATCCCAGCCAATTTCTTTGTTAAGTATGTTGTTCGGATGAATCGACTGCATTAACTAGGATGAGTACACGATCCCCAAGGTCCTGACAGTAGGGCATTATAGGGTGTTTCTATCCTACTTTGTCTTTCATTTTTCGATTTGTTCTCTGATTTTGTTTTTTGATGTCACTTAAATGGTGCTGGTGGTCTGCTTAGATTTTAGTACAAGTTTTTCTTTATATTTTCTACGTTTGCTCCGTTGTTCTAGTGGGCAACAGACCTGAACACAGATGGAGATCGTTGGTTTGAATTTTTAAGAGTAACGTTCAGATGTAGCGCCTTCTAGGTACATTTACTCATGTGCATCTTCGTTTGCGAATTACGCGACTACAAACACTTATTCAATGAAACACTGAATCAGGTTGTAAAATACGGGCAGCCAAAGATCTAAGGAGCCATATGGTTACACGCAGTTCATATTCAGTAGGCGGTAGGAACGGATGGATGAGGATAGTAGATGCTGTATTGAGAGCCGGTTCTATGACACTTAGGGACGGTGAGGTAACAGGGCTTTGGATGCGAGCATTCAGACAGTGTAAGTAGGTCGCATACAAAGATAACAGCGCAGAAGACAGTCGGTTCGTTCAGGAGGTAATAGAAACTGTCTGGAAAACGGACACCCATTGAAGCTGACACAAATTAAATATACCTGTGGTCTTTATGTAACAGCGTGGCGAAGCAGCGCGTGCCACGTGTCAAATCGGAATGTGCACTTAGGCCCGTTTAAAACAAAGTATCAATGATAACTATCGGGTTAGAGGCAACACAGACATTATACAGAAATCAGGACCGCCCCCGACGTCGAGTTGGCGTAGCGGATAGGCCGCTTGCCCCCGACGGTTTCCGAGTTCGATCCCAGGCGGTCCTTTCTTCGTCGGAGCAGACGCTTGAAAACGGTAGAGCTGACACGAAATTGCAAGAGAAAACAAAAGCTTGACGTCAATTACTGGAAATTTAACGGAGCTTAAACGAGAGCCAAACCTGAGCAACGAGCATCAAGGAAGCAGAACGGTGGTAAAATAATAAATTACGTTACTAATGAGTAGTCAGACATATAGGAAATATAACTGCCGATCGCCATTGACTCACAGGAGCGAATTGCGATTTTCTCGGCTGTGGCCGAACACATGTTGAACGGATCTTGGTAGGCACCAAGCACATGTCCATCTACCAAGGTCTTTTCAGTATGTATGTCTGGTCACAACTGAGGTCAGTGATTCGCTCACACAAACCGAGTCTTTGCACTCAGAATGTGTTCGTAGTCGTATTGAGTCTTCCATGGTCTGCTTACGTGACTGCTGGTCACCCAGCCCAATCGACCATGGACGGAAAGTTTTCACACATTTGCCCGCAGACTGCACTTTATCCTTGTCTTATTTGTACGGGTTGCTCGCTTTTAGTTTTGTAATGCCTCTATCTGTATCGATCGGATGAACAAGTGATGGCTTTCTGTATGTCATTCACAATCGAAAGGGCATATATTTGACCTCTAGTTGATTATATACAGAAGTAGCCTTGAATTAGAGGCCTCGGAAGGAAGGACAGCACAAATGTTGACACATGCAGGTTATTTAGCTGGCCTTTACTCAAAAGCACTGAAAATGGTTGCGTTGGTGATCTCCATTCAAACTGATTCTCTTGCCCGTAGCAAAGGTAATATTAGGATCAATCATGAACAATCAGCTGTTACGGCCTCTAAATAACGTACTTGAACTTTCGCATCGAGAGGGAAACGTATCACTTTGTGCTTTTCGTAATTGGAGAAAAAACTGGCATACGTCCGAACTCCATTCTTGTGACAGTCATTTTGCAAAGACGAAAAGATAATCCAAGGTGGAGCCATTGGCCTTTTTTCTCGGGTTTAAAACGGACCCGAATCAACACGGCAGGTATCAAGCTTTGAACACCTTGTAGGGTTCACCGCCGAAATAGGAAAAAGTACCAACAGGGATTGCTGGAATCACGGAAAAATGATGGCATGGCTTTTATTTCGGGTGCCTGAATAAAAGATTAACCTAGAATATTTCATGCTTTTCAGGGCTATACAAACTCCAGTCAAAGCTGACTTAGCTTTATTTGCCGCGTCGACCTTGGTCTGGTCAGGCGTATAATTGGACAAATGGGATATCTCCTACTGATATGGTAGGTATTTTGGATGGATTTTTCTTGCAGTTCATATAAGCCGTCCGCACTATATCCAGTTTGATTTGAAACACATTTAATTTCAAGCTTTCATGTCAGTGGGAGTAACCTGTTCCAATTTTCAGTATATATACCGTATATACGAGTGCCCTTAACTAAAGGGATAGCTATAGTAACTCATCCTTCTTCTAGCCTTGTGCCTTGGAACTAACGAATTGTGAACTTTACAAAGTTCACAAACGCTCTTGCTAAGCTGTTTGTTAAACTGTGTGGTCCTATTTTCAGTTGCTCTGGTAATCTTCGATTTGTTCGCGGAGCTCGGCAAATAGCTTGAAAACGTTTCGTCATTAGTCGATTGGTGAATGAGTGCTCGGGTAGATAATGTGCCACCTCTATTGGTGACGAGACTTACGCAAGCTAATTACCAAGCTCGGCGAACAGATCAATAGCCACCTAATCGAGCACAAATGAACGCACTCAAGCTGCCAATATTCCAGTATAATTGAGTGGTTTTAAATTATTACTTAACCAAGAAAAACCCTAGGCATAAAATTTTTGATAAAGTAAGCAGACTTGACTCATCATCAAGATGGTTCTTCCAGGTCATTCAATCAGCTAACAAACAGGATTTCGGTGTTTTAGCTTGTGGTTAACGTAGCCGTGCTATCTAGTAATTGGTACCATAATTTACAAGTTTATGTCACAAGGACCTCTGAAGCCTTTATTAGTTTGTTGTGAAATGACTATTTTTAGTAACAGACTGGTGTGTTCAAACATGAAAAAAGTTGAGGATGACGAACAAAGCTTCGCGCAACGTCATAATCGCAACGTATTTCGGTGAGTGGCACCGAGATGAGACATAAAATCGATAAAATGTTGCTGAACTTATATTTCTTATATGAAATGACAACAGAATGGAAGAATTAGATCAGCTGATTAGAAGCCCAAGATGAGTTAGCACAGAACACCAGCATCTTCCTTCTAGGACATGCACTTTCAAAACACCGACGTTTTCTCGTTCATGAAGTACCTTGACACATGTTGAAACTCTAGCTGTATTCGTTGAGTTGATCTGTTTTGTATGTCCGTAATGAATTTTTGCCTCATCTGGAATGAACATCTCAGTGATTTATTCCCGTACCGAGCACCCTTACTAAAAGTGGAAGATCTGTTTTTGTTAGTCAACGCCTGTCTTTCGAACTAGAATGTTTTGTTAAAATAGGTTGTTCAGCACATTGTTTTAGCCAGGCCGTAGCGGTCTGTCACGTATTATCACTATGCCTGGGTCGGCCAGACCTTAACATCGCATGCCAAATCCATCTCAGATTTAGCTTGATGTTAGTTCGTTACTACGGTGCCACACACCATGTACATGCGACACCAACCATTGGTTTGCGCATGGAGATTGGTTAACATTCATATGACAATATAACCTACTCTCTGACTGTCGTAACCAGTACACTGAATGCCTACAGCTATCTTATCCGGCCAAACGACATGAACTTTAGAACTACACGTCCGAAAACTGGTTCAACAAATGCGTCCATCGATTAGTCAATTATTGGGTAACTGGGCATTTCCTTAACATGCCTCTAACAAGTGCACTTTTTCATGGTAGAGCGGAACCAAACTAATATGCTCTAAAGCACACTGAATGCACCATCATTATTGAGCGTGATATCCGTTTTCTGCAGCCCATTACAAGCTGGTCTAGACTAAACAACAGCCACGGATCGCCCCAGTGTAACTTCGAACTGATGGACCTCGAACGACTTATTGAAATATTCACCAACTCCAGCGTTGTCTGCCTTGGAACTTCAGCTAATAATCCATATTTTACTACCATTCATTTGTTAGACCCCAAATAACAACCGGATTTAGGTGTAGATTTATCTGGTTTCTTGGCACAAAGAGGCCTGCTCAACCAAATAATTCAATAGCATGTGAGTGTGTCTGGAGGCACAATTTAACTGCGTGAGATGACGTCAATTTAATCAGCTTAGTTCAGCATATCGGGACTCATTACAGATGGCTGCTTATATAATCAATGCGCACTACTTTCTGGTTCAGCGATGCTGATAGCTCAGTTAGGTTTTACAGTGGATAGCTGCCTGCCATCTTTTATCCATATGAAACCAAGGGAAAAATTTCAGTCAGACAACGTGATGGACTCGATGGGGACCTGAATCGGGTCGATCGACTGAAGTATTTGTTGGACCAACTTCGATATAAGCCATGGGCTATGATCCAAGAGTGTACATTGTCTTGCTGCCTTCAGTAAAGTAATCATTCCCTGCAAGATCTTTTTTCTCACCTCCGTAAATACCAATAGATATCAGTCAGTAGGCTGACCAGTGTACTTATTCACAACCGTTCTGCGCTAATTTTGAAGAACGAAGCGTGTTACTTATGATGTCACAAAAGACTTTGTCGCACTAACCCCATATTAAGCAGTTGCTTTGGATGCTTTGGGATGCTTCTGAGATTAGGAAGGTTGAAGAAAGCTGGAGTTGAAAAAGTTCTTCCTGTATCAACAGGATGATTTTGAAGAATTGGGATAAGTTGCTGGCTTTAGCGATGAAAACCGTGCAAATTGTACACATGAACCGGTGAATACGGCAGCACCACGAACGAGTAAATGGTAACATGCAAAGACGCAAGATGGTTTTGTATCTATAGGCTATATATACATATTTTATATTGCCAGGTCTGTCAAGTCTATTTGCCCTTTTGGTAGGTTGTTTGAGACTCTAAACGATTACGAGAAGCGTCCCATACAAAGCCTGTTCTGGTCTTAATATTACCTTAAGAAGCGAAAGTAAGGAAGCGAAAGGAAGGAAAATAAGGAAGGAGAGATCGGACTGGGACCATGTTGGTATACAGTCTAGTCTGTCACCATTTGGAGTAAGTTCGTCTCAGAGGAGCAGGGTAAATGAATAGTTGGTTGACCTCAGTCGGTTGAGCTCTGCCTGACTGAATAGTGTAGGAAATGAGAACGGTCTTGCCGATTTCGAATGGAAGAGTCAAATATGTAGGATAAGAATAATAGCTACATTTGATGTTAAAATGGCATTCAACTTGATAAACAGTTTAAGCTTGCTTCGCATAATTTACAGGAGCCTATTAATGCACATATTCAGGGGATCTTCCGACATTCCTCTTCCGCAAAAGTGAACGATACTGGCATCTAGTGAGCACTTTCTCCAGAGCCGCTCACACAACCTTAGTGAACTTACTCATGATGTTTCACGAAAATATTTGAATTTTACTTGAATTATTTCCCTAGACTAGCTGCTTCTAACATCCCAGAAGGTGACTAGAATTGAATGGTCGTCGCTTCAATTCCAGTAAGACCATCAACTAGAGATTTGAAAAGCAAACCGCACATCGCATTTTAAACACACAGCCACTCCCACCCTATAATGACACCATTTTTACGGATAACACTATCGTTGCCATGGTCACCACTGTCCGTAACAGTAATACGTACTGACGCCTAACTTATACAAGTGTGAGGAAAAAAGCCTCTGGGATAGCTGCAAAGAAAAAGGGAATCTAGGAAATTAGTGTGACGAGAGAAGAAAGCCATTGAGAATAAGGACTCTAGAACCTTGGGTAGCACTGCAGCAAACACACTTGGGTATCATACTGAAGTAAGACGGTATCAGCAGGGTTGACTCAACTTCCTTTGCGATGGAAGCCCAGTGAACAACTGTGAACAAAACTTTAGCTAGGAAGTCCTCCTAGGAAATGACAGCACACGCGGCACTGAGAATTGTTGTGTGACATACCCTGCAAAGTTTCCAAATACATGAAAGCAGGATCTTATGGTCTCCAAACACGAAGGTGTAAAGATCTGGCTGCACTCAGTCTAACTGCAGCTGATTTCAGTTCTAAGTGACGGAGAAACCGCTACGAAGAGATTGTATCTGACTGAGGCCTGTGTCCTTTCATAACTCACTGAGCTATGCCGGAGAGTGCACATTTGACATTCACAGACATTCTCACACCACGCTGGTATCCTTCTCCTCTAGGTCAGGAGTTGGAAACGGTGTAATAGTTGTATTCTGGCTTAAAAGCTTGGAAGACAAACGGCTATCTTGCTTACTGCGTCGGTTCGGTGGCTGACGAGACACAAGTAGCGTGGTCGATTCCTTTGCGGATGTTACTGATGCATTTAGAACTTTAGATGAAAACAATTTGACACTGATCTTGACAGTTTCAATAGCGTAGGACGAGCCAATTCATTTGCTACTGGGCTATTCAGTAGACAGTAATGGCTGGTGAGAGGTACGGGTGTGGGTGTCAAATCAATCAGTAAATCAATTATCGATGGTGCGCTATTCACAGCTGGCTTATTCCCTGAGATACTTGAACTGACCAAGAGGAGTTTTCCTATTTTCGTGCGCATAATTTACAGGAGCCTATTAATGCACATATTCAGGGGATCTTCCGACATTCATCTTCCGCAAAAGTGAACGATACTGGCATCTAGTGAGCACTTTCTCCAGAGCCGCTCACACAACCTTAGTGAACTTACTGATGATGTTTCACGAAAATATTTGAATTTTACTTGAATTATTTCCCTAGACTAGCTGCTTCTAACATCCCAGAAGGTGACTAGAATTGAATGGTCGTCGCTTCAATTCCAGTAAGACCATCAACTAGAGATTTGAAAAGCAAACCGCACATCGCATTTTAAACACACAGCCACTCCCACCCTATAATGACACCATTTTTACGGATAACACTATCGTTGCCATGGTCACCACTGTCCGTAACAGTAATACGTACTGACGCCTAACTTATACAAGTGTGAGGAAAAAAGCCTCTGGGATAACTGCAAAGAAAAAAGGGAATCTAGGAAATTAGTGTGACGAGAGAAGAAAGCCATTGAGAATAAGGACTCTAGAACCTTGGGTAGCACTGCAGCAAACACACTTGGGTATCATACTGAAGTAAGACGGTATCAGCAGGGTTGACTCAACTTCCTTTGCGATGGAAGCCCAGTGAACAACTGTGAACAAAACTTTAGCTAGGAAGTCCTCCTAGGAAATGACAGCACACGCGGCACTGAGAATTGTTGTGTGACATACCCTGCAAAGTTTCCAAATACATGAAAGCAGGATCTTATGGTCTCCAAACACGAAGGTGTAAAGATCTGGCTGCACTCAGTCTAACTGCAGCTGATTTCAGTTCTAAGTGACGGAGAAACCGCTACGAAGAGATTGTATCTGACTGAGGCCTGTGTCCTTTCATAACTCACTGAGCTATGCCGGAGAGTGCACATTTGACATTCACAGACATTCTCACACCACGCTGGTATCCTTCTCCTCTAGGTCAGGAGTTGGAAACGGTGTAACCATCTACTCCTTAAAAATGCAGACTAATTTGACAGTCTTATGCTATTAAGCGCTGCATTGCAGTAAGGATTTTGGAAGTAGAAGCTCCGGCGCGTACTTCTTACGGTTGAGGGTACAATACAACCCAACGAAGAGTCAGGCGTTAGGTGAAAAAGAGCGTCCGCTCGGATTTATATTTACGTGGCTTTAGCAGATATGCTCAGGGAAAACCGATTTGTCGGTCATTGGTTAAGTGCTCAATTTCATGCACACTTAGTTAATTTAATGCGTCACCATGCCCTCGCAAGCTGGCAGTTAGCAGGCGGCATGTGATCAATATTGCAGGTCATGTGAAGTTGTCAATAGAATAAGCTAGAGATAACTTATTGATCACATGCAAGGAGAAATCTTGAAGGTTGGTTTCTCACATTCGTCTATTCCAAATGGAATTTTCTTACAGTTCACTGTTGAACAATCAAAGTTATTCTTATCGAAGCACTCATTTTTGAGAAACAGTCTAGAGCTTTGGTTTCTCACATTCGTCTATTCCAAATAGAATTTTCTTACAGTTCACTGTTGAACAGTCAAAGTTATTCTTATCGGAGCACTCATTTTTGAGAAACAGTCTAGAGCTTGATGAACTGTGGAATGCGCAGTGAAATTTAAACTCACTCAAGTCTTCCATGTTCCGTGCACCTCAAGCTAAATTAAAACTAACGCTTTTACAGCATACTGATTTGCAACCTTTCAATATTACTGTGAGTAGCATGAATTCAATGAGAATTTTACCGTCTGAAAAAATTGTTCCCTCACACCGTCGGAAGAGTGCACGTTAAAAGACAGTCGAAAATCTGATGTAGACCATGGGAACCGACAAGTCCAAAGTCAGTGATCTAAGGAAGAATATTTTGTTCGTTTACCGAGGCGGTGTTCGGTAATTGTAAAACTCCGGGCCATAGAAAATCAGTGTGAATTTTCAATGTGTCGAACGAATCCTTTGTAAACTGGAGGTAGCAAACTGACTTATTTATCCCATATGTGGTAAGTGTCAACGAACTAGCTTATCAGAATTATCTATGAAAATAAAATGAAAAAGTAGATTCTGCAGCCTAGAAAGACGAAACTAGTGAGAGCAGGAACCATACGATGAGTCTACAGTATTTTATCTTTACTACTGGATAGGAACTGCCACACGACATCTTGCATAAGTGGATGTGGCAATTCATAAAATCATTCTTTGCTGTTCAGCAAAGTAAGATGTGACTGTAACAAACAAATATACACATGAAGGGGCAACTAAATAAATACTCTGTCATTATTAACTAACATGATTCTTCTACCCCAAGCACCGCCATTTCTACTGGATAGACTTCTACTTTCGACAAATCAGCTATAGAAGACTACAGTCACTGTGGGTTAACTACGACTGTTCTCCTTCTATGCTAATCATCGTAATAGGATCTCAGGAGTGTAACACATTGGGAAAGGGATGTGATAGAATTTTGTGGAATGTTAATAAAAGTCGGTCGTTTACACTTACGCTTAGGCACATTGTTCCATGGCTATAACTAATGCCTGAGGACAAACACGACAAAAATACGTGTTGTTTACTTCCTTAAAAGCCAATTAAATGTATTTTGATTCTTTCGGCAGCCATAAAGTTTGCACAACTATTTAAGCTAGTGTTCACCATTGCCATCCAGACTCACAGTCTGTCTAACCTAGCGGAGTCTCTTAGCGGTGGAAATAAGAATAGTGGAAAAATTGAGGTAGGTCCAGAGTAACGCTCAAATCTGTCCGAGGACAACAGGCTTAAAAGAGTTGGTCAGTGTAGCATCAAAGAACCTGAGGCTCTGTGTTGGTTCACTTCCTTCCAAAAGCATGGAAAGATTAGTTGAATTCAGCTCTGTGTCCAGTCTCGACGAGATATCTTGCGATCGGTGATGGGACGGTGAATTTGGATAATGTTGTTTTAGGACCAGCCAGAAAACAACAAAAGTTTTGCGGACGTGACCTTTTCAGGCTTTACACCTACCCTGCTCATGTACAGACCACTGAAGGTGCAGGTGAACAGTTGAATACGACTCACAGGTTAAACGGATGTTGGTATTTCGACCTTGGTAGGGTAGTGCTTGGACAAGTGGGTAACGTGTCAACCTATCTTGGAGACCGTCTAAGTTCCAATAACGGTCAGACCAACACTTGATTCCCCCTAACGACAAATTCGAAAATAGCAGAAATGGAGGTGGAAAGCACACGTACCAACAGTCCAATGTGTTGCAGAATCTTCCAGTCGAAGTTAATATGAAGACTGCACATTGGTAACCTGAGTCAGTAAATGGAGGTGGCACACGTACCAACAGTCCAATGTGTTGCAGAATCTTCCAGTCGAAGTTAATATGAAGACTGCACATTGGTAACCTGAGTCAGTATAAGTTCTGAGCAGTTTGGTTTGATTGGAATGTCAACAACTGAGGTAAGACAAGCTTGGGATGTGATTTACTTAATCCACTATTTAATGACTTGTATGGTACATTTCAGAAAATTTAAAAAGCTGCGACAAGCGTAAAGGCTGAAAGTCCAATCGAAAGTTCATCCGCTCTGTAATTGAGCCAGGCCATTAGGACGTCTGCTTATTGGTAACAATAACATGCTTCACCGATATTTATCGTTAAGAGGCATATTTTTCGTGTTCAAACCAAGCACATCCACGCTAACCTCCATGTTAACACAATGAGTCAAGCAGCCAATCACGTGGAACCCACAAGGTCACCACACAGGTGCACCAATGTATCTCTGCACACGTGCCACAGCCGAGCGCATTTCGAGGAGCATAAAACTCTTTCATAACCGGAATATGCAATGACTTAACACCATAATATTCAGAAATAACAGTAAACAACAGAACCAAACTGAACTGGATTTTACGAAAATGGACCCTGCTCAGTAAGTACCGTTATCCTATAGCTGTGTACACAGCGTTTTGCTAGTGGTTTTCAAATCTGGAAAGACAAGTTGTGTATTGTTGGTTCACGGTGATGGTTAATGGTTTTTAAGTGAGGGAGACAGGTTCATGCAGTATGAACGACAAAGAGGGTCTAGAGTGCTGAAAACAGGTTTTGTGGATGCGATGGGGTATTCCACTTGGTATGGAGCTGGCGCACTTCCCATTCAGTGATCTTACATGTGTGTGACTGGGGCAGCTTGCTAAGTTCAAATATGTGCACTGATATGAAAGGCAAACTTTAGAGTGATCTCATTAATGATGCTAATATAATGACTGTAAAAACAATAGCTATCTATTTTTCTGAGGTATGCTGAGGGAAATTGGCTTCTTAATGAACTGAATGGACGTTCATCCCCACCTTTGAAAAGGAGTTTCTCAAAGAGTGTAGTGACCGCAGGGAAGTGAGGTGCCTTTCTGTCCATCGTCACCTAAACACTTGAACTTTTCAGGCCGCTTGGTAGACTAACTTTGATGTTTGAGACTGGTTGTTTTGTTCCTACGCTACTACAACCCATTCACACCTCGCATTGGGTTCTGCAGCGCCGTCGAAGATTGACGAAATCATGTATTCTGAACATCTGCAGAACGTTTGATTTCACTTTTGAGAAAGCTTTATAAACGCATGGAAGCACAGTTGTTGGATAAATAAGTGGTAACTTTGAGTCGGTCACGGAAATTAGAAACTATGGGCAATTTTCCTTTGCATTTGTAGTGACCGACGAAGTGAAAGAAGGATGTCCGACGCCCTATTCGCTCTCAGTTTTGACATTGAGGGTATCATGAATCAGGCAATATGGAGATGCATTGTAGTCGAATTTCCTCCATGTCAGGTGCTTAGACGAACGTGCAAAAAAGTTATAAAGGGTATTGGAAGCTGCTTTAACTGTGTGCGATTTTTTTCTTAAAGGGCCGCTAGCAGATATTACCAGACTGTTGATATATTATACCAGTAGAGTATCTCACCATTAAAGTTCTCTGTCCACGTGAACGATCACCGAGCACAGTCAGGACAGAGGAATATTTAATGACATGAAACTTCCCAAAACGTTGTGTCACATAGTCAAGACAGGGTTGTCACGCTTTACATTTCTGACAAATCTTATGCAGAGACGTTGGTGTGTGGCCGTTCCGCTCCATACTGTTTTTAACACGGGTTTAATTTAATAAACTGAGGCTGAACGCATTGCCTTAATTTTCAAAAAAATTGTGAACTTATTCCTTGAAATAAGGCATACTGGACGAAAAGGGAAAGCTAGGCCCGAAAAGCCAATGCAGCGGTGAATATTAAGCCACTTTTGGGGGTATTCAAATGAGCTCTTATCTTAGTAGTGAAGTCAATTTGTGCTGAAAAGCCGAAAAGCACCGCACAGCTGCATCTCGAAAAAATAAAGGTAGTCTCGAACGAAAATCTCAGTTCAAAATCACCAAATCTCACTGCACTATCGTCAGTAAATAAGTAGCTCAGAGAATGAAGAGTTCCACAAGATGAGCGAAACTTCCTTATGAATGGTCGCCACTCGAGGAATCAGTCGATTCGTGACCATATGACGCCTCTTCCGTGATTGAACTAGGAGTGTCCTGTCTGAGTGTGAATTAACCACGATGATGATCAGCTGTTCGCGACCAAACCATTAGGTGTTCAAACCATTAACTGAGAGGTCACAGGCTCGGGATTCTCTGGAATTTTGTGAGATGTGCACTAGTGGTGATTCGAAGTAGGGATGAATCAGCCATACAGTGATTCTCGGGTTTCGGCATAGACTGAATTAATTTACGGAAAGGATTCGTATTTACTTTGAATGACTGCTACAACCAACAATGTGGCATATAGATGAAGAAGGTCCCCTTGAGTGACCATTACCTTCATATTCTAGGGGTATTGTTACCTCATAAAGTACGAAAGGCATTAGAATAGAACAGACTATACATTTACGCGTGAAAAGAGGACTACCAGATGGGTTACAGGCAGTCAGTGAACGAAATGGAGTTCGACCCTTGATACCGCAATCTGTTATGCGTGCTTTTACACGGCGATCGTGTTAACTGGGGGTATTTCATCGTATTATGGAAGCTCTTTGCTTTTGATACCCAAACATAGGCGAACGATTCCTGAACAGCAAGCTATTATTTTGAGTAATCCTTGTTCTACTTTCCAGGTCAAATAATCTCCTACCGGAAATTTGAAACTGCCAAAATGCTGTGCTTTCTTTTCTTCACCTCTGTAGGACAGGTTTTCATTCCTCCCCATTCGGCTCAAACAATAAGTTCTCACCATATTCCCTAATTCACACGAGGTCTTTTGTCATCGATTGTACATGAATGTGGTCAAACCGCATAAACTTTTGGGCCGTGCTTTTTCCTGTACCATCTGCTTCGAACGTATTCACACAGTGCTCCTATTCGGGACAACGTTTGTCGACAAATCTTTTGGCCTATCTGAAGTATAAATGGTATCCGACGTTAAAGTTTGCGTTAGAGTACACACTGGCATTCCAGTAACCGTCATTCATTCAGGGCATTTCGTTTTCGACCAAGCACTTCGACCTCTCTTATGGGTGCTTTTATCTATCCTATGAGGCGTAATAGCTAGGTATTTATCCAACTAAACTGTCACTAGTGCTTGCTGATAGTATCGCCACCTAAGTCAATTGTGTATATTAAAACACTGAGGAGACAACGATGCACGTGGCGGAGGTGCGCTTTACATGAGGGAGGGAAATTAACCTGCTAGTGACTACGAGAAGCAAAGACAAATAAACAACCATGGTGAAGTCCGAGAGGCTGGAAAGTCAATGTCAAGTGACAACCATCGCAATTTTCGTGGGGTCTGAAGAAAGTTTCCCCAGTAAACAGTAAACGCCTCTTTGGTCCTCCGGTTTTACAAACGTACGAGTGCACAAGATGGATATGAACGGACCAGATATTCTCATTTTTCCTCGGCCTTTGTGCTTTTGCATGAGGCTTCATTTTTTTTCGCATCAGCGCCTAGGGCTATTTCGTGACTGTGTCTCACTTTCATTTGCCTCAGGCAAAACCAAACGTTATCCGGATTCAAACATGTTAGCCAAAAACATGGTGACAAACCAAATTCCTGATGCATCATTAGTTATTTAACTTCATGATCATATGACTGGTAGCGGGATTAGTCAATCGATCGATCGCGCGATCGATCCCCTTCAATGATGTTTCGTAATGTGGTTCAGCTGTTCGAACCAGCTACCAAATACTATAAATATCAGGATTTCGCCTAGAATGCTATGTAACGTGCCTCGTGCATCGAAAAGATGCCGCTGGAACTGGGAATGTTTACATTGCTTTGCTAATTAGACTGAGTATTTCAAACAGTGAATACATTTCGTAGATTTTCTTTCTTGGATCGGTACAACACGCCTCCTAATCAGGTTGCTTAAACTCAAGGGCAGTTTTGAGAGGAGTTTGTGTACAACCGCCACACGTACAGGCGTGCGGAGATGACGAATTGTGGATTATAAAGAAGGTTCTTCATGTGAGTTCAGAGGTCATATGATTGTGGTCGTGCGCATGATAGCTACTGTAATCGATTTCACGTGGAAGTTAGTAAGTGATCTGCTTAAAAAGCCCAGATCTCGAGGTTTGGCTGACTACTCAGGACCGAAAGATAAACCGTTGGATCATTACCTGGTGACTGAAATCTTAAAGTGTGGTTTTTGTTCCGGTAAGTTAACAGTTAGTTTCTCAGACTGTTACCGAAACTCTTTCGCAGGACGAAATACAAAATCAAAATAATAGTATCATGGACTCAGCTGTATTAGGCATAAAATTAGGTATATATCCCTAATTCACATCTCCTAGTTTGTTAGGAATTAATAGGGGGTTTAACTGGCCATGAGGTGAGAGACCCAATACACGGAAAAGTATGCTTAAGGACGGAGTTGTCTTCACGTTCATATCAACCGTCAAGATGTGTCAAACCAGTACCATCTAGCAATTTACATCAATACCCCCAAAGCACCTGAATGAAATCGATATCAGATCCACTCTGGAAGTCACACAAGGCTTACTAATGACACCGATAGATATCGGCTGTTAGTCAGAGGTGTGGTGACTCGACAGTATAGGCATGACGGGTAGTTAACATCTTCGATAGCTCAATCGGTATATCAAAAGTTCGGTGGCTTTAGTCTGTCCGTAGGCATGCGGTTTCTTTCGTACTGGGTTTCTTATTTCAAAAACTGGTATTTCTTGGTTAGAAAATGGCATTTTTGAGTGTACCATATGCTCATCTAATCTCCTCTCCAATGAGAGATGATCTAGATGAGCAAGAAACGACCGCTGCATGTCACACACCAAATAGATGAACACATGACATAATTGGATGTTTTTGCACCATAATTTTTCTAGCTTACACCACATGATCAGTGCCTTCCCGGTTAGACAGAGTAAAGCCGCTTCGGCCATCCTGTATAATTAGTGAATCAAAATTCTATGTAACCAGCTGGGCCTGTTCCTACATGGAAAACGGACCACGATAGAACCCATTCTAACTCCAGAGGGCGAGCATATTATCTGTGGACTGATAAGGAAATACGGGGATCAGCCGATTTAGGATTTCAAAATCTGTTGGAGTCTAGCTGGCCCTAAAAGTTTATTTCCATAAACGAAAGAACTCCTGCATAACCCACCTTTGTAACTCTTACAAAAATGCTTCTTCGTGAGAAGTACGGATTCTAGAAAATCTCATTTCTTCAGTATTAGAATAGATGACATCACTAAAACTAGAACATTTTTTGAGGAACTCTCAGTGGATCTCTTATAATTCACGGGTTCAGAATTTAGAATTCACCATGAGAATGCAACCCCTCCTCCGTGTATAAATAGGCAGAAACAATATCGTGTAATGATGAAAACGTATGATAACTAGAGCAGAATCACAAACAGGGACATAGCCTAACATATGGATCTCGGGTAATAATGAAGGAGAAATCAGTAATTTTGTTTGCGGTAAATTGTTGTGTAGGCCAAGTGTGTGTAGAATCCCAAGTCTTAGCTTAAATGCACTCATTCTAATCATTTTCAGTGGACATAAGTAGTGTTCACTTTGTCTAAACAATCACCCAAGTTATTAACGTTAGTATTTTGAATGATCTTAATTTCGACAAGTTTAGAGGCGTTCCAAAAGTGTGAGCCAAACTAGAGACAGATTATTTTTGAGTACCGTGGTTTCCGTAAACAAAACCAAGACTTAAAGTTTGTTCCATCAAGAAAATGTTCCTTCCTTGTGATCTGGTTGAGATCAAAATGAGTTTGAAAGTTCCAAAACATTTGCAGTAGTTTTACCCATTTTCTGTCAAGTAGTAGATGCATGGGATCACCTTAGTTATCCGTCCAACCTGGAAACATCTGAAAAATTCTTTAAAATCTTACGACTTTCACCTTATTTAGGATCTGACAGTGACGGATTTCCATCAGACAACAACGCAGAGCACTGAAGTAGTGTGTGTGTGTGTGTGAGTGGTCATTGACTAGATAAATGCAGTGGACGGCATGTGGTGCATGAGAATCAGATCTGCTGACAGAAATCCCTGTGAGTCTGAAAGAACCCCTTCTGAGCATAAAAAATTCCCAAAAGGGATGGGAAATCAGTTCGTTTACCAGTGTATCACCTCTGGTAATGCGGTTAACTAATAGGTGAATCAGAACTCGAGACGATTTGTGTGAGATTTACTCAAGGAAAAGTGCACATTACCCTTATATTTTTATTGAGGTAGTCTTGGGCTAAGTTCCTCCCTTAAAAATCCATATTTGTTTACATGGCATACGTCTTTATGTCTCCCAAGAAACCTCAACTAAACGGGGTATTTAGCTACGATATCTAAGTTTATCAAATGGCTTTTCAAATGACACGAGCCAGACCATCCCCCAAGAGTTCACTTTCAAGCTATAAAAGTGCAGAGGTGAAGCGTTCTTCATACAGGAATATTGACTACATTTTAGTGGAGTATAGTATACAGAGTTTACAAGAAAGGTTATAGGCTTATAGGTACATATCGATGGCACTTAAATGTAAAACATAGAGATCGGTAGATTGAGGTAGACGTATAATTTCGAGTCAAAGAAATCAGTGAATCATCTACTGCTGTTGCAAGTGGCGTGCGACGTATAGAAATGTACTTCTTCTGGGAGAAAATGCATTGTCGATGATGACGTCATATCATGTCGGTGATCTATTAGTTGTTGTAACGAATGCATTGCCAGGGACACGTTTATGGATTGCTACGTGATTGTTAACGTAGTATCAAGAAAATATGTGATGACATCATGATGTGTTGTTTGGCTGTTGTTTGATGCCACGTAGGCCATGTTGGATATCGGCCAACTAGTCTACAGTATTTGCCGAGACAAAATATATGAGTGAGAGTGAGATCGTGATAGTCGACCGGTCGCGAGCACGATGAGTCGTGAGGGTGAGGTGGTTGCTATTGTAACCAGGGCTGATAAGTTCGATTTACGCTTGGAAGCGATGAACAAACCGTGTTTTTTTTCAGCGAAACAATACCTTATTCAATGACATTTCATAAAGGTGTCAGGAAAGTGGCTCTACACCTGAAGTTCTTTCACTAATAAATACTTTGCACGGGTTTGGAACGGCTGATTAGTTCGATTTATGGTTGGAAACGATGAATAAACCGTATTTTTTTCGGCGAAAAAATACCTTATTCAATGACGTTTCATAAAGGTGTCAGGAACGTGGCTCTATACCTGAAGTTCTTCCACTAATAAATACTTTGCACGGGTTTGGAAACTCTCTTAATAACGTGGTATTTCATACATTTCACACACTTTTGTGTGTGACCAACTATTGTCTTGAAACAACCAACTAATCGGTCACCAATGAGGATACTAGTTTGTGTAGAATCCCATCTTCTGAAACCGATTGTATGGCATTGCGAGTTGTTATACGACATACTTTTACTGCACGCACTATTCCACCAAGCAATGTCACGGGCAAGTGAAATGAATGGTCGTTTCTCTGTTTTCCAGTTTCTTCTAACCGATCATTCACCTTATTGAAGCTACCTGCTTGATTCATCCATCCAATGACCTTATTTTTGGAGTAGTTTGACACTTGTGACCTATCTGGACGTTTGTCGCAATTTTGCCCTTCTGAATTTAGTTAGCTCAATGAGTAGTCGTTGACGTCTAATCTGGGTGGTGTCAATTCTGAGTTCGTTTTGTGGTATCTACTAACACTCATTATCTACTGAGGTGTACGGATATCAACAACAGGGTCCAAATTGACTGTCTGGTGAGAAGATGTACTCATGTTTGTTGTGGATTGCAACTTTTCATGTGTGATGGTAGTGAGGATGCGTAGTTTAATGCAGTCTTTATCTGCATTTTGTTTTTCCCTGTTCAGTAGTTGTAGCACAAATTGTGAGAACAATGTGTTTGACATCTGAGCCTCTGAGGTTGACTACAGACTATTTTTCAGTGGGCCTAACTAGCCAAGTTCTTTTGTCTTAGAAACGTGAGCTGGGTCGACACTGAGGTTCAATAGGCTACCACACCAGTTTTCAAACTGTCCACTTTTTCATACGAATAAGCTCTATCATGTTGCAAAGGGATTTTTGATAGGTGAATATTCGAAGCAGTTGTTTTATTTACCTGGTTTGGTTTAGCAAATGGGTATCATCTGATCACAAGCTAGCTTTTTTCAGCACTCCAATTCAAGATTTCCCTTTCGATTTCACCCCGCCATCTCAGGTCAGGAATGGGCAGATCGATGTGGCACAGTGCGAAAGTCGAGCTTCACCATCTTATCAAACTCGCGCTGCCTACCGTGAGCTGAATTTTTGTTTACATTTTTTGCCCATTTACTCTTGTTGGTAAAAAGCAACAAATAGTCCCGATTCATTCCAGTTATTCCTACTAGAATTCCAGTAAGCATTTTACAGATGCAAGCGTCAATTATGAAAACCTACTCAGCTGTGAATACCCACTGTCCTAAATAGTAGCCCATTAATTGTTTTGTAAAGACGGCCAAGGAACAACTAGCCGAAATGAGAGTAACGTGAATTAAAGTCACCCTTTCATTACTGCTGCTAGTTGGCGTTAACCACAGGTTCTAACGCATGACTGATCAAGCTCTTGTTTGTGGTGTTCTTTGAGCGGATTCCACCTTGAAATTCAGGTGGTATAGCGTTTAGAAAACCAAAGCATTTTTGTCACTCAGTAGAATGAGATGCCTGAGGGGGGTTGAAACTGATTCGGTACTCATGGTCAAAACGAATGCAAAAAAATGAGTGCTCCACTAAGCGGCAAATTTTTGTTCCATATGCAGAAAAGCAACACGGTGATCACTAGTAATATGCAAGGACTATTACGCTGTGCAATCGATGCTAATATATAAACTTCCAGAAAGAAGGGATGGTGGAACTAGAGAGCAGTAAAATTTCTCAAGCATGATTCCAAAAGACACACGGCATGAAACTCATGAATGGGGATCCGCTCGAAATGCACTGGGTAATTTTTTCATCTATGTTGTTCTTTGAGATAGTCCACTGGAATTCGCTTACTGCATGGTGAGCAACTCGGTGACGGAGAAAATGTGTCACTCAGCCATTGCGGTCTGAAGTGAACTTTGTTCTTCTCTCATTCACACGCATCCTAGTCTTACTGAATGACTGGCTATCATATAGTTGCTTTTGCATGCCATTTATTAAAAGCTTTTTCTGATTACCCGGCTTTGGAAGTTCAAAATGGATTAGAAACATTTTTGGTTGTGTAGAAAGTGGAAAACTGGTTCCAACCCTAAGTCAGGTTGTCGAATAGGTGACAGAAAAACGTGGGAATGACCGAGGTTCATGCGCCAGTTCGTCAAACAAGTTTCAACTCCAGCCATGGAAGACTTATTACGGTGAGGTGTAACCAACAAGCTTGGATTCAAGTAGAGCATAGGGTTGAAGGAAACTCGGGGACTACGCCTACCTGATGAGTCCCAAGAAGGGCGAAACCGGTCGTGGGCTGTCGAAGAGTTTTCAGCAAACTCGTGAGTGGTTTCCTTCATGAAAGCTTGTATATTGTTAGGTACTTCGGAAACAAACGTGTTTGGTGGGCACGTCAGTGGCATTTTGCGTTTATTTCCATGTGGGCATTGTCGTCTGTTCTGGTTTATTGCTTAGAAAAACTTTGACGAACTCTTTCACGCCCTGATTTCATCTATCTAGTCGGAAACAGACGTGTTTGGTGGGCACATCAGTGGCATTTTGCGTTTGTTTCCATGTGGGCATTGTGGTCTGTTCTGGTTTATTGCTTTGAAAAACTTTGACGCACTCTTTCACGCCCTGATTTCATCTATCTACTAGGCTCTGTTGAAGATTGCCAATGTTGCTTCTCTGAAGTATGACCAAAGGTTGGACTTCGAGTCTTAAAATTTTTAAGGACAAACTTTTAAAAATGATTTGACCAATTCCACCACGTGTTGGATTGTCCATTTTTTGTTCACCTCGCATATGGTTCATGGCGATTGCTGCTGGTAACAGGCGGTAGACATCTGTTGAATAGAAACATGACTTCATGTTCATGTGATGATTATGTAACAGCTACACCAATGGCCAAGGCACGTCCAACGTGGGAGAGAGAACAGACGGCGGTGATCGGGCTGCCAAATTGCAAAACTTGCCCCAGTATTCGTTTTTTTGTGAATATCAAGTTTCAGTAAATATGGATTGCGGAGAGAATTACTTTCGAAAACGTACCAGCAAAGGGGTTCTGTTTTTCTCTTGGGTTGCAGATCCTCATAGAGAAAACGGCACGTGCTCTACTGTTTAGAAGACAGGTGTAAACACAAAATACCCTGAGACATCTCCGCGCCCCAGACCATAATGTTTACTTTCGAAGACGTATCACTACGGTGATAAAAACGTTTTTGGCCTAAAGTAATTTCTCCAAAACCATTTGTTTCACACTGTGTCTTCTATGAGTCCGCTGAGTTTGGGTTGATCAGTCCAAGTAAGGTCAAAAATGCTAATGTGACCGAGCTTTCCGAGGCTCGATGGTATCTGACGGACTTTCGTGTTGATTACTTGGCGAATATTAGGTTTTACGCGGGGACGGACGTCTACTGAGGCTAACTGACTATCCAGTAGCTACCACTGGGTAGTGCGATAAGGCTGGAAGCATTTGCGCTTTGGGTTTTTGGATTCAGTCAAATCTACGCTCTGAAAATATAACATGCATTCAGGTAGTTTATTTAGCTTATCACAAAATGCTGGAGGAAGTACACTGCGTTTGCACTGATTCGAACAGTACCCAAAGCAAAATTTTTGCAGTGCTACTGATAAACCCAAAAGCGCACAAATATCTTCTAAGGTGGAGACATTTATTCAAGTATTTTAATAGGAATTCAATGCATTGCTGCGCTTATGTGAGGAAAGTGTCTAGAAATTAATCATTTTAAACAATGCACTTTCGTTATTGTAACCAAGATATTGACTTAAATCTAGTGACGATCCTGAGTAAACGATCATTTTGACTGCAAATGAATGATCTATTTACCATTTGTTATGATTTGGCCTCCATTGGCTTTGATGTAACAAGCCTAGCTGGATTGGCTAAACGCGTTAATCGCTCCCCAACTATGTGTAACGAAGCACCCAAATGAGTAACCACCTACGTCTTGTATGTGTGTGGCTGTGATGCAATTTACTTCGCTGCTTTTGTTAATATTATTACCTTCTATGAACATTCAGGATTTTGGTTAAAAAACAGTAACCAGTTCTACCTAAGGACATTTTTTATTTTTCTGCGTGGAGGACCGTTAATTTTTGTTGAACCTAATTGGCTTGATACAACGAGCTTGCCAGTCAGGATTCTTTGGCTTTCATGTCCTGCCTACGGTCTACAAAACTGCTGAAACATTGTGGAATGTATTATTTTCACAAAGTTTTGTAAATTCTTCACTGCACAGTGCACATCCGTTTTTCAGCTGGTGATCACTGGTTTAGCCGAGTCTTCATGTAACATAATCAGCACCACGTTAAAAGCCCGAGGGTGCTATGAGAATGAATCTAAATTCTAGTATGCACACCAGCTGGAATGCACGACGATTCAGTGTTTTGCGATGACTCTTTTCGTTTGCCGGAGTAAAAAACGATGCCCTGGATCTAACCGCATAAGATCAGGAAAGTAGTTATGATGTCTGATTTTCCAGAAATATTTAAAAATATCAGGAGCGACAGAGATACCATGCGAAATGAGTATAAGAGTAACCATTACCTACTTATTTTGGAGCTGATTATAGAACCGTCCGTTGACTGCACAAAATAGGACACGCCTATTAGGCGTAGCGTTTGTGATAAACTCCAAAATATCAGTCCGATTTCCTATTCATGCGACCAACCGTACACTTTACGTCCCAATATGTTTACGATGAGGCCAATCTAAGAACTTGATGTTCGGAAAAATGACTCAGATTACGCTGCTCTAAGTCACATCACAAAATCACTCTGTTTAGTTATACAACAATCTCGGTTCTTTTGTGCTAAAATATGCTGCCAGTGAACTTAAGAAGGAAGTAATATCGGTACTGTTTTGGAATATTGGTAGCTCGGGTATATTGGTTGGTAATTGATCAGGTGGCTGTTGATCTGTTCACCGAGCTTGGCAATTGATTTGCAAACGTTTCGTCACCATTCGAGGAGACATCTTCAGGGCGCTGG
>NW_008751664.1:3732665-3783293 GCF_000715545.1 Opisthorchis viverrini
AACTTTGACGCACTCTTTCACGCCCTGATTTCATCTATCTACTAGGCTCTGTTGAAGATTGCCAATGTTGCTTCTCTGAAGTATGACCAAAGGTTGGACTTCGAGTCTTAAAATTTTTAAGGACAAACTTTTAAAAATGATTTGACCAATTCCACCACGTGTTGGATTGTCCATTTTTTGTTCACCTCGCATATGGTTCATGGCGATTGCTGCTGGTAACAGGCGGTAGACATCTGTTGAATAGAAACATGACTTCATGTTCATGTGATGATTATGTAACAGCTACACCAATGGCCAAGGCACGTCCAACGTGGGAGAGAGAACAGACGGCGGTGATCGGGCTGCCAAATTGCAAAACTTGCCCCAGTATTCGTTTTTTTGTGAATATCAAGTTTCAGTAAATATGGATTGCGGAGAGAATTACTTTCGAAAACGTACCAGCAAAGGGGTTCTGTTTTTCTCTTGGGTTGCAGATCCTCATAGAGAAAACGGCACGTGCTCTACTGTTTAGAAGACAGGTGTAAACACAAAATACCCTGAGACATCTCCGCGCCCCAGACCATAATGTTTACTTTCGAAGACGTATCACTACGGTGATAAAAACGTTTTTGGCCTAAAGTAATTTCTCCAAAACCATTTGTTTCACACTGTGTCTTCTATGAGTCCGCTGAGTTTGGGTTGATCAGTCCAAGTAAGGTCAAAAATGCTAATGTGACCGAGCTTTCCGAGGCTCGATGGTATCTGACGGACTTTCGTGTTGATTACTTGGCGAATATTAGGTTTTACGCGGGGACGGACGTCTACTGAGGCTAACTGACTATCCAGTAGCTATCACTGGGTAGTGCGATAAGGATGGAAGCACTTGCGCTTTGGATTTTTGGATTCAATCAAATCTACGCTCTGAAAATATAACATGCATTCAGGTAGTTTATTTAGCTTATCACAAAATGCTGGAGGAAGTACACTGCGTTTGCACTGATTCGAACAGTACCCAAAGCAAAATTTTTGCAGTGCTACTGATAAACCCAAAAGCGCACAAATATCTTCTAAGGTGGAGACATTTATTCAAGTATTTTAATAGGAATTCAATGCATTGCTGCGCTTATGTGAGGAAAGTGTCTAGAAATTAATCATTTTAAACAATGCACTTTCGTTATTGTAACCAAGATATTGACTTAAATCTAGTGACGATCCTGAGTAAACGATCATTTTGACTGCAAATGAATGATCTATTTACCATTTGTTATGATTTGGCCTCCATTGGCTTTGATGTAACAAGCCTAGCTGGATTGGCTAAACGCGTTACTCGCTCCCCAACTATGTGTAACGAAGCACCCAAATGAGTAACCACCTACGTCTTGTATGTGTGTGGCTGTGATGCAATTTACTTCGCTGCTTTTGTTAATATTATTACCTTCTATGAACATTCAGGATTTTGGTTAAAAAACAGTAACCAGTTCTACCTAAGGACATTTTTTATTTTTCTGCGTGGAGGACCGTTAATTTTTGTTGAACCTAATTGGCTTGATACAACGAGCTTGCCAGTCAGGATCCTTTGGCTTTCGTGTCCTGGGTACGGTCTACAAAACTGCTGAAACATTGTGGAATGTATTATTTTCACAAAGTTTTGTAAATTCTTCACTGCACAGTGCACATCCGTTTTTCAGCTGGTGATCACTGGTTTAGCCGAGTCTTCATGTAACATAATCAGCACCACGTTAAAAGCCCGAGGGTGCTATGAGAATGAATCTAAATTCTAGTATGCACACCAGCTGGAATGCACGACGATTCAGTGTTTTGCGATGACTCTTTTCGTTTGCCGGAGTAAAAAACGATGCCCTGGATCTAACCGCATAAGATCAGGAAAGTAGTTATGATGTCTGATTTTCCAGAAATATTTAAAAATATCAGGAGCGACAGAGATACCATGCGAAATGAGTATAAGAGTAACCATTACCTACTTATTTTGGAGCTGATTATAGAACCGTCCGTTGACTGCACAAAATAGGACACGCCTATTAGGCGTAGCGTTTGTGATAAACTCCAAAATATCAGTCCGATTTCCTATTCATGCGACCAACCGTACACTTTACGTCCCAATATGTTTACGATGAGGCCAATCTAAGAACTTGATGTTCGGAAAAATGACTCAGATTACGCTGCTCTAAGTCACATCACAAAATCACTCTGTTTAGTTATACAACAATCTCGGTTCTTTTGTGCTAAAATATGCTGCCAGTGAACTTAAGAAGGAAGTAATATCGGTACTGTTTTGGAATATTGGTAGCTCGGGTATATTGGTTGGTAATTGATCAGGTGGCTGTTGATCTGTTCACCGAGCTTGGCAATTGATTTGCAAACGTTTCGTCACCATTCGAGGAGACATCTTCAGGGCGCTGGAAGTAATATGTCTGTGACATGAGTTGTGAAATTTGGCAATACCATCCAGTCTAACCGAAGGTCGTTCTCGGTCATGACCTTGAAAATATCAAGCAAACGAGAAAGACTATCATATTGTGGACGGTCGAGCGGGAATTTTATCGTGAGAGAAACTGAGCAGAGGAGTTTTGGAGGACCATTACCGTGGTAATGGTCGTAAACAGGAAGAGCTTGTAAGTTCACTGGTCATTGAAGGGATGTACAGATAGGCTCACTAGATTTGGTCAACTAATGAAAGTCATAAAGAAATGAAATGAAATAAAAGCTAATCCGACTTATGGACCAGGAAGTTGTGGGACGCAAAGAATTGTTGAATAGTAAGGCTGATCGAAATCAAGCGAGAACTTACCACTGGTTATCTCGTTTGGATTTTAGTCAATTTTTTTCTTAATTGAACCACAATCTGTGCATGTATTTTACCATCAATTATATTGCGATGTTACATTATATTCTATTTTATAATCATATTCCGTCCGATGAATCAACACGAACGGCAAAATCCAACGCCCTTTTGTCTAGGTGCCACTTAATAAACTCTCACAGGGAACTAATTGGCTCATGAAGATAGTGTTTAATCTGTGTTTTCCTGACTGAACCAATGGATTCAAACCAATGGAGTCTAACCAATGGAGTCAAGTACCTGCCATGTATGAAAAAAAACAGTGCATGAGGCGAATCCACAGAATCTGTCATCTTGTTTCTGGAACCAAAGTTTGCTTAGCAATACTCTCTAGTATTATTCCCCATGGTGTGTCGACGATCTTGAAGCTTCCCAAGTTCCCAAATTGAGGATGCCAGCTGGTCTGAAAAATTGGGAATATAAATCAAGACAAAACTTCTTGAACGAAGTACTAATTTGTCTATTTAATTATTAGTTTTGTTGGTTCCAAGTCCCTTTGAATCTGTCTGCATCAAGAATGTTCATAGAGCAAAAATACAGAAGGTTTTCGAAGGCTTCCTTGCTTACTTTTCTCAAACTTGTGAGTTCTCGTACTTGAAACTGAATGCAAGTGGTTGTTGTGCCCATTACATATTAAAACTGCACACAATTGTCCTAACTCGCATTCATCGAATTTGGCGGTACAGGTTAAAACAGGTTTAACTGAGTGACCAAGCACACATGACTACTGATCGGGTGGCAGCCACAAAGAAACGGGGTATTCTGAATCTCCAAGAAGATTTCAGGAGGTTCGCTTAGTGAAGCTACTGTTTTTCTATTGACTCATTGCAAACCTTGTCGACACACCATGATTACTAAAGTTTTCTTTGCTGCGGTGTATATAACACGATGCAGTAAGGTCAGTGAACAGTAACCGCCTAATTGATTCCTCAGTTGCTGAAACATTGTTTCTGTTGACCTTGTTAAAGGAAAGATTGCACGACAAGGTTGCTATCCTTCTTGATGTTGCAAGTTTGTTGTTGTCGATCTTATAATTCAGACAGTGAGACCTCACCTAGGGTACTTCAGCAGTACCTAAACATGATGTCCAAACACAGTAGACCTGCTTGTGTAATATCTTCATAGAGTCCAACAAACAGTCGTGTATACAGCGTAGATTTTTACCGAGGTGTAGCGAGCACTTGTCAGTGACTTCATAAAGTGCGTTTTCATTGTTACTTGCTTCTTCAACCTATACGTGGTACAGGTTGCGTATTTTTAGCCTTTTTACTTAATCATTGTTGCCGCTAGTTTGCAAAGGAGATTCAGACTCTGCGAAAACCTGCGAAATTTACACACCCAATCACATCTCTGTGACAAGCTGACAGGCACAAATCCTACTGGTAGTAATATAGCATAGGAGTTTTTAGTTTCCGTGATGGCTTGATCATTTTGAACGAAATAGGTCATTATAGTTTAACGACGCTTCATGACACTCCTATTCGATGAAATGCTTTATTGACTCGGGGGCGGCAGATTTAGAGGCTTCCACTGATCACCTAGGTCTTTAGACTTCAGTTTAAACTGGTGATCATATACCCTCGGTAATAAATCTCCAAAAGCGGTCGGTTAGAACAGTGTGGAAATGGCCCTGTAAACCTCCAACCTTTTAAAGTTCGGTCGTTCCCGTCAGCATTCTGCACCCTGGCCGCCACTGAGACTTCGGCCAGTTGCAATGGACATAGAACTGTCATCTGCCTGTATGATGAACGGATTTTAGGAATACCATCTCCTTTTGAATAGTTTTTAACCCACATTATTTCAAACTCGCTTGAACTTAACAGACCACCTTGTTCTTGAGAGTCAGACAGAGGTCGTCAGCAAGGCTGTTATACTGGATCAAGAAACATGTGAGTTTGCTCTCACTTGCTACTCAAGACATTCAGAAAGTATGTGCACTGCCAATCCAGCCACATATATATTTACGCTGACTTGCCTGCTTCTTCGTCATCCTTGTCATTAACAACAGCACTCTGAAAGAATACTGGTGCTTCACTGCCGTAAAATCATGCTAACTTGTCTTCGATTCAATTCGTCAGCTATAAACCATGTGCCATAGGCACCTTGGTTCCAGCTGCTACAATTTCGATCACCGGAAAACGGAAAAGTGGAATATACAACCAAGTCGTACAAAGGAAGAAGAAAATGGAACAGCACGGGGGACCAGAGCTCGCCTGCCAAAAAATCCGAGGTGTCTTTATCTCTAAAATTCAGACGATCTGAATAAAAAGTGACAGCAAGAACGCCACTGGCTTCGGTTAGCCGCCATATCGTTCATTTTTGCATCCAAACGCACGAGGAAGGGATCACCAATCTTTAAACACCAATGCACCAACGGAACCCAAATGTCTTGTAAAACTTCCACTTCCGTCCACTATTCCAAATTCCATCCACCTCTAGGTTCCGCTACTTTGAATTAGGCACGAAAACAGCTCCATTTTGTGCAGCCGATAATTCGGCATGTATAACTCATGGTCGAGGCATATAAGTTTGCAGTGCTGGATGTATGCTTTAACCGAAAACCGTCCACCTCACTATTTCCTGATTAACTAGTTGCTAATTTGCTACAACTACAGTTCAGAGACCTAAAGATATCTCATACATGGCGGGCGGTATAGGGAAGTCTCGTGGCCGTACAACGTACAATACAGATCGCAATATTGTCTGGCAAACGAATCTTTAGAGACCCTGTGATACGTTTTATCATGCCACAACCAACGCAAGCTGGAAAACGCAATTTCGACCAGTAAGATTCATGTGTTCACTCCATCTGTCGTCAGGGCTGATGCAAATTCCGAGATACGTATGGTGTTCTACAACTTCCTGAGAAATTACTTGAATTTTAGAGGTTTGGTCAATGAGCGTACAACCCACAGCAGTAATATGGATAGGATGCTTATAGGAGTCATCGGGGTAGCTTTCGTCGATTCGTTTTATGGACTATTCTGGATGGTAAAGTGAAGCATAATATTGCACAACAAACGTATGATATTATTCTGTTGTGTCGTCAGCTCCTATCACCTCCCCCAAAAATGACGCTTCTATGAATGCTCTCTTGTTGGCTAAAAAGGCATATTGGAAATCAAGAGTGAGTTGAATGGAGTAAAGCTAGTCTGACGGCACTGGCTCAAACACTCCAGTCAACAGAAGCCATCAAGTTTATTGAGCATACGTCGTAAATAGTGTCTGACAGCGTGTGATGAAGAAATAACAAACTTAGATGTTGATCGCTTCCTGGATATATCATCGGTCGCAGGCTATTGTGCGGTTTGGTCTCGCATAAAAAGTCACCAAAGGGAGAAACCATATTCATTGGAAATATCATGAATCACGTTTCTTACTGGTGGCTCTAAAGGATCGTCCAAATCTGTCCCATTTGATTGTATCATCATCGTCATCCTAATACCCACAAAGTCTGTAAATTATTATTCGGATTGAACTGCAATTTCTAAAATTCATTTGCTGAGTTTGTGTTGTAGTAATAATCTATCCACACCGTGTGTGTCACGGATGAGATCGAATAGATGGTGTGCTGTGACATCCGTTTAGGTTGGTTAGTGGTGAAAAAACATAATGGCAATTGCATGGTCTACTATAAATCAGCGTTTCGATCACCGTGGGTGACCTGAGTAAAGTAGCTGGATTAAAAAGCTGGGCTAGAAAAAACTCCGCAACCCTGGTTGTGTTATTTCACCACTAATCTTAACAAACTGTACCGTATTAGTTTGAGAAGGAAAAAACATGAACTGAGCCACTAGATTATTTTTGATTAAGTAGGTCTTGGAAAGAATGAAGCAGAAAGAGGGATGCCAGAATCTGCGGAAGGTTCTGATTTATTGCTTGGGCTAGCTAACCTATGCTGTTAGTCTGTGTAGGATCTTTACGCCGGTCTTAACTGGTTTTTAGCAAGCTTATCAACGAAATCAATGGCAGCCTGACCTTTGCACAAATTTTGACCACGTGTCTGCTGGTAACCGAGAGACTCATAGACGAAACTTAACTTTGTAATACGTAATTTACGTGCTTCGCGGTATAGAAGTGATATTGTCTATATTGATATGTTTTACAAAATTGACGACTATAAAAGTGTATCATGTACTAAAGTGGTAACATCATATCATTCTGGAAAAATGCTTTTTGTCAGAATCAGTGACAAGCGTTTCCAGCCAATTGAAAACTGGATCTTATTTCACTGCAAGAGCCATGCACAGATTCCCATAGAACTCTCACATTTGTTCTACGAAAGGTGAACTCACCGTCCTTTAGGAGCGTCCGAAAGGTTTTCTTCCTTAAGGTAGCCTCTTTCAGGAGGATACAGTGAGGTCTCGCTTTTAAATAACGTTTTTTGATGCAAAATGAATCACACTACTACAAGTACAACACCAGTTTAGCGTCTGATGTTCTTTACTTTAAGCCCTCTAAATTTACTTTTTTCGTTATTTTGTTTGATCCCATGCTCGTTTCCATTTTCCCAAAGATGCTCACCCAGCTTCTGCGCTTCATCAATCCTTCAGTCAGCATAATGGTTTGTGGGCATATGAGTCGCGAAGAGCTGGATGCTTCGTCATTGGCTAACACGGTGAGGTTTCCTGGCAAACTGGTTTCTGGACACTTCCGTTGCCACATCCTGTAGGCGTTTGGAGATATTTACCAAGTTGATTAACATTAGGGCGCCACAAATGATCGACCACAGGCTACATCCAAAATAACAAGTGCATGAATTGTAATTACGCGGCATCTCTGTCCTTTAAACTGCGATATTCTGATGTGGCAGATGCTGCTGTGGAAATTTCCATAAGTGTTCATTGAAGTGGTTTGCGTGAATTCAGATAAACTTAGTTTTCAAGTTAGGGTGATGACGATGAAAACATCACTTGGATCCAGGCCAAATCGTTCGTGTAAGTTATTCTTCAGCTGAATATGCTTTACAGAGTCAGTTGCATAGTTCATTTGGAACAATGTCGAAGTACGTTCCTTGAGACGGCATTGCGTCCAGTATTGGCCTTATTATTGGCATCGTATCGATGGTTTGGATGGTGCCTCAGTGATGAATGGGAGGACCTTGGCAGAGGCCTCACTCAAAGTGGCCACGGCTGTCACATGATTTGCTGGACACTCCATCCAAACACCTGTATAAATTTGTTACTTGACGAGGTCAGTAAGTGCTACCTGCGCGTTCGGAAACTCGAAAAAAATTTATGACTTGATAACGACAATAATATCTCAAACGTTGGCTATTCGCCCATGGCGTGGAGTTTGCAACAGCAGCCCGCGTGCATAAATAAGAATTCGCAGTGAGACAGGCGAGGAAATAAACAGGCAAACCCGGTAGACGAATGCAGTACTTATTTGGATGAATTACTATTTTTAACCGAAATTTTCACCGAGGTTTGTCGCCACTCATTTTTGGATCATCCTATTCGACAGTCCAGTGTTTCATGTGAATGAAGATAGTCATGAAAATACTCGTGAAATTGGTGCGGTTCCTTCAGCATCTACTTTCGATTTGCGTTCCAGCTAATCAACGTCCTTGGATTGTGTATTGATACGGGATTTTCCAGTGCCTTTGATACCCTCTTTTCTCAGGTGAGTTTTTGCACGCTATTTGTGAGTAGGCTGTGCAGCTGCCTGTGTGCTACAATTGGGATTAAATTAAGAAGTATTATCAAAAACTGGGTGACCGTTTGGAATTATTCACTCAAGAACACTCAGGCTAGTCAGTAAGCTAAACAACTAACACATTACATGGACGCAGAGCTGTCTATTGGTATTCCTAATGCACTCATCCGTTCTAACCCGAACAAAGAGTTCTTCGCAGTGTGGTTTACACTTGTTGAAAGTCATTACTTTGATCATTACTTTAATCCAGGGCCAGATGGCTCAAGTAGTTAAATTGCGAATTTAATGACCGGAAGGTCCGTGGTTCAAACCCGACATCTGCCTCTCGACTTACCCTTTCTAGGTTTACAACCTGGCAGTATCCCGGCTCTCGTGCTTCCTTCGGGTTGTGTGGCCGGTAGGCACCGGGTGTTACAGGTGAACGATTCGAGATAATCCAGCGTGCACAGCCAAAAGTCATTCAGTGGATGACTGCGGGAAAGCTTAGCATATCTAGGATACATAAACACGTGACTCTCGTTTGAACAATCGCCCTCCTGTCCTTGCGCAAATATTCTGGTGAGTCCACCGTAATGAGGGGGAGGCGCTCAACTTGGGTTTCTCTCCTATTGGAACCAATTCGGCAACCCATATCAGAGGGCTTGAACTCCGCACATCCGCCATGTGAGACAAGCCTGCTTCTACTACTCCACCAGCACACGCTGGACTCATCCGAATTCTTACGCCCGAATAGGTGAACGTGTTCGTGCTTGAGTGATATGAGCGGAAAGCCCGGCCCTTCGAACGACCACCCAATAGCACACCTTGGTTGCGCCAACCGATTAGCCCACCACTCAGGGCTTGTCAGTCAGGACTTGCCATTCCAGTAGCGCCACATACGCGCTGGACACATCTTGTTTCAGGTGTTGGTGGTTGCGGGTTTTGTAGAATACATGCTCACATGACTCCCGTTTGAACAATCTTCCTCATCTGGCGCGATCACACCAAAGGGGTGGGGGTGTTGGTGCGGGTTTTGTAGAATACATGCTCACATGACTCCCGTTTGAACAATCTTCCTCATCTGGCGCGATCACACCAAAGGGGTGGGGTGGAGGTGAAAACAGTGCATTTGAGTTTCGCTCTTATTAGAGCTCGTCAGCAGTGCATATCCAATGGCCAATGGACACTTCAATGTCAGAAGTCTTCAGTGATTCATAAGCTTAAGTGCAAAAAGGTATTAGTAATCAACACAACCATTGCCATCATACAGTGACATTTATTCTCAGGAGCAAGGAAATGCCCCCTTGGGATGTGCATTTTTCCTTCCCTGTATGCTTCACTAAGACGAATAGGCTCTAAGCCCATTGTCATTGAAAAGACCGAAATACTTTAGCTGTGCAGTGGAAGTCCAAACTTTTTCGTTCCAATCGGAAACACAGCACACAACACTGATTTAGTTCTCCAGTAGGTCCGTTCAGAATTGGGTGTGTGCGGTACTTCAAAGCATTTGTACAAATTTCATTCATAAGCATTCCTTAATTAATTCTTAGCTGAAGAGGCACATTGTTCAAGAGCTATTAGGGAGGTTTCCTTCTGCTGAATAGTCCTGATTATCCCAAGCATTTCACAGTTCTCAAGGAGAACTTGACCGTTTCAAAGCCATAAGGATGACACCCCATATAAATATTAATTGAATAGCTGAGGTGATTGATCCTAGGAAACCAATGGGCTGCAGCTTTTGTCCTGATTTTTTAAGTGAAGTTGGTGCAACAGGATTTCAGTCCTCTTCTTAAGAACCCAGTAACTTATAGTAAAGTAATTGGTAAATTAATTGTAAATACCATATCAATAGGCCAAACCTCCGTCACCTGATAGCGTACGTGCGATTGGTTCTGATGTCCCTTCAAAATTGCTTTTGCCACATTCCCTCTCTTGATTGTCTTGATTGTTCGCTGTTTCCCTCACAGGCGTACGGTAGTCAAAACCGTCGTATGCTCGGCGTATTCTTGCAGAGAGGTGGGCGTTTCACTTAATAATATCAGTTTTCCAGCCATCTGCGTCATCCTGGTGATCTATTCAATCTTGGCCTGCATTCACTTGAACGTTGAACCTATCCTCCTTTTACTACGACAAGATCCCCTGATTTCTTCGTGAGTTTTGGCCTTTTTTCGGCTTTCATAATGTAAACATCTGATGTTCAAACATTAGGTTGTGGCGTTAACGGACTCCAAGTAATGATCAAGTGAACAAGATATCGAATATCATATTCTACTTCTTTGGAGTTCTTCATATAAATACAATCAAGTTGTCCCGCTTTCAAGACCGCCTTCAGAGGAGCCTCACATATTTTCAGTCTCCTGAGGCAGCCTTTAGGGAGTGGCCACATGAAATACAACCTACTTTATAAAGTTTACCATAGTAAACTATGTTGCACCCAATATAATATACTGCGCTATGATGCAACATAGTATGATATAACATAACAGAATGCAATATAATAGATCACTCCCAATAAAAGTGTTTTGTCCATTTAAATACACATAAATCAAGATGTGTGGAAATGTTAGTTTTCCTACTAAAACTTGGTCATTAACAATGCGATTTTTAATCAGTGCTCTTCCTCCATCTTTCTAATACTCCACATCTCTTATTTTCCTAGTTATCGATCGGTATTAGTTATTTAATCATCAGAAGGGAAAGCTTCTCGAGCCGCACATCACTCTAGGAATAAGTACTATTCGATGCATCTATTGATGGACCGTTACAAAAACACCTAATGAGGATAACAACAATTTGACTGATGATTAACCGAATTCCAAGAAAACTGCCAGGCCAAGCAAATAAACATTCTATTTAAACATGCCAAAACACCTGTGACGCCACTGAATTCACCATTTTGAAGGTCTATCGAGATACGTGTTGAGCTACCTTCCATTGGAAATCGTCAACTTTACAATAAAAATTGACACGGTACGGCGAATATTCCTTAGATTGTATAATCTTTTAAGAATCCGTTTTAAACATCATATATCTCTCGAGAAATACACTCATTTGCAAATCAATTTGGTTTTCACGGGAGACTCAATTGAATCTCTCGTTATGATGTCCTCCAGCTGAATGTGCTGCACACAGGCCCCCTCATGATTCAGTCGGAAAATCAAATTGATTTGCAAATGACTGTATTTCTCGAAAACAGTGCAATTTGGGTTCAAGTAGATCATAAGGTTGACGGAAACTGAGGGACTGCGCCTACCTGATGAGTCCCAAGAATGGCGAAACCGGTCGTGGGCTGTCGAAGAGATTTCAGCAACCTTATGCGTAGTTTCCCTTATTAAAAGATCTTATATCTCTGTTTGCCTTGGCCATCTTGGGATATAGTGCAGTCCTTGGCAATCAGAATACAAGCTGTATGTCTGAACAACACGTGGACTCATTTTTAGGACCGCGTAAAAGGGTTAATCTATGCACATATATAATTGCATCTCATGTGATATGACCGAGGACTGAGAGAATAGACGGTTACTTGAACCTACCTGTATCTGCGTTCGGCCTCTATGGATCTCACATTTTGCCAGTACACCTCAGTCGTTGTCACCATTCTGTCACTGTTGATGCTCGACCATTATCGCTGTTTCATCATTAGTGAATTTGAAACTCGAATATTTTCGCCGCATACTTATCCAAATCACTGAACAAAATGACGGTGGCTTGAACCAGTGCACTCAGTGTAAACTGCTAGTAGTCGATAAGGTTACAGAACCACGCGACTAAGCTGATACGTAGTTTTTATCTGTATGCTAGATGAACAGCCAATTTGTGTATTAGTGGTTGTGTGAAATCAGGTGACTTGTGGCACATGTAAAACTAAAGTCTGGTCATTGCTGTAAAGCCGTGCGGATCCGAAAATTGACTAAAAATGTCAACAAGGTTTCGAAGATCTACAAATGCTCGCTGTGTGAATTACGGATTGATGTTCCAGGCATCGCTCGGCAAAGGGTCAGTATGGACTGGACCACTGAGAGATTAGTTAGCCAAAAAGGCACAGAAAAACACTGGGTTTTTTGGCTGTGTGATCTGTGAGCAAGCGGATCGCAGCCACATGGAACCATCACATATATCAATTTCGAATAGATATAGGATCGTAAATCACGCTAAGCTCACTAAGTAGGTAGGTCAAAGTGTTATTGCTCTTCCGTAGGTAGCTACACTGCTCCGCCGTTACATGAAAATTCCAAACAAGCTGTACTATTCAGAAATAACCCCCCTCACACTTCAGAATGTTTTCATTAGGAGCACCCTACTTACCAGATATAAGTATCTTCTAGTCCGAGAATAATACACTAATTATAAGGTTGTTAAAAACGCTGACAGCACAATGGCTTTCAACCTTCTTGGGGCACATCGGACAGGCGCAGTCCCCAAGGTTTCTTCGACTGCTTGATGTTCTGCTTGAAGCCAGAATGGGAGAAATTCTGACAGGAGACTCAAATGAATCCCTCGTTTGTGATGCTCTTCTGCAACTGAATATACTGCCGACTCATTGTAAGTTGGTGCGATATTCGAGATGTCACGATTGGATGTATTTGACGAGTATCTGATGGTCCTCCAAACTTTTTGGAAACATGGCATGCCACATGTTGAGCACAGTGGCACGGGGTGATAGGTAGTCGTGAACCCTACGTGTCAAATGACTGAGCAGCCTCCTCATCACTTCCTGGGTTGGTGACACTTCCACGTCCTTCTATGCAAACATCTGGGCTGTTTCCGATCTTAGGTGAATATCAATCGCGAATAAACAAATCGCGATTCTCCCTGCAGCACTTTCCGATGATGAAAAGCTCACTACTTGGTCTGCGATAAAACTGTTTAGGGTTTGGACTGGGCAAAACCTTCGCTGACACCCATCAACAAAAAATGACAGCGGAGTTCCTGAAGTTAAAAATAAATGTACACTTTAAATCATTTGTAATGAATAGCGTGAACAGTGTTCCAAATGCATGTTTGAAAAAAACAACGTTGATCTTGAATAAGCGAACCACCATCCTTATTCTGCTGGAGTAAGAGTCCAATATTCTCATGACATTAGACGATAATTAAAAGCCATAGAATGCTTGCTATTGTGCAGTGGTTCATCAGTTCTCAGGAAACAAGTGACACCAGTGCTCATACAGTGAAGAGATAATTACTTCAGCTGAATAAAGAAACTTTGAAATTTAGCTACATAACAATGGCAGAATGCAAAAGTGCAAACGATGGAACAGTAACTGACAATAAAGCACTGCATGTTTCTTTGCTTTCGTATAGCTACATTGCTTATGAAGCAGATATCTCTCAACTCCACCACCTAAACTGATCTGAGTGCAGTCGGTCTTGTTCCCGGTGGTCTGTGACACAGTTATAAAAGCAACAGTTATGGAGTATTTTAGTGTGGCACGGAAACATTATATATTTTGTTCTTTCATGCTGAAGAGCTTCATTTCTTTGTTGAACTACTTGGTTTCTTTTGTTACTTTTGTGAGTAATGCACGCAGAAACAGGGACATTCTGTTGATCTTCAAGGCCGTTAATTCCGAGGAAGTTGTATCGTATCCGGAATGTGATTTCTCATCAAATCCACAATTTAGCAGTAAGGCGCGTGATTTGGATTCGGCCGTAAGTGCTTGCTGATTTTGTGGTAGAAAGTTCCCTGATTGGCATTACCACGATTAGATGCTGATATGTAGTAAGTAGACATCCATTAACTTCTTCGAATGTGGTTTGTTCAGAGCTAGTGTTGCACGTGAATAGTGAGCAGTACTTATCGGTTCGTCTGAAAGACTGTTGTAAGGCTGTCCTTAAACCTATGTTTTTCTGGCCACCTTCAGGCATCTCTTCTTCTATATCTGTAGTTAAATACTTTGTTGCGTCGCAAAGAATGTGGATTGCTGATGAGAACTGAGGAGGAAAGGCTATAATTATTCGTTGCTGTGGATGATTAGTTCATTTAATCACGAAAGTCGGTTCGTAGATCTCAACTGCCCATTGATCTCAATGGAGGACCCGATAATTCCCATGAGAGAATATTTGAATAAGAAACTCATTCTGGAGGACGTAACCGAGTATTTCAACTGCACGAGGTACCCTGTGTGAACTGTGGGACCAACCGGTGGTTTTCGATGAGAATGAGATCGCTTTCTGGTAGAATATCTCATAGTATTTCGATGGTTGGGGCGTCAGGACAGTGTGGTTCGAACAGGTGATCAAGACGCAGTGTTACGTCCTACAGTAAGGCAAAAGGTCATGTTGTGAAGTTCTCGCCACACACGTCCTTACGTTCTCATTTAAAAAAGGATTGTGATGATGGCAATACCTGAAGGAGTTTCATCGACAAGCTGTGCACCACTGTTCATTAATCACCATACTCGCAATAGGTGTTTTTGAATATCCCCTCTATTATCCTACTCTAATCGCTCGTATAGATAAATAAGCCTCCCTCGAAAAAGCATTTTTGTAAGTTTTTGCAGCGAAAGACTGAGAAAGAGCCCCGTTTGAGATATAGTGTTTGAAAACTGTGGAAAACAATCTTGGTGGCCAAACAGTCTCATCAAGTCATCTACTACTTAGAACGTTTGGTCTTCTTATTAGTGAAGGCGAGAGATTGAGACGGCACAGGCGCAGATAGTTTGCTTTGGGTTTTCTTCGGTTGGGTGCACAGTGGGGGATAACCATCTTGTTCAGTTAGGCCTGCACTAATATTGTTGAAGAGATGTTCCTTTTAAGTGGCACACTGTGATGAATTAATGTTGACCGCCGGGCCAACAACGATGAGGCCTCATTTTGGGCGCGTTTGGGAGGCGTAGTCCTCGGATTCTAACAGATTGCCTTGATACTAACTGCAACGAATTTACCAGCTCCACAACCTATATTCTAGCCTGCAGGCAGAGCCGATTTACAGTAAAAAATTCAGTGAATACGACTGAGCTGTTTCGTTTTTTTTCTGGTGGTGCCACTATCCACGAGGTTGTTGACATATCGCGATAGGTTTCGTCCTTCTCCTATCCCATCAGGTAGGCGCAGTCTCTGATTTTCCGTCAAACTCATGTTCTAATTGAGCTCAAACTGTTTGATACCCATGAAATACACTCACTTGCAAACTGCTTTGGTTTTGACGGGAGACTCAGTTGAAGCTCTAGCTGACTGAGCTTACCGTGGACACCAAATTACTGTTCAAATGAGTGCATTATGCCAACCGCGTAAAAATCGGTAAATGTAGGACATAAGTCTGACGACGCTCTTGGGATTCCGCCTACCTAATAGGACTCGAGAGGCACAAAACCGGTCGTGGGATGTCGAATAGTTTTCAACAAGCTCATCTGTACCTTATTCGGCCAAAGAAAAAAAGGCGAAACAGCCTGACACTATTCTGTCAACAAGATAAGATTTCTTGGGTACCGTACCAATCGTTTTGCTCAGCCGTTTAATTCTAGTTCGGAATCATCAACAATCTCATGTCTTCACTTTGTAACAAGTCATTCTTCGTGTTTGTTCTAGCCATAATCAAACAAAAGTCGAGTCATTTTTTGTCTGCAGCAAATTTTTTCTAAGGCTAGAGGTACAGCCATCCTTTCGAATATTCCTAGACTTATTCCTCTTTTTGTGACTCACGTGATAGTAGGTAACGCAGCCAAATTTCATGTGCATTTCTAGGGTGGACATTATGCGCTTGAAGCGGGTATTAATTTTGATACGCACACAGAATATCCCTTCTCGTTCTATTATCAAGTTGGATGTCTTCACTGTGGTTAGTAGTAAAAGCGTGTACTTGACATTGACAGAATCTTTAAGCTTTTCCCATAATACTTGCAGTGATTTCTAGATGTCCACTGAATGCAATGTTTCCACTTAACACAGTCTGGGTATGTTGGTTACAAATTTATTGTCGATCGTTGTTGTTGTTGTTGTTTATCATCATTCTTCCAATGTCCTTGCATTGCAACAGGCTCACCTCTGAGTATTTGCGATATTTTCTACCCGGTCTTGCGGTAAGTGGTGTTCGCTGTGTTGTGTTCCGCCTAGCATGGTATTTGTAGTGAAAACAGGTGACCATAAAATATAGCCCTATACTCCAATTTCTAATTACTAGCAATATTATCCATTATTGCTTTTTAGATTCTCAATCGCCACCAATGACAGAAAAATTTGCTTGATTGCTTTTGGGAATGTAAACTTAGTGGTTTATAACCCATCATCCTCATCCCTATCATCATCAGCATCATCATCATCAACATCAGCACCGGCATCAATCATCATCATCAACACAGCACCGGCATCATTGATAGCAACCTACAGTAATACATGCTGGTGACGTACCCCCAAACAACCATAATGGGAGGAAAGCCTTACTAAACAGCGGAGAAAACGGAAGGGTGGGAGCTTGGTGCAAAGGAGCCATAAGTCCTTAAATGAAACGAGCAAGAACAAGGAACCCGTACCTGGATGTCTGGCTGACGTGTTCACAACGGGGATTTAAGTAGAAGTGACTATGAAATGGGACAAGACGGGAGTTAAGTGATAAAAATACAGATAGGTGGGAGGCACTAGCAGTAGGATGTTCTCGCCCATTCATCGTGCTGTGTGCAACGAATAAGGTAACCCGGCTGATGTCACCATGACTTGGTTTGTAGAAATCGCGATTGGAAGTGAACAGAGTTGTTGCTTTGCGCCCGAACTTAGGCGTTGAGGTCCTCAACCAAAGTCCAAAACATCGACCTTGGGTCCACCGGTGGTAGGCATGAGACTACTTGGTTTGTCCAACTTTTAATTGAATAATGTCGCAGTGATTCCAACCCTCAAAATAGAGGGAAAGGAGATTCTGTCAGACCTCTACCCGTTGACCAAATCAATAGGACGGACTCTGCGGATAGTTAAAGGTCACCCTTCAACACAGCTCGATGGGTTACAGAGTTACGCTAACCATCGCATCGCGACTAGGCCCGGTCCACTCGCGGCCGAGTAGCTTACCCGATGACGCTGTGTACTGAGTTTCCTGAGAGTCACTCTGTCCCCTCATCCGTAACCGTGGTTACACTGGCAGCCAAACATCGGAAATCTAGAAGTTCTATCTTTGCTGAGTTGCATAGCATGTGAAAGTTCTCAGTCAGCCTTGTAACACTAGCAGCAGCCTTCTGTCACTGCCTATCACTGTCTTCTAGTCGAACCATCTGAGTTTACCAGCAAGTCAATATTGACCGCAAGAACAAATACCCAGATGTCGTCGTTCATCACGTGCTTGTCAGGTGTGTACCGGGTAGTTCACGTCTGGAAAAAGACAGCGCCATCATCATCACCGAGACCAGCACCAGACAAGAACAGTGGCGCTTCACTGCCGTAAAGCCACGTCAAATAATTAGAATAAATCCGTGTAATGGATGAAAGAAGAAAATTGGACCGCGAGGTCTACTACAGATATCTCTATAGAAACTGATATCAAGAACACCATTGTTATCGCTTATTCGCTACACCGTTCAGTGTCTCCAACCAAGGAGCTCCCTTCTGGAAGGACAACAGCCCCAACATCGTCCAAACCTTTTGTGATATCTTTCATTTCCTTTAGTCATGTCAAATTCTGTCCATCTATAAGTTTTCGCCACTCTGAGTTACACACGGAAAGCAATGCTCGTCTCAGCAGATAAATCTAGACTTGTCTAACACATGCAGTACTATGTATAGAGCTGGTTGTACTCTTTGAGGTAGCTATGAAAAACGCTATGCTGACCACTAGGTGTAAAGTGCTGTTGGTTAAGAACGAGCGGCTTACGGTCTATTGACAGTTTTCAGCGTGGACGCCTTCCTAATATAGTTTACTCGCCAACATTACTACCACAATATTTTGGTGGGAGAATGTCTGCCATTTGGTTTGCTTCCAAGACCGTAACTCCATTTTCAAATGCGTAGTTTCAAGCAGAATATTCCGTCAACACAACAGTTACATTGCGTTCTTCGATTATATGAGACTACGTGCAACATCGATCGATTGAAGGACAGATGGACACGTATAGTAAGCAATGGACATAGCAGTCCAGTTTAGGCACCACTTATACGATAGCAAACATCAATGTTGGAACATTGGTGTTGTGCTATAGACGGCGGTAACGATGATGCCCAGATGCCAAGTATAACTGGTCTATACGGGCCGGAACTGCTGTAGTTTTGGACTTCACATTGAGAGTCTAAATTTAGAGTATTAAATTCACGTATATAGCACTGATAATGAATGATATTCAAAGATACTTGCATCCATTATCTTTCAAATTTATATGCCAAGTTACCACAGCAAGATAGGAGGAAAGTTGGGAAGGATCATCGATCTCACAGGACGGGTGTATACTCACTTGTACCGGTTTGCTATTTGGTCTACATTATCTAGAGGGTTCGAACAAAGCCCCGTAGTGGCAATCAGGGTCATTTTCTGCATAAAGGCAACCAGTTTCTGCTTGTGATAATTTGCACGTTCAACGGACCACTGTCGACTCATGCACATTTACTGTACGTGATATCCAGTCAATGGAGAGTTTGTCCACTTCACGCGTGGGAGCATTTGTCCTTCCTCCAGCCACACAATAAATCAAAAGCAATTAAGTAACTGCCTTAACAATTTGCATTTCTCTCGGCTAGCCCTACATGTCTTGGGGACATTGTATTTGTTCTCATGAAATGTCTTCAAGTCTCTCTTTGTTGCAACGCATTCCATTTGGAGAGGTATTCTTTTGCCGGACAGTGGGGCCCAATAGGTTGTCTACAATGAATAACCTGACGAGCACTTGACTTTTCATATTACAAGGGGAAGTTTACCTGAATTCGTTCAAATTAGGGATAGCCGCCCTAAAATAAGTGCACTTATACCGCATAACCTCTATGGAAGCAGCAGCAATCATTGCACTCCGTCAGTAATGGTGTAGAGCATCCTGCACACAAAGTCAATCTGCGACAGCTGATTAAAGTAGGTTCGCCGAACGCCATCGTCATCTTGTTAAGTGATGTTTACTTTGTCGATTTCCATTTTTTAACGAGAGTGCGAATTCGGCACACTTCAACTTTCACCCGTAAACTATATTCATTGAAGGCAGCAACTTAAGTTTATCAGCATCCAGTTATAACGCGTGTTCTCTACCATAGTCCTGATAGAACAACATGGTTGAGCCCTCCTGAAATGTAGCACGGACTGCTAGATTTGTTTGGAACTGTGAGTCATAAATAGCACTCCTCCACATGCATCTTGTACTGAGTGACCGTCTCCAGTCTTTCGCTAACACCAGTGAATCGCTCACTGTGACCCGTGGCGTAAGTTGAAACATGTCTTCGGAAAATCTACCGGCTTAGGTAACAAACGTGACTTTCTCATAACAGACCAGCTATGCACAGGGCGTAATGTGTGGCGCTCAAATTGTTCCGGATCAGAAAAATCGTTTGTACCAAATGAATTGCCTCAGACTGTACACCCAACCGTTTGCCCATTGCATAGCATATGCAGTGTTCACTGATAAATTGAGCTAATCGCTGGCAGCTTTACACCAAAGGAAACTGATGTGGATGAAATACTTCTTTAAGGGACTGAATTTACTTCTAAACATAATACTTTTATGGTTATGATTCATGCAAAAAAAAACAACTGCCTTAAATTTACATCAATCCTTTATTCCTTTGGCATTTCTATCTACAGTGTGACTTCCTATTTTTGGCTTTAACTCGGTATTTGCAAGCACAGAACATCGTACTTCCAATGGTCTATGCGTCCTTGATCGGTACCATATTTAATTTATGGGCGCAACATACATTTGTCTTGAAGATGAATTTAGGAATCCGGTAAGTGCTTCTAGTGCTTACTCTTTTATTACCATCCGTGTAAATTTGAGGCGATAACAAGCCTGGTGTAATGCATTTTTTAAGAATAAAAATGACCTTTCCGTTAGAAAAGTGAAGATGGTGCATAGAAATTAGCTGGTACACGATACACCAAATGCGCTCTGCTTCACCCCATATATGTGACAAAACAAAGTTTTCACTATGGAGAGGTTGAGATCAGGTCAAGTACAGGGGGCATGTCAGTCATACAGCCGATTCTTCCTGTTCCCAGAGTTCTGATTTTCATGTTCTGATTGCAGTGGATTCAGAACTGTAAACCACTTTGGAATACAGTTGCCGGATAATCGAAGTAACCGGCTATCTATGAAGCCGGTACTGATTGTGCAGTTGTATCCAGATTAGGATTTAGCCGACATAGGTTTTTTGTGCAAATCGCGATGAGTTTTGCCCAACTTAAAGTTGACTTCTAGTTGCGTCCAGATTGATGGCTCAGCCTCACGTATTGGAACTTTAACTATAAGAGTCGGATTTCGGTTACACACCTAGATAAGGACGGGTCCGAGAGCATGGTGTTTGCAGCTTTTACCTCAACTTTCAAATTCCCCCTCGTGCGTAACTGGGTCTCTGGAAAATATTTGTTGCTATTGGCTGAGGAGCCCTGGTTGGTACCATGTAGGCGACTAGACAACACCGAGCACTGGAGAGACTTGACTAGCAGTTGAAAGCAGTGGTACACAGAATCTTCCTCAGACTTCAAAAATGTTTCCGGTGGCTTTCATAGCTTACTTCATTCGATTCCACCAACACAAATATGAAACTAGGTTGCCAGAGAATTATATCTGTAGAGCTTTAGAATGCTGAACAATCAAATAGTTTGTCCAATCTGTGTGAAAGTTTCACAATCACTAAAATTAACCATTCAGGCCGCTGTGCTCGTGATCTACAAAAGTACCTATCTAGAATTACTGTGTAATTTCAGTGGAATCAGTAAGAGGATTTCGTAGCGTGAACTAGCTGGAGGCTGAAAGTGGGCAGCATGCACCTACCTTGGTTTTATTCAGTAGGTTCATGCCTCACACCACAAGATTGGCTAAATTATCCATCGTGCATGTCAGCTACTTGTGACAAGCTGTGATTCTGTATCGGCTGCCGTGTGATGGGCTTCCGTTGATGCACCCACAAGTTGCACTACTTTAGAAAATTAAGTAGGCGCCGACTGCAATAAATACGTGGCAGCACCGAAGCAGAAGTGGAAAATTAGGATAGGATTCTAGTTGTTTATTTGTGGCTTGGGCCGTGAAGTGTCTCAGTAAAATATCCGATTGAGTGCTTCTTGTATTTTCATAATTATTATCGAAAGCCACCTCACAAATGACTTCATCGAATGCTGAAGTTGCTTTCCAATCTATACCGTAGATGGTCATCGTATTCCCACCTTGAACATTATTCTGTGGACCCAAAAGTTACGTCTCGGTTGTAAGCGTTTAGAATAAAATGTACAGAACACACTTTACAGGAATCCGAGGGTTGCTGGTAAATATTTCTATAGGTTAACAGGGAGGAATGCCTGGGGATTATTATCACCAGAATTAAATGAGTTTTTGAAAAATAAGAGTGAAAATATATCCTGAAGTGATACACAGGGTGGTATGGTTGACGCATTCTGACATTTATACTGTTTCTGATAGTACTTCAAAAACGCAAATCGGGTCATATCTTCTCATAACAGGTAGATAAGTGGTCTTGTTTATTATAGGGGTGCTGCTCCGGGAAGGGGTTGTCTCTCTTAAACACTATCACTAGATAGACCACACCTGAGCCAGCATAAGAGGGTTTCCTTGTAACGTGTGTGCTAAGAAAGGTGTTGAGCTTGAATTGCATGCTGGGAATCTGTGATGCATCAACAACATCATGCATGAATAGTCAGTCGTGCAAAAAGTTTAGTGTTTTGATTTTTTCTCGAGGTCTCGTAAGTGACATTGTTATGACCTTCCACGACGTTCCAGATCAGACCACTTGGTCTAGTTTCTGATGAACCAGTTGAAGAAAGTTTTGTTACTTTTGAGTTTTTGAGGGTTATTTGGAAGTAAGTTTGTATCGGTCTTACCGATCAAACAGTGTGGGGGCATGCATAGGCATTTGCTCAGAACATGGTTATCGGTTCCGAATATGGTTACCTTGGAGTTTATTAGACTGTGCTGTTGACAAAATGGTTGGACGTCACATATTTGTTGTAAGGCTGCTAACTAAAGAGAGGTATGGACCTAACACTTGCCACTTAGGTAAAAATTCAGAAGTTCGCATACAGAAAAGAGTAGGTTGGCTAAGTGGATAGTTAATAGTGAACGATTACGCCTCCTCACATCCTCCTATTTTCACAGGGCATCTGCCCTTTGGCTTTCAGTCTCATTCGGAATAATGCTACTCTGTGAAATTGCATATATTTTGATCTCCGGGACATATAAAGAAACTTGGAGCGGTAAGTTTGATAGTTATTCAGCGACTTATGATACTTGTTGGGGCTGCATTCCTAACCCAGACTTTGCGTTTTGTAGATAGACGTCTAATTAGGACAGCCAGTCAATTTGATGATCCATTTTATTTCAAATGACTATTGATTATTTTATGAGGAGAAATTTGGTAATGTTGGCGTTGCTTGTCTCTGTCCCACCACCTCAAGTTACGTGAAGACAAATGAAAAATTTGTCATGCAAGCCCACCCCATCGAGGAAAGCTAAGAACCGAGGAAAATTGATTGATTCTCAGCAGTACGGTCATCGTGAACGACGGCAACACTAACGAAATCCAGTGACTGTCCACCGACATACACCCACGCTTACTTGTTTGAATGAAGTCCTATGAATTGAATAAACCAATTGAAAAAGAGTTTGGATTACGAATTTGAACAAACGTTTTTGTTTGGTTGTAACGTGCGCTGAGCTTTACGGGAACTTGGTGTTAATAGACGGTAGATTTGACGCATGTACAGTATGCATAGTTCAGAAGCAGCAAATATGCTCAGCGTTTGGAGGATGGGTTCCTCATCCTTCGAACAAACCTTGAGCGTTGTTTTCTGCAACATAAATGAACTAAACTGGTTCTTTTTTACGGACACAGGAAATGAGATCGAGGGTGGCTAAACTACTTCATACGCTTCTCGGTTCATGCCATGGTGATAGTGAGTAGAGTGGGTACATACAACGATTTAATTGGGCCTAGTTCGATTTATTATATAAAGTATTTGAAAGTTACCGTGTGCTTTCCGTTTTTCCTTCAAGTTCACGTTTATGAAATGTAGATCAATCTCGTAGAGATTTTTTCTAAATATCAATCGTTTTTCTAAAGGTTTTAATCTTCGGGCTGCAACAAGAAACTGGGGTGTCATCTTTCAGATGGGCATTCCCGGTCTGTTCATGGTATCACTGGAGGAGTGGTGTTTTGAAATAATGACTTTTATTTCCGGTAAGTTTTCAATATCATTTTTATAAAATCAGTAAAATCAGCAAACATGGTTACTTGACGATCACCAAATTGAAAGATCAATGCTCCACTAACTATCCAATATAAGGTACAAACCTGTCAGAGATGTCGTTCCAGGAGATCTTAATGTCACTGTAAGAGTTGGCGGTTAGAAAACAAAGAATGAAGGTTCAAAAATCAAGGAAATTGAAATGTCATTATCGAGTTTAAAAGTTTATCGATATGCTGAAGTGTGCGCAGACATAGTGGATCTCATTTTTGGCTAGGTGGCCCGCTGGACATCCTAACTTCGCATTGATTTCTGTTGAGACGCATCAATAACTCCTCATGTGGTCTCAGGAATTTTTTTGAGATAGTTGTGAAAAAAATTCAAGACTTGCTTATAAACAGAAACGGCAGTGATAAAATCTACAGTGAGAAATTTTAGATGATAAGGGGGAACGATGAGAGACATATCATGAGACATATCAGCGTCAAGGGCGTTGTCATCACAGAAGTTCTGGTAGTAAAAACTACGAAATGGAAGAAAACAAGCATCGACATCGAAAAAATGTCTTCAACAGTAAAAGTGCCAAGTTCGGCACCCTAAGATTGCCGCACTCTGTGATTGGAAAAACTCTTGGTTTGAAATCCATGGTAAAACAGACTCGCTTTAGTCACTAACACCTTTCAGTAAGTAGATAGGTTCTGCAATTGATCCCGAAGTCATCGTTTCAGCGAGACCTGTTAAACGTTCGATAGTTTTCGAAACTGGGCATTTTTTGATGCAATGCTAAGTAAGTAGGTTTCCAGTTTGGCCTGACGAAACTTCTGCGTCAAAAGGTTAACTTTGTCCAGTTATGAAAATTTTCGATTAGATGGATATTAATTTATCGTGTTTATCCTATGGGAACAAAGGTGCAAAGTCTAGCAAGAAGGCCAAGCTGCCAGACTCTCGTATTTTTGAAATCATCGTTGATATTGACCTGTCCAGACATTTACGGATATGTAGAAAAAACGGTCATTCATATTGCTAGAAGTTTTATGCGGCGCCTTATTCTGTGGGTGAATTTCTGGTCGAGATGTGACTTCGCGGAGACGTTTTAACATGCAAAGTGAAAATGCGCTGTACTGGATATTTTCTCTAAACCCGTTTGGAAGATAACTTTAACTGATTGGTCACATGCAACAATACTCGGTCACTCTACTTTTGATGTTTGTCTTGCCTACTACCTTTTATTCCATAGGTGCAATAAGCGAAGTAACTTTGGGAGCACAGGCGATCGCATTCCAGGTTCAGAGCCTACTCTACATGGTAAGTTTTGGTTGGATGGATTGGCTCAACTTTACATGGTTTACGCCTTACGACTAAGCGCATCACAGTAGCAGATGAACTCCCCCAACCAGAGGATCGAATAGTTTAAGCTGAGTCTCCTCTTTGAATCAAATTTGTCTACAAATGAGAATACTGAAAATCTGTTCAATTTGGGTTGAAGTAGAACATGAGATTGAGGTGAACACATGGATGAACCCAAAGGAAGATAAAGCTTGTTGTTGGCTGTCAAAAAGATTACAGAAAACTCATGAGTAGTGTGTACCGTCTAGTTCTTGTAAGGCATTATGTAAAATATCCCACCAATCGAAACATGAGGCGGCTTTTTGCGGCATGTTCAGTCACAGAATAGCATCACGAATGAGAGAATCGGCTGGACTCAGTTGAGTCTCTCGTCGAAACCAAATTAGTGCAGCATGATGGTAATGAGGGGATCGCTAGCTTAGAACCAGTCGAGACCGAAATGTGACTGACCGTACAGATCCGGAAATATTTGTGCCCACGATGAAATTTATCTTTTAAAGTTAACAACTGAGTCTCTGAAAAGTTTCGCACTGGCTGCCACACAGTGCAACACCAGCGTAGTACACCGGCGAATTCGGGCCCCTAAAACTGTTTTTTTCCATTGAAAATATCATTAATCCAGCAGTTTTTTTTCCATTGAAAATATCATTAATCCAGCAGTTCGCCGATATACGATTTGCTACGCAAGTCGATATCCTACCTTCACATAGGCTACACACTTTGGTGTACTCTGTTACCACAATTTTACGGCAAATTACCGTGTATCATCGACCTTTCTGTCGCCTTTCTTCACAAGTTCACCGCCATTTCTTCTAACGTTTTGATGAGGACTGCTATTGGGCGCTGATAAACTTTAGTTCCCAGTGTGTTTGTGGACCTGAACAAGGAACTGAGTGAAGTAAACGGATATGGGTTTCACACTACCACCGCAAGTATCGCCACCAATCGATCACAATATCACGGTCAACAACCGGGCCACTGTATGCGTTTGTATGGGTTTACGAGTGTAGTGAGACGGCTGATTGGATTGAGAAGTAAACGTCTTCTTTGCTTGAAGGCCACACTTTAGATGCGCAACTCAGGCGATAATAATTAACACACTTAGTGAATGAGGGGTCTGCGACAAACACAAAACCTATCAAAGACAGCACTGACCATGTATGGTGCTGATAGGCGGAGAAATATCAATATCGTGGGTCAATGCAAATCCAAGATCGTAATGCGATTCCGCATAGTTGTACAAGAAGTTACCTAGACTCAAATCTGGGGCATTTACAGGGAGTACGACAATGATGACTTTGACAATCCCCACGAAAATCGTGATTTGTCTGTAACACAGGAGTTTTCGAGTGACGAGACAGATGAAAACACTCGAGAAGGACCATAATAAATGTTGGCCAAGCATATGATCCCATGGTCACTGGCATTGACGAACTGGTTCTATAGGAGAATTAGTCATACGCTGTAATTTCACATGAAGATGCCATCCTATTTGGTCTTTCTGGGAGGGGATTTACTAGGCTTTGAGAAATCAGTGACAACAGATCACTTCCGAGGCCTGTTCTTCTCGACAATGTCAACAAGAGTAGTCCGTTACATACACAAAAGGTACATATGTCAGCTGTGAAATATCGTACATACTTATGGTCTACAACTTAATTAAGCAATATAACATTCATCTCTTTAGCGTCATCTCAATTCATTTTTTATAGAGAAACCCACCATCGCGGGCATAATAAGACACTAATAAAGCTGTAGATTTTAATCTTACTCCAAAAAAGCAGCCTGAAACCATACTACGCCTGAAGTCACACTACACCAAAAATGCGTACAAGAACAGTGCCCAATCAATTCAGGCTAGGTTTTTGACTTAAATGCCCGTTAATTTATTTGAACAAACGTGACTGGAACCTTAAGGAAACTACTTACAAGGTTGCTGAAAACTCTTCGACAGGTTCCGCCTTTCTTGTGGCTCATCAGGTAGGCGGAGTCCCCGATTTTCCGTCAATCTTATGATCTACTTCAACGAAAATTGGACTGTTTTCGAGAAATACACTCATTTGAAAATCAATATGGTTTCCACGAATATCATAAACGAGAGGTCCAGTTGAGTCTCTCGTGAAAACCATATTGGAACCTACTTTATTTCGTTGGCGACCTTCTGCACAAAGCAGTGATTGGTTTTGTGTACACTTAGCTAGGAATGCTCGCGGGTTCTCTCTTAAGATCAATCCACTCAACCAGACGCAAACTGGCTGATTTATCTTCCCAAACAACATAAGTGAAGTAATTTGAATTTCGCACTTTCTCCTTGTATTTATTTTGTTGAACCCAAAGCGGATACGTGGAAAAAAGATGAAAAATGTCATGTTGAACCAAGCCCTCGAACTTATTTGGATTTAACTCATCAATGCAGGCAGACCTGAAAATGAGAAGGTTGTTTTCTCAGTTGATTGCAGGTTTCCTTCTTAACTGTGTGCATTATTAAATAAGATTTGGCTACTCACACATACCTGCCGGGTTAGGGTTAAACGCCATCCAGGCCAGATGTCAACGATATGCTTCCAAAAGCAACCGATGACCTCGAACTATGACCATCATTCGTACTTTGATAAAGCTGTAGAAACTGAAATTTTATCTCAGTTAAATGTCACACACAGTAAAATTGTGTTTCGTGGTTTTATTTGATATTCTGTTTTACCACGAAATACTTACTTTCAAACTCAGATCCCTCTTGGGCTGTTTACTGCGGTTAACGTACGTGTGGGACAGAAGCTGGGTGCGTATGATCCGGACGGAGCCCGCTTTACCTTCAGAACAGCACAGAGATTTGTCTGTTAGTGCACGTTTTTTGACGTTATCTTATTATTTTGTTATTTTCGGTACCTCTGTAGTGCAGTGTTTGTGGTGCAAAGAAGCAGGCTTTGTATGCCGTTCTCATTGTTGAGCGCCTTTGGCGTGTATTGTTATTGCCGTGCAGTTTTGGAGACCATTGACCTCATATTGGACGCCTGTTTCTAGCGTATACAAGTAGAATTTTGAGCCACTTTGTTTTGAATCGACTCGATCCATCTTTTCATGCGTTGTTTGGTACCAGCTTGGTACCGGTAACGCACATTGTCTGGATACTCAACATACGGTTTGACGGACGCACAACAGATGCAATAAACTGATTTCAATAACAAAGGCCCCTTTAGGTGATGAAGGTGCTCCTGGCAATTTTAGAATCAGGAGCGGTTCGGATAAGGAAACAGTAGGCGGTCTGAAAAACGTGACAATTGGGTACTAAGTGGTGGGACAACGCACTATTGAGCTAATCAGTAAATATGAGAGATTTTCTCTGCATTTTTAGCGGAAAATTGTGATTAGGTTGGAGGAAATATATTGTCGGTAAAAGTTGAAGACAGCACCTCTATGAAGAGCACGTAGAAGGGCGAAACGTGTCATAGTCTGTCAAAAATATACCAAGAGAATATGTCTACATTTTTAAAGCGCATGATTCGAGGCTTTTGGATCTCACTTGCGATTACTGTGCGAAAAAGAACAGCGACGTAGATTTTCTCGCACTTTAATTGTCTATCACGTCAGCGTGGGATCTCGAACACCACTGGAGAACAGCTACAATATGAGGGAGGCCAATTATTTCGAGCCCTGATGAAACCTCATTCATGAGCTTGAAGTCGCAGGTGAAGCTTATTTTTTGTTGTTGTAAGCAGAAAAGAACAAGAAGAGTTAGGTCGATTGGACCACACAGGGTACGCAGAATTTGTGAGACCAAAGAGTAACACGTGAAAAGCCGCACATTTAGAGAACTTTGCATGCGAGGATCAAGTAATTAGACACTAACACACCCGAAGCAATAAATATGAAGGTCTTTATGAATGATTAAAGGTGTGTGTTGATCATTATGCTTAAGGAAAGGGAATTTGTGCAAGCACCCATTTCAGCGTAGAGCTCAGAACGATTTGAGTTCAAAGGTCACCTTTAGGGAGACGGCCTCAAATGAACCATGTGTGACTTCTCCCACAAACTGATGTTTAAAGGGGAAGGAAGTTGTAAATAAAAGAAAACTAAAGAGACAAGATATAGGTGATCGCTCCTGAGGATTGGTGCTTTTCAAGGTCAACGTTCCCAGCCAGATTTTTAAATAGTAAGCTGACTTGAAGAATCAAATTTCGATTTCTTCACAACGCAAAGTGCTAGTTGTTTTAAGCGACACACAACTCATCATATAGAAGGAATATTCGCGATTTCTCAACGTGTTCACTTCAGATGTTTGTCTCTGAGTAACGCTTCACTTCCTTACACGCACCTTTATTACTAGGTATAGTTGCTCTTGCTACCGGCATCCCAGTTGTGCTTCTACGAAACAAATTGCCGTTGATTTTTACGGAAGACCAGTGAGTTCTGCTTTTTGTAGGATAAATCAAAGCATTAACAGCACAATTATCAGTCCAGCGTAATCGGTTTGATGCATTTCTAACATCCATGTTTCTAACTGACGGTCTTTATTAGTATCTATTCTTTAATTTGTACGCCAAGTCCTTTTGTCCTGAGTACGTTACAGTGAAGAACCGGTCTCTCTTTTCTGTCTCCCTGATGGCTTCCAATACTTTAATTCGGTTGTATATTTTGACAAACCTCGTACACTGATGTTATATTGTTTGTGATGTGGTACCCAGAATACACGTCTTCCTAGCTTGGGCCGTCGAGTTCATGGATGCAGGCTAGCTGATTACTGTGGCCTGTTGACGTTTCGGTAAGTGATGTCGTGTGGTCCATAATCCGATAGAAAAAAACATCTGTACATGGCGATTTCGTCAAGATTTTCGCAGCTAAAAGATCATGCGCCCCACCAGTTGCAGTTTTGTAAACAACTTTTGTTTTGAAAGCCACTATACCGAATTTCAAGGAACATGACTTGCCGATCAAAGTTTCATTCAAATAGGAATCCGTGGCCACATTTATCTCCTCGATGTTTGCTATTCTTATGTAAATCACTTCACAAAAACTACCGCAGTTCACTATGCACCGCATTTTATTTACATAACTGCGTTCGAACTTTCACTGACTGTTTTCGGGTATCATGCCGTTTATATTATTTGTGCAATTAAAACAGATGTAATGCGTGGGCAAACTTTACAATTGACGGAAACACCTCGGTATGAACACGGACCATGTTGCTTAAAATAGCGGAAACAATCGTGGACTTGTATTCCGAATTTCACATGAGTTTTGTTAGTCGGTTCTCAAAGAGATTGCCTCACAACGTGTTCGTTTTGTGGGGGAACAGTATTCGTTGATCATGCGTTGATGATAGGCACTGCATCGTCAAACGTCCACAAGTATCTGGATGTAAGGACTCGTTTGTGTGAAAAGAACTGCTGGATCGGTCACGACATCGTAAGTGAGGTTACATTGTGGTGTGATAGTAACCATGCGCACATCACAGGAACTACACAGACAGGCAGCTGCACTGTCAGATTGCGAGGGGCGCTGTCATCTGGGTACCCAATGTCAGCCAATATGTTATCACTGGTAAGCTGTATTCCAATAAATCTGTAGCCCTAGAGTGTGCATTCCCATCACATCGCCACTAGTAAGGTTGAAAGAGAAGCGCAAGATCTGGTAGCCCAAAAGCTTCCACCTACATTTTTATGTCGACATAATACTACCTCCTGAGTTAATTTATAAAGACAGAATTCAGGCTTTGTCCAATCAAAAACTGGACTACCAACCGACTGGAATAATAAAGCATTAAGCACGCCACCCGTCAGAATTGCCTACACCTACACATAAAGACATTCTGCTGTTGAGTGGAAATCAGCTATGGCTAAAGATATTAAATTAGATTAAATATCGGATGACCTGTCATTTGCTAAACGGAAAACAACACGGAGAATACAGCATGACATTCTGTAGCGGTGAATATCTTCATTCTTCCCTTGACTTTAGTATCATAAAAACCATCCCCTGAACACAAATAAATGGGTTAAATTTACACAGTTTGTTGGCAAGGTTTGGCCCAACACTGTCAGATAACGTGGTCGTCATGTACAGCTGGGAGTTACTATCACAGTTAGCGGATTCGGAACGACCAATGACGTATACTTAGGCGAACTCAGTGAGCATAACCCATTGGAGGGCCAAGCAGGGAAACTTAAATCATGCGTAGAACAAACACAATAATCAGCTATTTCTGAATCACCGTAAGCGCCACTCTCAGAACTGTTGTGTTATGTTGACCCACAGTGCGCAAGAGCTAACCTGCTGACTAGATGATCGAGTACAGCCTAATTAACACGGATGAGAGCTGGTATCGCACATCAGAGTGACAGTCAATCTCTTATGCAGGCAGCCGCCTCACCTAACCAGTGAGGTATGAGGCGTTAGATTGCTCATCTAGAAACCTGGTGGTGCTTAAAGTGGTTAATTATTTGCTTACCGTTCAAGAATAAGCTAACCTGATACATAGTAATACGTTTACACATCCGTTTGAGTTTGAAGCTGTCCACCCCAAAACGCTCTTTTGGTTATCTTCACGACCGAAAACTTACTGAACTTACCTAAATTCTCATTAGCACAAAGGTCAAAATAAGTAAAACGGATTTTTCACTCTTGGTGTGACTGCCAATATTGTATCATCAAACAGGGCCTCTCCCATCCTGTTTTGATAGAAGATTCAACGGTAACTAAGTTCCCGGGAATTTCCGACCGAATGCCCACATTACCCGATCGCTTGATCTTACCTCTGTTTCAATCGACCGCCACTAAATTTGAATGCCAGTTTTACTAGAATGTCTTTTCTGGTGCAGAAAAATCCATATGTGTGAAAAATATTTGTTGGTTTCTGAAGGCCTTCGTGTTCTGGGATTCTAGCTAGACATAAGAATTCCTTTTTTAAGCGTTTCCGATAAGACACTCCTTTAGAAGTGTTGTATTGTGGGTGGCCGTCTATTAGTTACGCCTGCATTGAGCTTGCCAGGCTATGCGATAAGGAAAAGACAGAGAACTCGGGACACGGTTGTATTGTCAGGACAAAACGTACAGAGCTTCCGCATAAATATATAGGATGACTAAATGGCCAAATATGGTAGTTCACTTGTTCGTTCTGTATAGCCAGTGGCGATGTTCCGGTGGTGAACAATTTCAGCCCGCCTCTACTGGCCTTATGTTGCTAAGCCGTGTTTGGTGGGTTCCGCCAACGCACCTGCTATCCGAAACACGTCGTACCGATGCTGACCATAAGGATGCGTCACTCTCCACACGTACTTTTTTCATGTCTGGGCGCGTCCTGACAAGAAGGGAGAAGAGCGTTATTTGTCAGATTCGCTACTGATTTTTTGTGGGTTGACCATCGCCATCTACTTCTACGAACTATGATGGGAAATCTTAAACACCCAATATTCTTTTGTCGGCTCAGTTAAACGGTTAAGCTGGGATCCCATAGGACAGAGAATTTCAACTAATCAGTGAACCACCTTTATTCACAGCCCTTTGGAACTAAAGATATAGTTCCAACTTATAATCATCAGTTTCTATTAAAATGAACGCTTGTTAAGGTGGAGACCTCTGTTGTACCATGGCTGCAATGTATTTACCCTTCCTTAACATACGCTTGACTCAGTATGATCATTTGCGATCTGACTTGCTCTTGCCCCTTTTTTGTGTTGATTGGATTCCTTATAGTTGTGATTCCGTACTTTCTGTGATTTCAGAGCTATATGTGATCTTGCAAGCAAACTGCTGGCAATGTTGTTATTGTTCCAAATATGCGAAGGTTTCGCAGTAAGTTTTATGCGCACAGCTAACAAGAATTCACTTTATTTTCATTTGATTTCTTGGCAGACTGACCTTTCGTTATTTCGTGGAGCAGTTTTCGCCAGAGTGACTGACCTTACCCTGAAAAACATTCCCCATCGATTGATTACTAAACCCTCAAGGCTGCTATTTAGTTCAGCCTTTCGTTAGGACTGACACAAGTCTGAGTACAGGTGGATTCTTTCATAAATTCTTGATTAAGGTTAAACTTCTATGCCCAAAACATCTAATGAACACCAAGCAGCTACTATTTCTTGACACGGAACGGCTCATTTTGGAGGTGTTGCGTGAGAACCCAACACTCCGGGTAACAACAACAAACTAGGATATTTTGATTTCTTCCACGTTTCATTCCAACATTTTAGTTACCGCGATTTTCCTCCCATTTTAGGGTGTTTCAGAGGCTGTTTTACTAGCATGTGGTCGACAAAGCCTTGGGGCCGTGATAATTTTTGTGGGATACTACTGCATCGGAATGCCGCTGGCTTTTCTGTTTGCCTTCGCTGCAAATCGCGGAATCATAGGTGAGTGACAGGTTTTTGCAAATGAGCTTTGTAAGAACAACTCCAAAAGGTGTGCATTTGGTTTGAGGTGAGTTTTTCTGTCCTATTGGAAACATCATATCCAGGAAAACTTCTTTGATATGTTGTATTTATTTGCAAACTCAAACCTGATCTTGGATTTGAGTCCACTGGGTCCAAGTTTTTCCTACCCAGAAAGTCATCTTTATTTTAGTGCAGTTCTTTTTAGCATACGAAAGAGTGAATAAAAAAAACGCGTGTTTTTCTCAGAGAATTGCTTGCTTTATGAATAAAGGTTAGGAGTCATAACTGAAATTTCAACTGGCGGAAAGTAAAACTTGTTCCCTCTTCGTTTCTCACACGAAATCGGTCGGACATTTTTATGATATTCTAACACACGAGCGAAAATCACAACAAGCTATTTACCAACCGGATTTCTCATGGATGAATATAGCTTACTGGCTTTTCCCTAGTGATCCGACTGGAAATATTCACGAGCAGAAGAAGGCTTCAACGTGCTAATTGAATTTAAAGGTTCGGATTTTCTGCTTTAAAGAAGATAAGAAACTCCTGAAGATAGGACACCTCCAGAAAGTGTGCAGCCTATACACCAGATTTCGAAATGTATCATACGGAAAATTACCTGATGTTATACAATGATATAGAGGCTTCAGTGGAAGTTTTGTGTCGCACGTAAGAATCCGTCCAATCCAAAAAGCATAGTCTCACTATACAGCTATTTCATCCAGCAGCGCTCATCTCAAGAATCTCGGGGACACTTTGAATCCGTAACCCTCTTACTAGTAGATAAATATTAAGCCGTTTGGCCATAAACAGCTGATCCACCGTTAGACAGGATATAGGGCTATCAATGCTTCATTGATGAAATTCATATCATGTGGTTATCGTCTGACTCCTGGAGCGATGTTACCTCGGACAAATGTTTCACTCGTCACCTGATTCATCCTCCCTTCTGAGCTACTTTCAGTTTGTTGACAGTATAAGGGAATTGGGAAAGCTAGCGCTTCCATTAACAGATCACCAAGAAACGTAGATTAATGTCAGGTCATAGTCAAAGATTCGGCAATGCTGGGGCATGCACCAGGCTAGATTTGGAAAATGTGGACATTCTGAGATGCGCCTAGGATTCACACCACAGCGACTGATGACCGAGGCAGACGCCAAGCATTCCGGCGTGAATAGGATAGAGAATGTAGAAGTGGTAAGTGTGTGGTGAATGGTCTCAGATCAGCCGAGATGACACGAGGCGGTGTGCAGTTATCAACAAAATGCTCTGGGTCTAAAAGTACAAAACAAAAGCAGAGTAAGATCCGATGAACCACCGCCACATTAAAACCCGGCACCCTTCGACGAACATGGGTAAACAAAATCTGTGAACGACCGCAAGAGGAATATTCCATTAAGGTGTCCTAGACAGAAAGAGCGAAACCGTGAAATCCGGGTTCAACATGAAGACAACTTCTCTTTAAACAATCTATCGTAAATGTTGGTCATCGCCACTAATTAACAAACAGGGACATCAGGCTGACATCCAGCAGTGATCAAGTCGACCAGTCATTGAAAATCTCCCGGATAGGTTCTCTGACTGCCTTAAAACCCAACCAACTTGCCTAATTACTCACTTGGCCTGACGAAGTGGTTGTGTCGAAAGCGAAACGTAACGTAACCTCCAGGCTGAAAGCGGCTTTTCTTGTCTACAGTCACATTCATTACCTTCGCAATATATACTTACCAATATCATACACCAATGGTTAACATGCAAATGACAAAAAATTTTGGGGAGGCATAGTTGTCACCACGTGGATAAACGAAGAAAAAGATGGCCACACGTCAATTTTTCAGAATTCCATTCACCTACAAACGATTATGGACCGATAATAGGCGGTATGATTCAGATAAGTGAAGTTTCAAGGTATTTGTAATTTGGCATAATCCTTGCAACATGCTGTACCCGAGATAAAGCTCTTAAAATGGTCGTCATTAGAAGAATTGCATTTTTGACTAATTAAAGCGGACGGTTCCTCAGTTTTCATAGACTTCTTCCAAGGTGGTGCTAAAGCAGTTGAGAGCCGGGCAGGGATTAAGTTTGAAGGATGTCCATATGCCGAAGAGTGGACAGCATCAGGATTGTGCACAGATCTAAAAGAGTGACAACAAGATATGATAAATGGGATATTGTTTACGACGTGGGTCCCACAACACTGGAAAATATACCACATTAGATAGATGAGAACATTCACTAGAAGCCGGATGGTAGCGTGAATACGCCGCCGATTTTTAGAATTAGAAATGTGATTTATGTATCCTGTTCACGGTTGGAATCACTACCCCCAGATGGCTTTCAGCCGGTACAAAATTTTGTTATCAGAATGCGTAGTCAAATGATTCTCGCAAAAAGCGAGTGATTTTCAGGATTCATATGGTGCTATAACTTCGGCTGTACAAATATTTTACGTATGGCTTTTCAACTGACAGCTTTTCGAGTCCATGGACTAATATAATGTGTCAGGCACCTTCTACATTTATCTTCCCATCAGTCAAAGTACGACTTTCAAAATCCAGATGACCCTACCTAAGACTGATTGATCGCCCATACACTGAAACTGTACAGCTTAAATATTCGTAGGAATATCACCCGACATATGAAATACTGATAAGTCCAGCACAAGTTGAGCAGGTAATATGGTAGGCGACCTTGAAATGTGTGATGCTCAGCGGTGGACTCATTTTTGCTGTGCATTTCAAATCGTCTCTGGCCTGGTACGAGCAACTTTTGTTGAAGAAATATATGTTGAAGGTGCGACGCTCGACAACTATTAAGTCTAGCAAGTATATGGCTTGATAAAGAATGTGTATTATGGCACAAAGACGGCAAATGATGTCAAATTAATTTCTGCCGAGCCAAGTAAAAGCAACGCGGTTTTTACTAGGATCTTGGGGACTAATCAGGATACTGCTGTGAAAAATACTGAGGTGTCTCATGGGTAAGGTAGTTGAGAACGGCTGCGTGTAAGAAGTTGACGATTTCATTGACGCCATGTGATCTCCCACACTCAGAATGGATGTTAAGCGGTTTCGCATTTCCCGTTGATTACATTCACTTGGATGTTGAAGGTTCCGAGTTTGGATATAATCCGCGTGCGGAAAAGGTCAACACAAGCAAAGGATAATATCATTTAGAGGCGCGAATTAGAAGACATGATACTCAGTGTGGAAAAAACTCGATTCTCGGTTGCATGTCACTACGTGCCATGAAGCGGAGAGTTAAGCGGTAACGGGAAACATGACAACTCTGTCATGGTTTAGCTGGAATTTTTGTAAGAGTAAAGTCGTTCGATAATAATATACAAAAAAAACACAAGAAAGATTCGTGCGTGAAGCCACTGTGTAGTCAAATGCTTGCTGTCATTTTTGGTAGTTGATAAAAAAGGAAATGAATTTTCACGATGATGGCATTCCCTCACACGGTATCTTATTCGGAAGAACATGTGTATTGCATAGAACAATCTTTGTTGCTCTGTTGGTTGGTCCAAAGACTTGACTTATGAAAAGATGAGGAAAAGAAACTAGGAGATTTGTCGTATCTTTCACAAAGCATTTGAAGTATTTGAAGGCCATAAACACTAAGGACCGGCAAAGCAAAATAAGACATTTGGCAAGTTGAACAGAAAGCACATATATAGTATGCCTTAGTAAACAAAGATGAAAATTTTAAGCTTACTAGCCAGTTTGGTTCCGGACTTGGTCTTGCCATAGTGGCGTATTTAACTTCCATGACATATCTGATGTTGGTGGGCCCCTTAAGTTTCATCACAAAGTTCCGCGTGCATTCATCTATCGTCAGAGCTTTTTTTGCTTGTTCTCTAGTTTTCAGACAGTGATTATGACGAATACTGGCAAGTAGAATGGTTACGTTGGTTGTTAGTCTGTTCATTAACGTTGGTCCTTTGTTTGAAAATGTTTCGTTTCTATTCGAAAAAAAACAATAATAATATGCGCTATCAGCTATGCATTGAATGGATGTGCATTAGTAGTTTAGAGCAGACATTTGGATGAATTAACCATTTTCTTTAGCCTGTCGTTGAATTTACAAATGTACCTGGGTTAAGAGGAATCCATGGACATAATTATTCATTAGGAACGCGGGATAGGAAAGCGTAACACAGGGCCAAGAAGAATGGATTAATAAATTCACGTTACTGAGAACGTTCGATAGCTCGGTTTCCGTCTGGTGGTACGTTGCATTCTCACCGTTGTGGTTAGGTTGGTGAAAACGCTACATATGTACAGAGCGTTTTCGGATTCAAAGCTCCGGATAGTGCATACGGATGACAGCACCAACTTGATGCCCTTAAACGGACGTCATAGATCACTTTAACAGCATCAGTGGTATTCATTTGGAGAGTCAAAATCGGACCTCTTATGTATTGCTCAAGATCCTTCGACCATCGATACGGAATGCGTTTACACGTTTGCTAAGACAACAGTCTCATCATTTGACTTCCGTAAACATCTTGCGCAGGAACTGGCAAACTACCATACACACCGAAATCGTTTGGTGAGGCAGCCGCTCTTTCATCTTTCATTTGATCACAACGCAACCGATGAAAGTTGTGCACAAGTTAACCGCATAAAAGGTGCGGTTTCTACGGAAGACGTAGATTGATAGGCATTAGTGGTCGCATTGTGATTACGCTCCGTGTCGTACTTAGTTACATATTTCTTTCCAAGAACCTATCAGATCAACCATTGTCACGAATGGTATTTAAGAGTAATCTGTTCTTCTTGCAGCGATCCTTTTGTGCCCATTTTCGGTATTCTTTTGAAAAAAACATTCCACTAGATTTCTCTTCATCCTAATAGAAATGGACCTCCAGAACTGATAATACCGGCCCACCAAAGTTGACTACCTGTAGGTCTTACCATTCCACCTGCATGACGGGTCAGCAGTGTAACTAAAATCCCGCCAAGTCTCACAATTAAATGGAATAGAGTAAGTCGACTTTTTTCAGCTCTTCAAAAAACAAACACAAGAGAAGTTTCCAAACCATCCACTTATCTTGCACAATGCTTCAATCAAGATATCACAATGTTAACTGCAATAAACCCAAATTGAGTCATAAAAGTCTCAACTAGAAGTGAGCCCCAGACTTACCTCGAGTAGTAAAAACACGTTTGAACAGGCCGCCAGTCCTATTAAACGAGCTCACAAAAAGTCTGGTGATCCTAATGTAAGAGGGGCGAAGGTATATCTAAATGACTTGTGGCCGTAATTGCACTATATGCTTTATAAGGCTCATGGACTTTAGCGGAATGCGAAAGTCCTTCAGCTAACTGAAGACGCCACAGTGTACTGGTAACGACAAAAAGAATGCGACGCTGAATAGGCTGTGATTCATTCCACAGAATATTTTGAGGAAAACCCATCAGCTCTTATTGTAAGTTGGCCTCATTACTGCGAGTCATTATACGTTCCCCTGTGCGTGTTCACCCCACAACTCGGCTTTCTGAATGGTTTTCCGACAAACGGTCTCCTTATATTGCGGGAGAGGAATTTCACTCGAGGAAAATATAGTTTGAGCTTCTACGAGGTGCAAAGTGTGTTTGGTGGTTCCGTTAAAAAAACGGAGGCAATCAGACCAATAATAATTTCTACGCAGATCTTATTGAATAATTAGTTAATGTAACAGATGTCAGCAGATTTCCATGAGCGCAGTCTGCTCCTAGGGCTCGCTTATCAATACGAGTATGAGAAAACACTCTCTCTTAGGGCATTCAGTTCTCAAACTTCCTTCGTAATAGCATGTACGCTCACCCGGCTCACCACCTAATTTCGGTGCCAAATCGAAACTGATTAGACGCTACTTTTCACTGACTACTGCTGAGTATAAAGAAGTCTTATATCCACCACCAGTATTCGTAAACATACAGCAAATTGACTAATGGGAACACAAAATGGAGATAAACTGTATGAAACTTGATAAACATGAGTTCTTCAACCTAACTCGATTAGATCTGTTGGTGGATGAAAGTGTTGGTGTCACTTTGATGACCATTTGGGACAAGGCATTCCATGCAATATCTTCAGAAACCAAATTTCGGATCGGTGTCACATAAAGCCGGTAGACCATACTATTTAGAGCTGTTACAACATTGTGTTTATTATCGATCCGCTCGAGGGACTTTGCAGCCAGTTTGCCAAAACTTGTCATTTCGGCCACTATTGGTCACACTGACATCACACAAGTGAGCCCTAAAACGCGCACTCGGTTTTCCACTTCAGGCGCATGGACTGGCCTACTGACGGGTTTTGCAATAACAACTATTGCTTACAGTGTGTTTGCACATAAAACAAACTGGATAGCTGAGGCACGCAAGGTGAGTTTCTATCATGCGTCTGACAACCTGCCCCAGTGCACACACGGTACCTACTGACCTGCTGAAACCTTCTTAATTGCAGGCACGACGAAATACCTGTGACCAGCAAGACACTCATGAATTGGCCATACACGAAGAACTGGTGAGCAGTTCAGTGTCCATGGATTCTTCTAGTGAGTTATGAGATACTTTTCTTCTACGCCACCGCTGCGTTAAATGCGGAGCTTCGTTCCTTCATTTCCATAAAAGGAAAATCAAACGGCGACTGGTTGGCTACCAGATGTCAGCTGCAACTTACAAATATGTTAACAAACAACTCCAAATGATGGAACGCAGTCAATCCCACTTAAAAGAAGGGTCGATGAACCCTTTAAGTAACGAATACCCCCACAGAATTAGCACAATGTCCGCCGTTAGGAAGGTACTTCAACAGCACTCCTAACAATTTGTGACATTGGTTTTATTTAACACTCACTTATTGCGACATTTTTAGCAAGGAAAAGCAACTCGACCAACAACGTTTGGCTGTTATTCTCTCACTGATCACTCAAGTTTTGTCAGATGTTCTGTGTAGTTTAATTTGCACCCCTCAAGTGACTCACTCATGAGCACAGCCACAGTGCTTACAGGAAGATGATGGAATAAATATGACCTCTTCGAAGACACACAGTGAAACACATTTCTGCCATGAGCAGTCCATAAGTTGAAGCTTGGTTTTGTAGCTTCTAGAGAATACCAACCAACAAAATGTCTCGCATTGCACGACTATCGAAGAGTCTGCGATTTAGCAGCGTGACAAATGGTTTCACGGTGCGGTTTTCTAAGATCCATTGAGCTGTCTCCGAACCCTGAAGCCTAAGTTATCTCTGTCGCACCAATGTGTATTAAATACAATTCATATGTGCACCAATTCTACAAATTTTAATGCACCGATCTTCATTTGGTTCACTTGTAGCAATGACATACCAAATCCAGTATACTGGTTAACCTAAGCATTTCTCAGGTTGGGTAGAGAATCAATTTTCCAGTGGTGGTAATTACTAAAGGTAATATAACTTGCATGACGGCGTACATTGCTGGTGAAGTCTGCGAGTAGCAGCTAATCGACAGGCGAGTCGGACATTGTTCTGTTTATTTATCGATATCAAGTGTTCAAAAGACGTCCAAGAAAGTCCAAGATCTTATCATAATTTGCGCAACTTTTGCCTACTTCTTTGCGCTCGACGTTTGAAGTCAATGTGGGACTTGCGTCGTAAAGCTGGGCAGTGAGAGGCAAAGACCTTTACCATTTATTTGTTGCTGACGATGCAATAAGTGTGTGCCTTTGGACGGAAGGTAAATTTAGCTCGATGCTCATAGAATCTAATTGGCATTCATATATCTCAGCTTTTTATATCAGGGAACCCAACGAATGGGACCGAAATATGTCGAAGTATCTAAAGCGGACTGGATAAACCCGACATAAAGGACCGAATACTCACTATTTGATCAAACTCGTTAGGGTACACGTAGGAAGCCCGGACGTATGATAACCTGTTTGATTATGAGCGAGTCGCTTGTGCTAGATCATTTGTACACAAATATTCGAAGTTTCCGTCATTACTGATCGAAAATCCTTCATTGAGGGCCAAGTTCGAGGTTGCTTGATTAACTTTCAAAAAATATAACCGTGGTTGTAAACTTCAGTAAGAGTTAGCCAACTGGTAAAATGGAAGTTTCAGCTGAAGAACGCAAAGGTGATTACAATCATTTGAGGAGTGAATCAAGTAACTATGGGATTGAAATTTAGGAATCGTCACACACCTTTTGGCCTTTTGTTCCTATTCTACGGTGAGTTGGCATGTGCGATACAACAAAACGCATGAACTTGCTAGTTTAGTGGTTGACAGAGTTAGAAAACTCGAACTTCCTGCATTTTGTTTAATGGAAAGTTTCCTGTGCTCTCAACAATAAGTCATTTTCCTCCTATTTATATCTTGTAGCAAATTTATCGAAGTGATTATATTTTGATGAGTGTCACTGAATTCAAATCCGATTCTTGGTTGCTAGGTTACTTCCAGGAAGAACTGATTGCACAACATCACGCCGAACTGAAAACTGACTTGTGCACGTGATGCCTATGGATTGTACTTGTTATTCATATAGTTCACAACTGGTTCAACCGGCTTGACTGATACCCAACTGGCTAAACAGAGGTAGTGGAACATTGAGGAGTTGTGGTGGTAGTCATTCGGTTATAACCACTGAGTGAAGGGTTAATAATCACCAAATGAATTATGTATCGGTCCAAGCTAAACCAACACTGAGCTGTAAAGCACACTGTGCTTCACGTGCAGCTGGAAGTTGCTAATCGGAGTTCGGCCAAATAATTTGTGTTAGTCTGCCGCAGTGAAAAAGTGCCAAGAAAAAAACGCTGTGGATCCTTACCGGATTAATATTACTTCCTGTGAATGACACTACACAAAATCTGATTCCTACGACACGAGAATGTGGTCTGATAAGTGAGAAGTCTCTCTTGGGAAGAGTGCTTTGTTCAAATTACGATAACATCAGGCGAAACTTACGAGGAGATCCACTGTGTAAACAGTTTCTCTTGAGTCATTTGGTAGAAATTCCTATCTTGGGAATTCCTCATGCTGACTACCCATTTTAGCCGAAGGAAAGCCTATTCTGCTTATGACACAAAACTGTTAACCCTATGGCTGTAAACATGCGTTCTTCGAACAGCCTGAAGTGATTTTCTACGTGAGCTAACGGGTTTAATTATCATCTTCGTAGTTGTCTAAACAAACTACATACATTTGCCTTGACCTATTTCAGTTTCGGTGATCCATTCTATTGGGCATAAACAAAACCGATATTCAAGATACGTATTCTATATTTCACTACCTTCTTTCAGGTTTCGAACCGTTGATTGAGCACCAGCTGCCTAATGGGGATTGTGGAGGACCCGTGGATGTGGAATCGGATGAATTACGTACAAATCCTTTTGAGTTCGCTACTTTCATAGACCCAGAAAAGGCCAGTCCTGCAATTTCCCTGAAGAAAATATCAGTAGCATGTGTGGTTGTTAGCGTTTGGATCGCAGCTTTATGTATATTTTGGAATCGGCCGGAGCCTCTTTGGTACACCACCTGCCTCAAAAATTCCGTCAATCGAACGATTGGCGAGTATACCTTTTGCGACCGAATGTTGTCCGAATCAAGGTTCCGTGTGTTTAGTAACCCATTAGCGGGACCTTCAGGTGTCCCCGAAGCGACCGTTGAACAGAACAGAACTTCCACAGTGTAAGTCAATCTCCCAGTGGACGATGGAATTCCATCAATAATTCCGGTAGATCACGGCTTTTCGCCTGCACTCCGGAATTCCTACGCAACTTATCGTATATTTCATCGCAACTTTATACCAGATCGGACTTTTTTTAAACAGTCTGGTTGTTTGACCATCCCGGGTGAGTCCCGTCCCCAACCAACAAAGCCAAGTAGCACGCCTGATTTTTAACCAAAACGGTTCAGAATACCACCGATTTTCAACTGCACCAGCTATCAAGAAAAATACTTTTCTGATGAGATTGTAGAAACGAAAACTTATTTGAAATATACGGTTTTTGACTTGTATTGTTTACTGTTTTGGTGGTCACATACTCGCAGTTTTGTCCGGAAGATGGACAGAGTCCTTTGGGTCTGGACTACACTGACTTGGCCGAATGTCTGTGCGCAAAATCCATGAAGAGAAATAGTCATAATTCTATAACATGGGAGTTAAATGTGCACACCTTTATGCATTCTCCACTACAGTAACTATACGCGAAGCTGCAGTATATGAGTATTTTGCTTTTCTTAGTTGCGGTGAGTGGCTTCTACTTCGGAAAGCTATACGCACACAAAATCCTGTATCAGGACTGACGAGAATCTTTTGTGACGGCTGAAAGCGACAGTCGCTTCCAGTTTGCTTGCTACTCTGAGATTCATGATGGACTGATGCTAGCAAACTTAGTCTTCTCTAGGGTCCGAATAATAATAAAGAATGCCACGAAATTGTCTGTTTCTTCTTCGCTCGCGGTCTTGCTGACAATATTAATCTTGGCTAGTTACCTTGCAATCTCTTCAGGCCTTTGATTCAACTTAGGTGCAGGCCGCTATGCGTAGCAAACATTGGCCATCGGTATTCCTGCCCGCTCAGCGGTCGAAACAAGGACACCGCACACCATCTTTCATTTTACCATTAGAGCCTAGCACTTAAGTAGCCAACTTGTTTTTTGAAGTTGTGATGACCGAACAGTGGAGGATGGTTAAATGTGGACGGCAACATGAATCTAGGGACAAACTATTGGCTCTACAGAAGTACAGCCCTACTGCGCGAAATTCGTCCGCAAGTATCAGTATGCGACGATACCTCCAGGGTAGGGTTTTGCGGTATTGGTAACAAAGAAAGAATGGTAGGGATCCAGCTACCATATCGCTAATCAGTTCAGAGGGATGAGCAAGCAGGTGGACCCGAAAGATGCTTTTTCACTTGCAGAGGCCTTACCCACGAGGTATCAAAGTATACACCCACGCCATCCGACAGGGTGGAGAGCTAAGAGGACTTGTTTTAGGGTTTGACCCGACAGGACGTAGGGTATCCTGTAATTGTTCAAATAAACTGATTATATTATGCTCGTGCTCACCGAAAAACGATCGCTGGCCGTTGAGATTACAAATGCCGACACAACAGCACGACAGAATTTGTCAGGAACAAATACACATAACGAGTATTCCAAGGGGCGGAATTCAAAGGTCACCACAATCGCATTGATTTTGAGCCTCCGAACCTAACCACTATCGTTTTTTCGTTGACGTTCTATCTCAGAGTCCCCTTCCTAGCTCGTGTCATCTCACTTCCCCATCATTTTGCTTAGCTGAGATTTTCAGGTGTGTTTGCCTCTGGAACCAAGATTTGACAACAAGTCTAGTCTTTTGTAGGTGACGCTCATGGCTCTTAATACCATCCGAAATTTGTCATTCTATTTCAATTCTACCTTTTTATATCCAACCAAATGTTTTGCTCCTTTTTTCCGTAACCATGAAGCCACAAGTCTCTGTGTGGTGATCTTTGCCACTTAACATCGGCATGTTTTCAAGCGTCTCTGTTGTTGGTCTGTTCGCCATGCTTGGCGGTTGAATTGCAAACGTTCCATCACCAATGGAAGTCACATTTTCAAAGCCTTTGAGTAGGTGAATTGCTTGTCTTCCCCTTTGTAGTCTTTCTAACGTCTTTGTTGGGAAACGTAAGGTGCGTTGCGTCAACTCGTTGTGCATTCAGGTATAGTTTTTCTACAGGGACCTCCATGTGTGAATCCTCTTTTATCTCAGATAATTTCCATGCAATGGCAGTAAAAAGTGTATATTTAAAAGACTTTAGATGGTGTGCATGGGGCCACATATTCACCAAATCTGTTCTCTTTTATGTTTTGACGATCAGCTTCAGTTCGATCGATGTATCAAAATGTATACAAAATAATACAAAATCAGTTCTAATTTACCCAAAGTTTTAAGGTCTCCTACAGTGAGACCAAGCCGACGTGGACAAGAAGTTATTCACTCCTTTTGGTCTTCTTCCGATTTGCTGAACAATGGATGGAGGGTTGTATAACGTTGAATAGGGCCCCGGATAAACAGACGAAAATGTACCATTGGACAGTACTCAAACCTGAAATGGCTCAGGTAACGAAGATTTCTTCATTGCGCCAGAGAAGTTGGATGATATGTATTTGGTTCGTTATCTCTTGTCGTCCGAAACATACTGAGTGAGGATAGATAAAAAATCCCTAATTTAGGTAACTTCCTGAATCACCATTACCCTAGGAGTCCGTGGCTTGTAATTTGCACCCATCCATGCAGAAAAGGAATGTGACTGCAACTGTTCGGCACATGCATATGTATACACTCACTACTGAAGTCCCAGTGCTCATTGTTTTCAAGCAGACACCCTGTGTTTTCTGTGCTAAGCGAATTTCGTAAGTATAGGCTGAAACTGCATCTTGAAAGTTAGAAATCACGTGGAATAGAAATTTTGTGGAGGAAATACTGGATGGTAGAGCTCTATGGGAAAATCGTGGAAACTGATGAAGATTTATGAGAATTCTGAAATTTTTTGGTCACTCAAATACAGTAGAAGAGACCTTCATTTTCGGTTCCTCCAGTAGAATAAAGCTAACTACGTCGGTTACTACTTGCCGCCCATCACTGGAACATACTATCCAACTCAATCTATGTCGATGAAAAGAAGTTGCCTATTATCCCGACAGATGACATAATGGGTTCTAATCTGCTAGCACTCATGAATATTTATCACTACAACATAAAGTGGATCGGTCTTTAAATTTGAATAGGTTTATTCACATTCAAACTTAGATATAAAAGAACTAAAAGTGAGGAAGCATGCTTAACAGCCAACATCCAGTTGAACTGTTAAACAGCTGTTTTGACTATCCTTGTGAGGACGATAAGTCAAAAACTGACGCGTGTGGTTAGAGCATTTTCTGGTTCTAGTTCTATCGTACTGTGACTGAACGCTTCATATAGAATTGTGCCGTTGAGTTGATAGAGGTCCCAACTGCAGCCTGTTGATGTCATCGACGGGTCCATATGCATTGTGTTCTTGTAATTCATGTTCATTCAGACATGCTGTAAACATGGTTAAACGGATACGCTGGAAAGTAACAAAGTAACTGTGACTGTTACTACATGGCCAAGGGAAGTAGATTGGAATCCTCGCTTTTCAGGGTTGAAACAGTCTAAAGGAACAAGTTGAAGTCAGGGAAATTTCGTCTTTATTCTCAAGCGATAGCAACAGAAAATGCAAGAAGCATTCACTAATGTGCTGTGCTCAACTCACCACCCTGTTCGCCTTCACAATCCGTTTTGTAGGTCCAAGGAATGCAAGCGAAGATAGTAGAGCAAGTTAATAGAAGTGAATATATTTTTGACATAAAATTGAGTGGCAAACGGAATTTATGAGTATAATCACTATGAGAATGAATTTTCAAAGAAAATTGTGTGAAGCATTACAACGGGAAATAATTCTTGTCCGTTTCACACTTGCTAGTTTAAGGTTTCTGTGTGTAAAGACGGAGCACTTTCCGAAATTCAGGGCCGGCTAGATACAACAGACCTAATGCAGCGTATCCATACACACCAAAGCCAAAGAAGATCATGGAGTCAATGAAAGTGTATGAAAACATGTCCGAGGGTCAATTAACCGAGATCACAACTAATAAATAGCGAATTTCTCAGCTAAAAACGACACCAGTTTGATTTCGTTTATTTTGTTGTGCCACAGTGCACATTACTGGTTCGGTGACCAGTAGCGTCTGTGGGTTTTTTGAGTTCGATGGGTAGAGTTGGCTCATTACTTTATTCACTGAGCCATTCCATACTACAGCAATGATGACACCTCTCCGAAGTAAGCTTTTCAAATTTTAAGAGAGACGCAACAGAATTTATTCAGTATATGGAGGAAACCTCACCTCGTTCGCCATATTTGTGCATTAGTTACTGTCAGGCTTGGCGGAAACTGAGGGGTAGGCAGGTGATGAAAACGAGGGTCTTACCATGTCACATTATTCTCAGAGAACGTCAAGAGATATGCGACGAAGTATCGTGGTCAGGTAATCTGGTTAACTAGTCTGAGAAGACTTTCTGTGGGTGACTGCATGGGCATAATAATGAACTTGTGCCTGCAACAGGTTTATCAACCCGGCTATCCCAGCACGCAACACTTAATCCAAGAGGTTAGCATTGCGTATGCCATCCAAGTAGGTAAAACAATTGATAGACAATTTTTCTCGATTGTATCGCATCTCACCGGTTGTTTGTGTAACGGGTGCGATGAATTAAATGCTACTTAATCTGTGGTAAGTAGTTGGACAACGGTGTCAAAACCGCTAGTACCGAATGCTGTAGTCCTCACCACGGGAAGAAAGCTTGCACTCCATGATGCTTTCAAATTGTGAAGAAGACCGGATCTTGAAACTATCACTGATTGACGACAAATTCTGTCAGACTATTGGGATTTCAAAAAATCTCCAAGTGGTCTTTCTTACGATAGATGGTCCATTTTGCTGAATCTTTCCCCTATCACTCTTGATAAAAACAACAATGGCCGGAACTACAATTAGGACACATCACATACAGTCATACACTAGCCTAAACCGCACGCCATTCACTCGATTGTTTGTACCGTTGCCCAAATTACAAACATTCGCACTATTATTTTACAGGCTATATAATCACCTAATAGCCTCTTAGATAGCCTTGGAGTTTGAAAGCAGTCATTGATGACGAACGAGTGGTAGTGAACTGCACTGTCCATAAATCTGTCGATTTGGTCGTGTGCATTAGGCGATTAAAACAAATGGACCGGTTGCGTTCCGCCTCTTCAATCGTTGCGTAGCTGTTGAAAGTTGACGTGAGTCGCAGATGATATTTCATTTGATGTGCATTATCAAACTTTCGCAAATGTTCACAGCTGATAGTTTACTGCAATAATTTTCTAATGAGGAAGTTGATAGCAACCTTTCCAAATGGCTTTTCCGTGCTTGCACGTCAAAAATACATCAATGGCACCTGCTGCTTGTTGACTGTTCAATGAGACATGACCGATGAAAGCGTAATTGATGATAGAAGAGGTCCAGTACTTGTAATATACCTAGTGCAGAGAGGGTAAAATAAAGCAGACATTTGAGCGTTTGATAAATGCCAAACGAATGTTTTACGAACCGCAGGTAATCCGTCCTTGCGTTCAGAGTTTGTGGCTGATCCGGCGAGTGGACTGTCCACCGATGCCATTGCACGGTCATTATGTAGAATGTAGAATGTAAACTAATACACTGAAGCCATTTTTTTGTGGAGGTTGAGAGTGTTTCAAAGGTGCAGGTCTGTAGACTCAATAGTTCAACGGTACAGTCAAGTAACTGGTTGTCCAGTCAAAACCATCTGACCTACCAAAACACCTTTTTGTTTGCACTCTTAGGTACGTTTCACGCGATCGCCTGGAGTAGATACTATGAAGGTGATAAAAGCATCGCGGATTCCAACTTTTATACATGACCACAATCCCCTGGTTATTCCAGTATAAAAGAATACCCTCAAGGTTTGTTCGAAGAAACTTATTCAGGGGATAAAGGTCAGTGGCAATGTGGTTATTGGGCAAGTGAGTCATTCGCTGGAGTTCCAGACAGAGTTATGTAGTCATACCTAGTTCAGAAATGGTAATATTTCTTTCCAGCGTTAATCGTTAGGAGAGTGGTCAATGCTTTGCGCTTTTTATCGTGTTGCTCTCACAATCTCAAAATTTGTGGTGAAAAAGTTAGATCTTCGTCGAAAGAATGTCACGTTTTACGCTAAACTACTGACGGTTAAGAACAACTGCCCCCAAGTTCTCCGCCCTTTCTCTCAAAGGTATCAAACGTGACATATCTCACTCTAAAGAAAGAAGGTTTATAGGACGCGTTCAAATCTGACAACGACCCATATCTTACCATATGCTGCACATGCTTTTGAGAAGTCCAAGAAATTAATCTGATATCAGGCACGTGTAGAGCGAATAATCACGTGAGAACTTGTGTTCTTTTCGACTGAAGACTGTTCATGCACTGGCTACTGACCATATGGGTCAGGGGAATTTCAGCATCGATTCTGCAAATCTGTATTTAAATTGAAACTCACTATTGATTGGATAGGGTCATGAAAACCTGACTGAAATTTATAGCTTCACTTTTCAGAGGATCAGAACAACCTGCAAACTGATGCAACAGAAGAATACCACGTTGTTGTACGTGATTTACCAATGATTTTTCTGAACTTGCTCTATGCATTCAGTCCCGACATCTCCGCTATGTTGGTAGTACGAATTCCTGGAATGGCAGAGGAACTGAATCAGATGTTTGTGTCTCTTCATCAGGTACACTTACAGTAATCACATAAGTTGCATTGGCAGTGGCTTCAGCAACCTAGTAACAACGGAACACATGAGGCCCCACTGGAAACGAAATTCATTGCCGAGATGAAACTAAGTCGTATACATCATCATTATCAGCTGTAATAACCGCCATTGGCAGTTCAGCAACCTAGTAACAACGGAACACATGAGGCCCCACTGGAAACGAAATTCATTGCCGAGATGAAACTAAATCGTATACATACACATTATCAGCTGTAATAACCGCGTACTCGTCGTACAGTGGTTGTAGCTGCCGCAGTTTCGTTCACCGATGTTTTTTGGGGGGGATAGGTACAGTGGGCTGTCAAGTGGGGGTTGGGGTTGGAAAAGGAGCTATGCATTGAAGGCAATAGCTTTGATGCACGAGCGCCATTGAGGGCGCGACTGGGCCATATCTGACAATGTCTCTAGCCATTGATGTAGCCCGTCTCGGGGTCCCCATCCAGGAAGACGGCAATGACCAGCGCAACTGAGTTTGCTGGTAATGGATTTCATACTCCGCTGCCAAGTCATTGTTTGACCGTCTCTGACTCTCTTCCACCCTTCACGTGGTTGTGCGAAAAGAGCCCTTCGAGGAAGTCGGTCGACTGGCATACGCAACACGTGGCCAAGCCAGCGCAACCTCTGCAGTGTGATCAGTTCATGTATCGAGGGTGAGTTATTTCTCCCGAATATCATTCGACGTACTTCAGAATTGCTGATCCGGTGTTCCCACCAGATTCGGGCAATGCTCCGAAGACATCGATGGTCAAACACTGAAAGTCTTTTGA
>NW_008751664.1:3786171-3810315 GCF_000715545.1 Opisthorchis viverrini
CATTACTGTCTCATTCCTGATGCGGCTGCGCACAGCAAGTGCCTTTTGAGCAGCACCGGGCTCTTTGGCTTTAAAAGTATTTCGACCGTATTGAATAATGCGCCGGCGGTCACGGTCAACCGTTGGGCGATCGGAGTGTGCGGTTTTTGGGGCCGACCTTTTCTAACCCGCCCTTCCTCGGAGGAAGGTAGCATCGCTGCTTCCATAAATATGGACATGCTGGTCGCCTGGGGGAAATACCTTATTGCCTTCACACTCCTGTCGCAGAGGACAGTACGACTTTACCCCCAGACCGCCCCGTACCACGATTGCTCGTATTGCGGGGTCTCGCTGCTCCCCTTTGGCCTTCCTGGCATGGTTGCACCTTGTGGAACGAAGTTCCAGCCAGTGTAGCCCGCGGGATCATTGCAGCACTCAAGCCCGACCACCACGTCAAGGTGGCAGCTTTCGGTTGGGCAAATCGTATGCACTGGTTACTGAATCTCAGCGGACTGACGTATTCAACTTTAGGTCAGATCAGTTCAGTTTAGGAAGAGACAACCATGCAATGAGTTCCATATCATTTAATCGCAACATACCTGACTATGTACATGTCCGAATTAATCAATAACTAATCTCATTGCAGGCCAGAAGACATGATAACAGTGAGTTTAGCATTCGAACGGCGAGGAGATATGTTGGAATTCAATTTATTGTTCGAACTTCGGCAGCGTTATGTGTACCAATCCGATCCTATCGTATGGGCTGTGCAGTACAGTGGTAATAAAAATGCCTTCAGCAGATCGGAAGCTGAGCCGGAATCATCAGTGTCTTTTTCACCATAGGACTGTACCTTTCGTAGTTATGTTAGTCAAAATAAGTTACTGTTTCGCTCTAAGCAACAATGCACAGTTGAACTAATACAGAACACTACTTAGAGTTAGATATAGAGAAGCGCAGAACCGGTCCGTGTGTCATTTTATCCGTCATCAAATAAGCGTACCAAGTTAAATTGATATAAATCTTGCAAGATAACTGGCTTGATCAATTGCTTTAGATCGTAAGTAACTCAAAACAGCGCGACGGTGTATTTTAACATAAACTTTCTGAGTAGAATAGAGCAGAATAGGAGAGAAGAAAACTAGAATGGAACAGAGTAAGAATAGAATAGAATTTAATATAATCGGTAAGGTGACACTGCACATTGCTGTTTGTGCGCGTTAAAGCACATTATCAGAACACGTTCCAGACTGACACACTTGGTTCTAAAAATTCAATGTGAAAGTAATGGTCGGTTTCAGCCTGATCTCGCAGACAACCGATAGGTTCATTGTCCAATAGCCTTCTCCTACTGCCAACCTATTTCTGTATTTCAGAGCTATCACTTTCCAGATGCGTTGTTCTGGTCTAACCGGAGGGAGAACGGCCGGGCACAAACGTTTAGAAAGTTTTGCAAACAGTCGGCAACGCAGCCGCACTCTCCGCGGTTGTCTGATTTAATTTACCGGATTGTCGGACAGCGCCACGCAACGGAACAGAGCTAGACCGAAGAAATACTAATTACTCTAAGTCGACATTTCCCCGTTACCTGAACTCGTTTGTCGTATTCGACAATTGTTGTGGCTTTTCACTTTGATAAGTGACTGCAAAGTCCACACTACCTGGCTTTAGTCTGTTTGCAGCTGCACATATAACGCTGTTGTATGTTTGCGCATCGATGACAGCATGCATACAGACGGTCTATAGTCTTCCGAATTGCTGTAGAAAATGTGCTTAACTGCGGTTTGTGTCGATCACATAAACGGGATGAAATTTTGGCCAGCCAAAACCAAACACCTCGTGTGCGTGGCTGAATTTCGAGCAAAAGATCATGGAAGCACGCAGATCAGATTTTTCTTGTAAGCACCCCACTAACTTACATGGGTGAATCATTATACCACGGTGAAGCTGGATTATGGGATACAAGTAACTGGTGACGTGTGCTCATTTCGGATCGATGTGCATGCAATTTTTTGTTGGCAACCAGGTTGTACTTTTCTCAGCGCGCAATAAAACTTAACGGACGTGTTTTTCATGTTGTCGTCCTCGACACATCACGACGGATCAACCACATTTTGGGGTTCTTTCTGGTTGAGAAAGCGCTACAATTAGGGTAAAGCTGTGAGGTCATTCTGGGATTTTTGGATCAGAGTGATTTTAATTGCAGGATGAAATCCCGAACGATATATTCGGTAGACGTTTCTCACTTCCCATCCAGGACCCATCAAGTGTCAAAGGGAAGTTCATTGTATGCCGCTGAATTAACAAGGGAGCTAATGGTCCATTAGCCCCCCTACTAACAGATGTAAGACGCCTTTATCTAATTTATGCACTTATCCTCCGTTTCGTCTGTTGGCCTTATCGACTAATGAGATTCGTAACAATGTAGGTTGTTCACAAAGAAGGCTTTTGTTTGTACGACTGAAGTTAAAGGTCAAACACTAGTTTCCAATGATTTCGTTGATAAAATAATCTAGTGCGTTCAGTGAAGATCTTATGCATTTATGCGCGGTTGTCCACGAGACATTTTACTAAGCAATCGGCTAGCCAGAGATTCTCAACTTTCGGAATGCTCGACGCCATCCTGCGTACACTGAGGGTAGTCCGTGTATCATGAACTTAGAGGTAAATAATCAGAAATTAGCTGATATTTCTACGAATGTGATAGGTGGGCGAATCCGGAATTGATTTTACGTTTTGCCCCCCAAAACTCTTCCCGACGTCTTCGACAAAAGCACCACAGATATAACTACAGAACAGTTAGAGTTCTGGTACGACTGAACTGGTAAACTTGACTTGCATAAGTTGGAGCAGGTCAGAAGGCTAATATCCAGATTCAACTCTGTGACATCCTTTCCACAGGTCCGAAAACAATTTTGTAGTTGTAACAATTTCCTTCACCTCCATTGGTGAACCGTTTGGCCAGATATTCTTAAAACCCGATTTTTCTAAGGCAAGCCTTCAAACAGATTTAAAGAACGCTTACAGAAAAATTCTGAATCCATTGCGGACCGCATTCCTAAATCTGGAAGCTTTTCGCAGCTAAGTGAAGCTGAGCGATTTTTCAATGGACCACACGCGGTGTGCGAATCGCGTTCAAGTTAAGGTGAGGGCAAATTTAGCAGTTTCCCATAGTCTCAAAAATGCATTCAGCCTAGTCTTCAGTGCTGCTCATAGGTAAACAAGCACATTAGTGTGAAATTTTCAAGGCAGAATTAAATGCATTGGTTTTGTTACTGCTTCCTCCCAGGCAAGATTCACACCATTCAGAACTCTTTTATACTTAGTGATCACATAAAAGCGTGAACATTTGCGGCCAGAACAATTACTATTGTGGTTTTGTACCTAACTGCACCATGGAATAAATTTTGCCCTTCAGAACAACGGTGGTTTGGAGGGTGTCTTCCTACTGCTAGCTTGCTTAGGGTACTTCTTTCTTATGGAGTACGACTGAGAATACCCTTCTCCTCTCAATCAGTCCTGGTTTGTTCTTTTTCCACCATCGAATCCTGGATTAAATTGCGTTACTGGAAACGTGAATGTACATGTCTATAACAATGTACGTAAATGATGCAAGTTCAACAATTGCGGTTCATTAGTTCTATGTTAACAGCATGAGGTTGTTTCTCTCCATTTAATAGGAAGAGAAAGACAGTTCGAATTGTGTGACAGCTGAAACTATGTGTGTGCATGTGACCCAACATTAATGACGTCGAGAAATGCCAGATGGAGAAGAAGGCGAAAGCGGTTTCATTCTAGGTAAATATGATTGCTGTCTCTAGTGATAACGGACGCTCGGTGCTGCGAAACGACAGTTGATTAGATGCTAAAGCATTACTAAACATTCCGCATAAATTCGGACATCATTTATAAAGATTACCAAACTTACAATATTGTAAAGATGGTATTGATGAACGCTGTTATCTAGCGAAGTTGCAAATGAGTTTGTGTTGTGTTTTGAACAGACAGTCGTGTATATTGAATGAATATCCGTCATTAGATTTTGGGGGTGTTTAGGGTCAATTTTATAAGCAGAATACAATATTACTTCATAAACAGTGGTGCCCTTGGCTCTAATTTAATTAGTAGCTACGGATGTAACCATAAATCATAGTTATTGCAAAACTACCCCTGAGGAGATTATTTAAGCCAGTACAAAATTCATGATCCATTGCTAAACCAACGAATTAGATCTAATTAGAACAATCGGCGAACCTGAAAAGAACAACCGATGTGAGGCCTTGGAGACCACTGGTTGAGTGTGAATGTTGGAGTGCAACAGCATGTGGCATACAAAAGGTTGGCAATTGTTTGTCTAATATGAAGAGAATAGTATAGCTCGTGGCTAATATAAGTAGTGTGGTAAGCTTAGCCAAAATTGGGCGATGGCTGCCACCGGTTTTGCATCTTTCGTTCACAACGATACGCCTTGACCGCACAAGTGCTGCGATTCCTGGGTTGATTTCTTCCGTCATGCTACCACCAAAGCTAACGCATCTCTCGAGATATGGAGTTTTATGTATGGTGTTTCACTTCTTTTAGACTAGAACCCAGAGAAATGGGCACCGAAAATTGTATTCGTGTGCTGTTATCATTTTGTGGCACAGACAATTTAGTGATATGACCATGAGTGGTGATATTTGGTCAAACATGTTCATCCTTAGGTTTTTCTGATTAGATTTGTCCAGAAATTGCTTATTTTCCGGAGTTTTTGATATATTCTGAGACTGAGTTTTTGCGTTGTGTTGTTTGTGAAGTACACTTTGGAGAACAACTTGGAAATCTCTCTTAGAAATCCAACTTGGAAATATCATCTCTTGTAACGTCGTCCATGGCTAAAATTGTTCATCAATTGAAATGTGATGAATCCTTATGCTAACTTTGCATTCATCCATGAATCCTCTCCCTAGACAAATTCCGCGATGTCGAAACCAGTTTATGTCGCAATAGAAATAACTGAGCGCACATTTCCCAAAGATTCTTCAAGGTAGTAAAAAATCACTTTATTGTTAGTAACGTTGACGATGTTCAACGACGTTTATATTTTACTGAAAGGAACAAGCGATTGAGTATGCACTCGTCTGACTCTGAAGTAGTAAATAACACCATTCGCTTTTTTGAACCGTGCGCCTTCATTTTCACTCAAATTTATTTGCACATTTTATCGTCACGAAGGTAACAACAGGCATTTTTTAAGAGGCATCTCTCCTGCGAACTCCGAATTGGTCTCCTCTGATGCTAGTCCAGATACAGTTTCCGACGCCTCGTTTTCTCAGAAAAACTGCAGACTTCACTTTGATCCATCATCTTACCTCCTTCCGAGATTTTGGTCAAAAAATTAGATTTGACTGTACGTTACGTGGGTTTGTAACGTAATGAGGAGTGCTTGATTAAAGCACGTTGGCGTTTCAATTTGAAAAGTGGCCAATGGTCGTGAAGATATTTAATTTTTGGGCGGTTTTCCGCCAAATCAAGTTTTATCTCTGCAAGTCTTTTAAACTTTAAGGCTGAGACATTTAAGTTGCTAGGCTATCGCACAGCCTAGTTATCTTGCATGTTTCACAGGAGACAGAGTGATTACTTCAATATTCTCCACTCCACAGGTTTTACTTGAATGTTAGGTGGATATTCAACTTATCACAACCACTCAACTGCTTGTGAGCCTCGCGTTCCGCCAACCTAAGATGCCTCGTGATGTAAATGGAGTAGATAAAAATCTTCAAACGGTGAATGTGCACATCATATTTAAGTAGGTGAAAACCTAATGAGCATCCTTTCCTACGGAAGTCAGTGCCAGTGAAGATTTATCAAATGTCATCTTTGAAATCAAGCACAATAAACAACAAACAATGGTACATTTTGAGGGCAATTTTTGGAAAAGTTAGCAATTTGAAAAGCAACCCTACATCATATCCCCTCAATAGAGACTTCGAAATCTGTAGGAAATAGTCTTTCTTGGCACGTTTTTTCCACTCATTTATGGTTTGCAGAAATTTTGCAGTTATCCGAGTATTTGATAACCACGGCTTCACGTAATTCCCAAAGGAGGATCTCCGCGGTGCCTGGTGGTTGGTTTAGTTGCTTTGCTAATGAGGCCGATTAATAGACCAAGCTATGAAAACAATGTTAATGTTGCCAATAGCTTCTGTACCAATTGGCTGAGTCCACACCCACAGTATGTATACATTCAACCAAAGACCTTGTTCCTCAGGCCGTCTGAAATTTCGCGCAGTAAAAAGTAACAGAAAATCATGGAAGGTGAAATTCTGCAGTACACACAGTGATGGCTCGAATTTTTTTAGAAAATATATACACCAATTTTTTTATAGATAATTTTAGGTTTCATCAGTCAAACGGCGCTAAGCAAAATAAATTTTAACGTTTTTATTCTTCAAGTTATGCTAGATACATTGACTGATGGTGGTGATCCTTCACTAGCAAACGGGGGTTCGATCATTTCTAAAGTTGCCTGATACAAGCCTGGAGTGAATAGGTCGCCAGTCTCCAAGATTTATGTTGGTCCATCCGTGGTTCATTCCCATCTTTCGTGTTGAGTGGTTCGTGGGATTTTATAACCACTAAGTCGCCCTTTACCACGCCCTAAATTCAAGGAATCCGAATAAAATAAAGACGGTTCTGCGATTCACAGAATGCCAAGATCGCCAAACAGTATGATGTGGGATAAACATGAAAGTTATCCGTTGCCATATTCACTACAACGAAGCAGTATTAATCAAAGATAACGTAGCTATTAGACCAACGCAGTAGGTCACACCTAAATCTGAGCAAGTCAGCTGACGTCTATCCAAACCCGATCTATCTGGGCCTTTGTAACTCACGGTATCTAGTTTCACTGATGTCTTAATCTACGCACCTGAGCGGATACGAAAAAACGTCCCACAAGATCCACTCATAGTTGGCATTTTTACCTGACCGAGGGCAGGTGTCAGGTAACGTTCCAGGTGTACTTTCTTATGATATACAATGGGGCAGCTGTCGTGCTCTACGCAACCGTCAGGCAATGGCTCTCTCCCAGGTCTTCCAGCTTGTCAAGAAAACCTGACGAAATGAGATTTTAGAACAAACTGGAAACGAGAACTGGGAGAGAATCAGAGAGCTTCAAATTTTGAGAGCTTCTGTAATCCTTTCATTTGAATAGAGTGAAAGATAAGATCACAATTTCAAGCATTAAATCAAAACGAACTATTCGATTTGGATAAAATGACAGCATATTTTGACCTTACCGATAAAGAGATTATCAACACCATCCAATGAATAGACAACATTATTGTTGTTGGTGGATATTATCTTGGAGGTTGAACAAAGAACCCAACGCTATGGTCGAGGTAGGGACAGATAAAATGGTAATAGTTACGCCGTAGTGTAGAAACCTAAATGCGTTCCGAAAGTGAACCTTGTTGAAAAGCTAAAAGAACTTTGGATTAGGAAACCCATTTTGTCAGTCCCACCGGCACACTCACGAGTGTGGTACTGCTACACGTCATATTTAATGTATTGTTTAATAAGCTCGTTTTCGGAATGTAAAGAAAACTCTTCGAAATATCTTATTAAGTGTGCGTTGTAGTATTCTGTGAGACAAATCATTATCAAGCAAGATGACAATTGGGTTTTCGTTTCTGAAAGGCGATTTTATAGGATTGTTGGCAATTTAGGGCATTTTGAGATCCCGAATTGAGTTTTTGTCCTGTAATCGAAGATGGTCTACCTTGAAACGCCGAAAATCACTGAACAGCTGCTTCATCTTTATTGGGATTCGTCAGCAGTGAGTGTCTTCAAAATCCAACAGGAGTTTTTAACTCGTGACTCCCTGAATTCTATTTAGCCGCTCGGCGATGAGTGCTTGATCAGCAATGTGATTAACTCGCACTTAAAATTTAGTGCCACCCATTCTTCGATCACGGAATCCTTATCACGCGCTCACGTATTGCGGCCGTGTTTTCGCTGTCTCCTCGAGTGGCAGCTTCGCAGATGAAAGATTAATTCGTGGTGCAGATAATTCTTCCGATAGGCTGTCTACGGAGCGCTAAAGACGATTATAAAAACCATTTTATCCTTTCTAGATGTCTTTTCTTTGCTGAGTGGGGTGGCGGCTCAAAAAATTTTTTGTCATTGCTTATAAACTAGGCTACATCGAGGGTGATGATAAACGCCGTACATAATTAATAAACTATGGCTCTCCGTTTTCAACGCATGTAGGACAAAACCAGCGTGTGCTGATGGGGAATTGGTGAAAAAGCATGCCTTCCATGTCAGATGCCTGAAGATCAAACATCATTAGGAACGAAGCTAGGCATAGTTGATGATCTCCAATAAGAGTGAATACCGAGCATAGTGAGTCTAACTTTTGACTTAGAGACACCGAAATAATTTCGCCATAAAAAGAAAAAATCGTTAAAACGAGGTGACGTAAATAGGAATTCCACGAGTTCTACAGCTACCTACAACTATAAACGCCGGAGGAAAAATGACACGTCTTTAGTGTTTAGCATACTGAATGTGTCTTTTCCGAAGGTGACTTTTACCGTGAATCCTGGGCTCCCATTCTTCGTGCTGTTTTCATAATTATTCCGTCTAATTGAGTGCTAGTTAGTGCCTCAGTCAGTGCTGCAGTAAAACGGACGACATGTCCTCAATTTCGCGTTCTTATCCCTCTTGTTAGCAAAATCTTAGTCACGTGTTGGTGCTGGTGGGCTTACAAATTATGCTGAGTCTACAAATTCCACAACCACTTACAACTAATCAAAAGCTGTCCTGCACGCGCGTTATGCGACAGGGAGTTCCAAACAGGTTGGTTGATCGGTCGATAAAACCAGGGCAATGACTGGGCCATTTTTCGAATTGTTTGGCAAGCAATCATATTTCCCGAGCGTTAACATCAGCATCTGTTCAGACGTGATAATTCAGGTGCTTTCAGTGTTTACTGTTGGATGGTAACACGCTCTCCTCGCATGTCAGATATCTGGAGTTCACACCAGACACGCCCAGAGATATGCAGTGTTGATAAGCTCGAGTGAAAAAAACGAGTTCAGTTTTTCCTACCTTTGGTGCGCTGGGACCGGGGGAGACTGATCAAACGCGAGTGTTGTGAGTCAAATATCTTATTTGAACATATTTTTTTAAGTTTAATTAGAGCTCCCGAACAATTTTCACAAAGTGTGCAGATTTTCTGTCCCTTTTCGATTTTTGTGGATAGAGTCTTGCCAATTTGTTGCAACTGTTTTTCGAAAAAATGTTATCAAATCAGGTAATGCAAATGAATGAGATCATATTGTTTTCAATAAACTGTCAGATCCCTGGTTCTAGGAAATATTAATTGTCTACTCCAATTTCCAATTATTACCAAGTTGTTATTGAGTTGCTAGATGGAAATGATATATTATTTCAATGAACAAACGATAGCAGGCCCAATTAACTAAGTCAGCTGCCCGGTCCCTGGTTCTGGAAATATTAATTGTCTACTCCAATTTCCAATTATTACCAAGTTGTTATTGAGTTGCTAGATGGAAATGATATATTATTTCAATGAACAAACGATAGCAGGCCCAATTAACTAAGTCAGCTGCCCGGTATGAACTTGTACGCTTCTAAATCGATTAATTGTTAAGCAAACTGCCTGTATTTTGCGAATGAACGTCATAGTGCTGTACTAGAACTCACGCGTGAGCTTCTAACTAGGAGGTGAACAAGACAATGTCAAACGAGGATAGCAGATTGAAACTCCTCAGGTCGTAATTCTCCCCTTATAAGAATTCACTGATGTGGAATACCCCCAACATTTCCCATTTTTTCTGGGTTTTACCTTTCATGTTTGCACAGTGCTACTCAGAATTTCCTTAGGCATGAAATACGGTCGGTTGCTTATAGTCTATGGGTGGTTTAACTGCTCCGTCCAATCGTTAGTTTACCTAGATCAGCAAACAAGCTACGAGCCACAGCTAATCTATAATTTCGTTAGCGATTCGATACCAACGAGACTGGGACACAAACCCCAGTCGTCAATCCCACAGGAGGTGCCATTTTCAAGATCAGCCAATTTTCGAAGGCAAATAAACACCACCCAGATTTGCAACTTTTTTGAATTCAGCCCCAAACCCCACAAGTGGGCGTATTTCTTTTGACCAAACAAGTGATTCCTCAGGGGTGGCAGCTAGCAATTTGTCGTCTTTTACCCGGCTATTCAGGTTTTAAAGTAAACATGCGCTGGGACAAACACCAAGTGAATAACTTCAGTTTGTTGGCGCTTTTTGCTGCATTCAAAACTAGATGTTTCCCACTTTGCTCAGTCTAACTTCGGTTGTTTTATTAAGACGGTCAAAATTCCATATTGTTCGGATCAAATTAAGACGTTCATGGGAATGACCAGACTGATATCAAAGCTGGCTTTAAATTGTTCGTACGTGAAAGCCTAGTTTTTAAGCAACTCTATAGATGAGTTCGGCAGCTGATGGGAAACCCAAGCACGCGTTGAGAATGAAGGAAACTATTGAGCAAGAGAAACAATTGATCGGAAAAAAAGCAAACTTTATTTTTAGCGTCAAGGAATTCGGGGCTTAAAAGATCAGGATGAACAAGTGATTTGATTTTCGTGATTTAGATTTATGTATAATAGCGTTCTCAGAGAGAATGGAAGCCTGAAATTCCCACTTTTTATTTATAGATTAGAGTATACAGAAGACGTTCTGATTAAAAGGTCATACCTACCTGAGTATTCTCAAAGAAGAAGCAAGCGCACGAAAAATGTGTCGTGGACTTCTCAAAGAGGGATAACATTGTTTGAACGACCTTTATTGCATTAAGCATCGACGGGAACCTTTTCAGAACTCAAAAAATGAAAACACCGGTGATCACCCAAAATGGCCTCTGTTGAGCTAGAAAACTTTCTAATGGTAATCTCTTTGAGCTCACACTAGATCATGGGGAACTAAGTTAATCGGGGCCACAGGTTTGTTAGCATCAGATCATTACACATGATGAAGGTACCCTTCATGCCATCCATGACTCCAAACTATTTACTTGGTTTGGTTATCAAGTGAGATACTGGTTTTTGTAATCGGCAGTGTTGTGGAATATAGATAGTTCGGTTGCGCTGTTTGGTTGTCGGTCTGCTCGCCGAGCTTGGCAGCTGGATTTCAAGCGATTCATCACCAGTCGAGGTGTTACCAACGATGTCACCTGGATGGGCGACCAAACGTTTGCATTTTAACTGTGGAGCCCGTCGAACCGGTTGTTGTAATGTTTGTTTACAGGAATGATCAACAATAATGTGGTTAGGTACCATATAGATGTGTTTACTTATCTTCTCATACTCACGGATCTACAGAGATATGAAAAATCACTTGAGTTTCTGAGCATCGGCGGCTTTCAGAGACTGAGCGATGCTTTCGACGTTTTGTAAACCGCGGCTGAGTTGCTGAACAAATTTTAAGCCAAATGATCAATTCTGATTAACTTTCTAAACTGTTGTGATACAGACCTCTGAGAAAACAAGTCTCTATTTGTGGAAATGTACAAATTATAGGATGGGCGGAATGGTGGGAGAAGTAGATTAACGAGGGTAATACGAATCCTCAGTGCCTCTCTCTTCAGACATACTTGAAACATATAATTAAATGCCAACATCTTGTTATCACACAGTAAGATTAGTTCTATCTTCTGCTGGGTTCAACCAACCCTTAGTAGATAAAATAATTTTACTGAAATTGTTCGGAAAGGTAATTTGGAATGAGGAATGAATAAGAGGAGTAGTTTGCAGGATAAGTATTTTTTACTCCCACTGTTTCGTATGGGTTGTTTTTGTTGAAAAGGTTTTGCTTATAAAGCACATATGAAATGTAGCTGTCACATGTTAGTGGAGCAAGTACCAATGTGCCTAAATCAAATGGCTTAATTGTCAGTGTTTATCTGATGTTAAAAATGATTCGTGACAAGATTTTGACCTACTTTTGTGAAGCAAACAGTGTCTTGACTCGTTAAGGGAGAATAAATAACGATACCGATGTGGAAGAGAAGTATTAAGCGACACACTAACCGACACACATTTGTCACTTAGAAGAACTACATCGGAAGCGTTTTTCCAGTTTCATTTAGTAGGAGTTGCCTTTCAGCATCGATGGTCCATTGGAACAGCTTACACGAACAAAAGACTCCACTTGATTGACCTATCTATCCTGATCACTAATATCGCGGTTCGTTTTTTTAAAAAAATAATCTGAGGTTAAAATATTTAAAATTCGGGTCCATCGAATCTCTTCATGAAATTTAGAACCTATACTCTGGCATTCCAGGTGAAAAATTAAGGCACTCATTTTAGCAAAACATTTCTTCTCACCAGATGTTCAGTGCAAGGAAAGATCTGGGAAGCTAAGTGAAACAGAAACATTTCAACCCATTATCAACCAGTTTCATTCAATCATCACCCATGACAGTACAAGGTGAATTTACGCCTCACAATGTCCTACAATTGTTGCGAAACCCTGAGGGAACTTTTATTATCAGTACGGTAGTTGATTAATTTACACTTGCGTCTGCCTTGATTTTACCAAAAATTAGTAAGCCAAGCGTTGACGGGGTTAATGAATACACAACTGCCTGTTGGCTCCGCGGACGAAATACATACCGAACCCGAGGATGACGCATGTATTCTGTGTTGTATGTTTCACAAGGTTTTAGCAGCGATCGTTTTGGGCCAGGAAGAATAGCATGACATCAATAAAATATCTCCTTGTCAGTCAATATGACCTGGTCAGCATCTGATCAGAAAGAGGCTCACCATTGATGTCATGCTCGCTCACAAAGTCCTGGCCATTTTCCCTTCCAACTGCTTCTCAGTTAGGTTTTCTTCCTGGAGTGAAAATCGGCAATTATATAAACGCAGCTTTGTTGTCAAGTTTCCGTTCTTCCGTAATTCTGAAACTGTCACCTCCAATCTATGGGAATATCCAGTACATTTGAACTAGTTACATACGTACCTTTACAATTCATTTGGCGGGCTATTCAATATGAGATTTATCAGTTGTGGTGGTACTACTTTTCTAATGAGACTCCCAGTCAAGCGCCTGAAGCAGTAATGTGTTGCACAATGGTAGCGTTATGCAATATGCTAACCCATACTAGCGTTGAGTGTTCTACCATAAGGACGGCTTGAAGATCTACAGCCTATTTTCAACTCAAAATTAAATAAAAACACTGGCCAGTGTCAATTACAACACGGTTAATAATAGACCAGGGGAGTTTTCAGGGGATGTTTTGGACATATTAGATCGTGACTACACCTGTCTGGAGTTAATCGCTATGGTAAAGAAAATTTATTATATTTTCTGGGAGTCACCATAAATGTTAATCATAACACTGGGTAGTAAATTAAGACTGTTTTATGTCGAATGAATAAATCAGATAAAAGTCCTTTCACCTTTGAAGAAGAATTATTTAGAAATCTGATTCCAAACTTGGTACTTTACCTGAGCTGATTGTTAGTCTGCCTAAGGCCCATAAATTCAGTGTATTCTTCAGGGGACATGGCTATAGTAACCATTCTTGTGTCTTGTTTCTTGGAAGTATCTGGTGCAGAAGAATGGAGGATGAACATTTGGACTACATCATAAAACTTCAAAGCCAAACGAACTATGGGTTCTTAATAACCGGGTTACTTCACCACTAGAGGCTGTTCACTGAATGTATCCAAAAATGGCACTAGTTTACCAAACGATGCCTGAGAATGAACTTCGCGAATCAGTCACCTTACATTTGGGCATGTCTTCTGGTGTGCACATAAGTTTGAATTGACTGTCATAAAGAGTATCCTTTACCTAACGATCCAGGACATATGAGTTCACGTTTTTTTACGAACTTAGAACAACTATGCAGCGGTAACTTAGATCAGTACCTGCAAACCATTCGCATCACCCGATTATGATCTTTTTCAGCTGGTCGGTCATGGTTGGTTCAGTGCGCGTTGGTGGACCAATGTTATTATGCTCGACTTTCACGCAGGACATACGTGCTTCCCACTTTAGGTAACCGATGCCAATCACTTCTGAGTTTTCTTGTGAACAAAACTCGAGTCAGATGCTTCCTCATTTGATATGGTCTGGACAAATTAACCGTCTCGGAACACTAGGAGGAGTGTTAAACCGAGAGCGATATGCGTACAAATAGGTCAGATCTCTTGAGCTAGTGAGAAACGTGCAACCGCATATGACTTTCGATTGATTCACACGGTTTCTCACTGTGACGTTACAGCTGTAACAGACTAAAAAGTAGATTTGAGGTCTGGTTCGCCAGCACTGACGCTCAGAACAGTGTGTGATAGATCAGTTATTGCTGAACAGGCTTGGTTTTTGTTGCACTGTCATTCAAGGTATCTACCACTAAGCAAGCTGCTTTTCTGAAATACGCGAGAAGCGGTTCAAATTTCAAGTCGATATTTGATACAGAGCTGCGTGGCGTATACACTTTTTGGGGAAACTTCACAGCTTAATTTGGAAACGCACGAATAGTCTTTTTCAGCAAGCTCATGTGATCACTGACTGAACAAGATTTGGCAAGGGATCCAGTTTACTCTCTCTTCAGTCAACAAAATACAAGGCCACCGGCTCGTCGACTATGATTCTGTTATGAGAGTAAGTCAAGTGATCTGGTATTTATTCCAGAAAACCTATTTGCACGATCTGGATTTCACAATGCTGAGAAGAATTATTAGATATTAAGATGGATAAAGAGCTGAAGAATCTCAAATGAAAGAACAATATTTGAATTATCTATCTTGGTTTTGGGTACCATCTCAAATGCTTCGCTTTAAAGAGCTCCCGTTTAACCGTGAGACTAGTTTGAACGTTTAACACAGAAGGAGGCACTTATTTAATTTAAAGATAGCTTGAGCATTCTCCTCCTTTTTGGCTTGGCTGGTGCAATCACAGAGAAGTGCTGACTAAGAATAAAACTATATGAGCAATCCACAGAGTCGGTCCTTTTATAAAATCAAATACAATTTAGAATATATTGGTGTGGTCGTTTCATCCCACATGCTCCACATGATTTGTACTTAATTCCCAATTCTGAAACTTTCTTCACTCAGTTTTTGGGTGGAGTCACTTGAAATGATTACAAGATCACGTATGATCGGTTGACAGCGAAGCACAAACCACTTTGAATCGCCTTGTGTCCTCTCCATTTCAGTACGCCTTCAGTGTTACCCACTATGTCCATCATCACAATTCTATGGTTACCGCGACTTCGATATTTTTGTACAAGACCACTCTGGCACAAGCCTGTCCGGACGTCTGTCTTCTTCTTGTCCCCATCATTTGTTTTGTTTGCATTGAAGCTAGTTGTTTTGTGGCTCAAATGACAGCACTCTATCACCTTTGTTAGTTATTTTTATTGGAAATGTGCAAGTAAACGTCTGAAGCGATGTCCGAAAATGATCCGCGTCCAACAGCACACTATCTACAGATTTCCCATCTGCATTGTGATTGCGTAAGTATTTAGAATGGATGACCGATTACTGGAAAATTAAATACAACCGGCCAGACAATGTGCCCGTAACTGTTCAGACTGAGGTTGGAAAATTTCGCTCACCAACTTTGAGTGGCGAGTCATCTAGTTTCTTTGTGACTGGGCTATGTTGACTATATAGACCACAGTTTGATCCGATTACCATTCATGTAACCAAAAGGAGAACGGTCTATTCGGAAAAACGTTACGGTGCAATGTGTGTAATCCATTGTACTACAGATGAAGATATGGTTCTGGACAAAAACTCTCGCGACTTGCTACTGTACTGACTTCACATTAACCATGTTCTTCAACTTTCCGATTACTCCAGCCGTTTGTTTACCAATTAGAAAGTTTTCACACGTTTATGGCCCCTTTCAGGAATTAAAATAACTCGCAAACAAAACTGCAGATCCACATGTCACTGACACGCAATTCGTATTGAAGTCTTTAAGTGTCCTTCCGGAGCCTGACTCGTTAGGCCTCTCTGAAGCCAATTCACTCAAATACTTTAACGTGTTCTAGGTCGTCCATCTCAATGAACGCGGAACACTGACATTACAGTTTCTCGTCCATTTTTTATGTATCATTCTACTTTTCCCATGCTAAGAGGTTGTGGAGACGTAAAAATTGAACTCAAGCCTCTCGTACTTCGTTCATCATGATCCGTGGCCTAAATGAAAGTGATTAAAATTATACCTCGATCACTACCATAGTATGAGACCCCAGAATTCCATGGCATCGAAAATTTACCAGGCCTGCTAAACAGCACATCCATGTGATCGAACGAGGATTTCAGGTAGTTGGTAAAGTTTGTCCATAAAAGTGGAATAACAGAATTGGATAACTGTTACCCAATATCAGCTGCATGGGTTCCAAGAACCAGGCATTCTTGTACATTGCCTGAATTTAAGCTATTTGTTGAAGATGACAAGTGGGTCACCGGTGGAAAAAACGAGTGCACACAGTCCGAAACACACTCCATTTGGCAGCTCAGGCGCAAAATGGAGCAAAAATAGTTCATTTTCACAGAACCGATTTTCATATACCGCACACCAATTTAATTTGGGATCAGGCACGGGCCAAATATTTTGCTGTCTGAAGTCTTTGAAACAAAGAAACTGTAACCTACTACTTCAGAAACTCTTGGTAAATGACAGAGTTTTACGTCCATTTCCTAAATTTTCCCAGCTGAGTAGAAGGTGTGAGCTGGTTTCGTCGGTATTACTAACGCAGGTGAAAAGCAGGCAGCCAAAAAATAAAGTGCTCTTGATTAATCACGTTTGCCTCAACCTCGAAAGGAAGAAAAATAAAAAAAAGGTTATCAGCCTTATAGAACTGAACTGACAGAGATGCAAGGCCTTCAGTTTGAACTTCGGTTGTTCTAATAACTGTATGTTTCCAACTGCAAACTTTATTAGCTTAGTATATTATTATGGGTTATATTATTATATTATTATTAGTATTATATTTGTGCGGCGTTAACTACTTGGAAGATAACGAGACAATGATTGTGTCCAGTGCAGTGTGAGTAGCACCATATCTCCTGTCTAATGGAATCGTACAGTAAATCTGCAACCCACAAGCTTGGAGTTTTATAACTCCCTAGATGTTCGTGGGACACCTACCCCTGCATTCTCGTGAGTCCTTGAATCTTCGTGTTAGTACAATCACCGGATTATTCATATACCACATATCCTCTAAGCTACTTTGAATAGGAACAACGATATCGAATTGACTAAGTGTGTAACAAGCAACGTTTTTATAGCTTTTCTCGGTCATTCCGTTCGTCGATCCGGGTAATATTTTTGTCAACACTGAAACCCAGACTATCCACAAGATTTATTGGTTCGGTTATGGTTATAGAATTAGGATAATTTGTGATTTATAGTGTTCTGTCATATCTGTTTGTGGATAAGCATCCTAAATTTCATTTCATCCGGCAGCAGGTTGGTGAGCTGCTCTTCATCATTGCATCAAATAAATCTCAACTAACTTCTGATGGTCAAGATCAGGAAGTCTCTGAACCAGTGCCAGTGCTTGGCTCACGGACCGTCTCTTGCGTCTCCTGCATCCTCTCGAGTGGGAGACATGAAGCCCCTTATGTGGTTTCTGTTCGAGCCCATGTCTCGAGGCGTTTTGAGGAGCTTGAGAGGGTACGCTCGCAGCCGGTCAAGGCCATTCAATTTCAGCTATGCTGCTGTGTCCAAGGGTCAGCGTTCCCCTGCATTGTATAGATCACCATAGCACTATTGAAACTGGATCATCCATTGACTGAATTGGTGCGACAGTATTCGGGGCCAGGGTGAACATTTCAAAATTATTCTTGTTGCTACTGCGATGTTCTAACAGGTTTGTCTAAAAAATCCAAAAGGTTTCAGTCAAAATATTCGTGCCTTTTGGCATTTTCGCGTGGATTCATTCTCCGGTCTACTCGTGTGCTACTTTGCTTCTCTGTGGGCCGGATCTGAAGACCAATAATCACTTCACTAAAGGTTTGGGTATTCATTGGGTATTCAAAATATTTTCTTTTGGTTTGTTTGCTGATTTGAATAATTTGTCAACACGGTGACACAAGTTGTCGATGAGATATGACGTTTCGGTTAAACATTTGCTCTGTACGTTCACCTAAATTTGAGTAGTTGATGTTCCACCAAATCTGGTTTTGGACAGGTACTCCATATTTCATCCCAGCTTGTTTCAGGTTAGTCCCTTAAGCTTTAGTATCACATCAGTTCTCAGTGACTTCTAAGGGATAGACTCTGGAATCCCACGGGCCAGCGTTTGAATGAACGTTGGGTCCAGGCAATACTTCTTTTGGCTTACCAACTCACAAGTCGTCTCTTGTATAACTGGCCCCATGTTGTGTTCATCCTGTTCAGTGTCTCTCGCCTACTACAGTGGCCCATTTGCCGGCTTCGTAGTCTCCTACACTTAAACATCAAGTACATGTGCGACAAATGAGCTAGCTCACTCTGAGTGACCTTCCTCGTGTGCATAGCCGGGTTTTTGGCGTTCTACCCCTGGAAATATCAACACATTTTGTGATGCAGCTCCTCGAGGTACATGCTAGTTTCCTACCTATACGTATGAAGGTGTCGGATAAAATACATTTTTCCAGTGAATTTAAACACTCTGGGAGTACGTCCGAGGGAGGCAACTCCATACGCTGCTATCTATCGGGTGTCCATGGAGTTCTTGTGAGTCCACCCTGAATAGGAAAACTGCTAATAGAATTGAACATCGGGCTCTCGAAAAAGTCTTCTTTGGAAAAAAACGTCCCTGTAAGAAACCTTGTTTTGCTGCGGCTCTTTACAAGAGCCCTCCTACAGATAATCACACAGCCAGCCTTAAGCGAGCTCGGACAATACGACCAAACAGGAGATTATTTTGGGAAACGACTTGCATACTTCAAGAATTGCCAAATAGAACTCGTAAATTGCATCAACTGCAGGAACACATTCCCTTAAAATTCAGCTAGTATAAGATAGTCCTTCGTCTGGAAGCAAAAATAAATTGTGTTGAAGTTGGAAAATAATCTCTAGCCCCAAGTTGTGCGAAATTTTCAAGGCAATCGTGCTACATAGCACGAATGAAAGCCTAGTCGTGTGACGTACAATCACTGATGGGTCGGCTACATCAAGGCGTATGACAGGGCTGTGTATAGGAGTCGTCGCATGGCATACTTCTCAGACTTTGTAGGCGTTCGTAAATCTTGTTGTGTGACTAAACAATTCCACAATTTATACCAGGGGTGGTCTTAAATCTCCTCAAAATTAGCCAATTTACGTTCAGTTGTCCACTTTTCTGTTTTGAATAGTTTACTTGGATCAGCATCACCATATTGTGGACATGTGTTTCTCTAACATTGATGCTAATGGGTTGAAAATTATATGTAGCATCACATAGGCAAGCTGGCGTTAATAATATTTTTCGCAACGTTCCGAATGGCAGGCAAAAATCTCAGTTTTAGGGGAGTATTTTTGAGCCCAGATTTGAGCAGTTAAAAGTAACTGCGTAGTCGCTTTAGGCTATTCACGTGGTCTTTAGAAACCCTTAGGTTTGTTCAGATCTGTGTATCGTTCACGGTTCAACGCTTATCGTCTACAGTCTCATTTGTTGAAACATAAAAGAAGTGAGACCGTCATCTATTGAATGAATTTGTGTGGTAGTACTCAAGCGTAGGACGAATGTTTGAAGATTGGTGGTCCCGTCTATGTATTGTTGGGTTGGAATCAATTCTTTACATTGTGCAGAGAACACGAGCTCATGAACAAGTAGTTTTCGGACGGGAGATAAACCCCAGGAGTTTCTAATTTAACACTTCTCAAAACGAATTGGCAAATTTATTAATAACTTCCTAGTGTTTAAAGAACCACCCCGGTCAAACTTAAATACACAAGTTTCACGTTACTGAACACTCTGCTTTCCCCAAAAATCATTCTACTGTGTTATCTGGTCAGTCTGCTAGTTTGTCTCTCAACGAACCACATGCGAGTGATACGTATCACATGACAACACGACGAGCAATGACCTTGAGCTTATGATCATTTGTACTATTATGGACGCGTTCACTGAAACCACAGTCTATCCGCGGATGTCATTGAGAATGTATGCAGCCAGCTGACCGTTAGAACCACATTCCTGTCAAAATGGATCGTTATGCGTAGGGATGATATGTGCGTGTTTTCGCATTCCATCTTCGACCAAACACTCGGAACGTTTTCAATACCTGGGGTCAGTTTTTAAGAGATGACGGAGTGTATTTATCCATCTCTGTTTTAGTATCACCTTACCATGGAATTCATTAAACTTACGGGTATCATCATTAATGGATGTCGAAAAATTACAAACATCACCTAGTATTGAGGTACCGCTCTTCAACTAATTATTAAATCAAGTTAATGGGTCACAGCATTCCCAAAACGACCAACATTGTCACTCAATTGCTTGATTCCGATGCAATAGTTTTTCCAGATGGTGGTTGCGGGGTTTTTTCTGGAATGCATGCTCACAACCCTCGGTTGTCCTCGAGTGGAGAAGAGGTCCTGGAACTGAATTTCGCCCTTATTAGAGCTTATCAGTAGTGCATCTCCAGTGGACGTGCCAGGGCATGTAGCACGCTAGGCGAGCGTGTCACCAGTACTCCAGCAGGAGGATTGTTCTTCAGAACCCCTCAACCACCAACAACTGAGTTAAATTGCGTCCAACAGGTTTCAAGTATCTGTGCTGCTACCTGGGTAAGAAGTCCAGACTGGCGGGTCAGTCGATCAATACAACCAAGATATTTTACTGAGCGGTTGTTCAAGGCGTTCTGCCTAAATCGCTTAAGCATGAACTTTTTCACCTGTCCAGACATAAAAATTCGAATGAGTCCAGCGTGCGCTGGTGGACTAGTGGTAAGAGGTCAGTTGCTTAAAATAACCTAGATTATTCGCAGTGTTCTTTACCACCTCTTATGTTAACGAACACCCGACGGGCCGTTCAAGATTTTTAGTTCAATGTATGTTTTGCTCTCACCAAATTTCGATCGGTACCTCTAGTCAATGTGTTCTGTCCCATGTGGTTTTTCCAATCTCTCCAATTATCCGCTTGATGCAAATGAAATTCCAAAATATTCTCTCCATGCTGCGCATTTTTCTCGTCATCTTTACCGATTTCCTAAACTCACCGAACTTGATGAAATATCGACCAATAACCCCAATCGGCTTATTCTTTGTGATCGACCGAAAATGATGAGCAAATAGATTATGGAAAATTCGGTAACCCCAAAATGAGGGATTTTGTGTGGTTGTAATATTATTACCGTTATTCGGTTCGACTGAATTCTGGCGAATAAATCAGGACGTTCTTATCATCTTCCGCATCCAACCTCTCCACTTTGCGCTTACCTTTGGAGTCCATTGTTTGAAAGGTTTCGCATAAAAATGTTAAATGACTGATAGTACTCTACGGCAAATGCGTCCTTCACGGATTGTATTAATCAGGTATCCAGTTTAATGCCACGCATTTACTCGGCTAGCCTCCTACATTTGATCGATGTCTTGCGGCCACTGAATTATTGCGCAGTCGTCAACAAATAGGGGATTCCCATTTGCAACTGTGAACAGCGAAAGGGGTTACTAAAGTGATCAGCCTAGTGAGCGAATTTAAATGTTTGTTCAAAACCCGTTGCTACAGAACGTAAACGATGTTTAGCTTATCAAAATACGAGTAATTCCCACAATTAATCGACACGGTAATCTCCGCTCAAACAAAGCCATGCAGGAACTCAAAAGCCTGGGATCGGCGTGAGTGCATGCAGATAGGTGTAAACTATATCAGACCAACCTATTTTACAAAAGTTCGAACGTACCATCCAAAAAAGTTCAGCTCACGTTGATTAACTGAACAATTTGACTTCCAGATAAACCATCAGATGTAATTTACAAGATAGGTTTGACAACTTTCGGCATTTCAACGAGTCGACACGCGTCGCGTCCACACTTTAACCGAAGTCGACATTGGGAGGGCTTGGAAAATCAGCCTTAGAGACACTCCTGCCTCAATTTCTGGGACACAAAAGCAAATTCTGTTGTCTGCGAACAACCAATCGCTATGCAATTCCATCATGGTCATGGTCGTTATGCTGCAATATCCAGGCCTATTAGCTATTCACAAGGTGTGTTCACAAGGTGAGTTCAAGCCGCTCAAAATTTGAGCCGGGACAGATACAGTTTATTCAACACGGTCAACGCAAACGTATAGTTACTCCGCTTTGATCCGGTAAATACATTCAGACTGAATTTGTCAGATGGTAATGAGGAAAATAAGGTGCTCTTGCTGATGGTAACCGAAGAATAGAATATATATGACTGCGAATCAACTACCTTTGTCGCTTACTTAGGTGCAAGCACTTGCGAATGCTTCAATCCCTTGTTCGATTTCATGATTTCCCACGATTGTCTCAATAGCTGCTTTTGCCTCCATCTCTCCATGTGGTATTTCTCAACGCCACTAATAATGGGTTACATGCACACAATTAGTTTCAGCTGTCACACATTTCGAATAGTCTTTCTCTTGCTATTGGAGGGGGAGAATATGGTGTCATTTACAACCGCATTCGGTTAACGTAGAAGTAATGAACAGTAATTGATGAACTTGCAGTATTTACATACATCATTATAGACATGTATATGCACGTATCCAGTGACACATTTTAATCCAAAATTCAAAGGTGGAGAAAGAACAAACCAGGACTGATTGAGACGAGAAGGGTATTCTTAGTCGTGCTCCAGGAGAAAGAAGCACCCCAAGCAAGATAGCAGTAAGAAGACACCCTCCAAACCACCCGTTGCTCTAAACGGCAGAAATTTATTCCATGGTGCTGTTAGATACGAAACCCTAATAATAATTATTCTGAACGCAAATGTTCACGCTTTTATGCGATCAACCAGTACGAAAGGGTTTTGAATTGTGAAAATCTTGCCTGGGATGGGTTAAGAATGATTAACAAATCCAATGCATTCATTTCTGGTTAAAAATTTCACACTGATGTGCTTGCATTGCGGAAAGTTTGCCAACGAGTATGACTGAAGACTAAGTTGAATGCATTGTAAAATCTGCCTTTGAAAAGCTGGTAAATTTTCTGTCATCAAAACATGAAAATTAGGACGACAAAGCGATTCGCACACCGCGTGTGGTCCATTGAAAAATCGCCTGTGTACACTTAATTGCGAAAAGCTTCCAGACTTAAGAATGCAGTCCGCAATCGATTCAGAATTTTTCTGTAAGCTTTCTCAGCATCTGCTTGAAGTTTTGCCTGGCGAAGCAGTTCGCTGATCGAGGGTAAAGAAATTGTTACAACTACAGAATTGTGTTCAGACCTGTGGAAAAGAAGTCACAGATTTGACTCTGACTTTTAGCCTTCTAACCTGCTACAACTGATGCAAGCCAAGTTTACCAGTTCGGTTGTACCAGAACCCCAATCGTTCAAAGGCTGTATTTATGCCTGCCGTCTTTTTGTCAAGTAATTCGGAAAGAGTTTTAGGGGCCAAACAAAATAAATTTCTGGTCCGCCCACCCATCACATTTGTAGAAATATCAGTTAATTTCTGATAATGTTTTTCCAAGTTCATGATACCAGTCTTCCAGATATTGCTACATGGACTACCTTTAGTGTACGTGGGATCGCGTCGAGCATTCCGGTAGTTGAGAATCTCTGACTAACCGATTGCTAAGTAAAATGTCCCACGGACACCCAAGTGTAAATGCATTAGCTCTTCACCGAACGCACTAGGTTATTCGATCAAATGGACCGTTGGAAACTAGTGTTTACCATTGATTTCAGTAGTACGGGCGATGAATAAATACGTCACAACCAAGAAATTTCACCGTTCGCAAGTTTGAGAAAGGCAGATGAAACACGAAAAATACCCCAAACATCTGGGCTCCAGTGAACAAATAGATGGTATACGTTCCATGCTGCAAAGTATCTATTTAACACAGATATAGGTCAATTTTTCAAGCTTTTTGGCCGGAGACAACAACTGACAGCAAAAGACAACGGGTCGTAGTCTGAGGATGACAATCCGGAAGGATTTCATAAAACAATGGTGAATAAAGGATGGGGAA
>NW_008751664.1:3810325-3825131 GCF_000715545.1 Opisthorchis viverrini
ACATCGTTCACGTGTGGCTTCGTAGAAGGCGCAACAGTTTTCTCTTCTTGACGGTAGAATAGGCTACCATGTTGTAAGTCTTGACTATCGAGCGAACCTGAAGATTTGCATCATCCTTGACCAAGAGAATAACTGTGGACTGGTGAAGAAACCGGCTACGGTCACGGCAGCTCGTTCCTGCCTGTTGAAGTCGGTTCGTTGGCCATTAGTTCTACTTTTTCCCCATAATAGATGAGTCAGAGTACGATGATTTGGTAATCCGATCCACGATTAATCCGTGGTGGCGTGGAAACACATAGCGACGATGATGAGTCCATCGAGAGTTGAAGCTTATGCTACACAGCATCTTCATGAGGAAATATTTTGACTAAGCTCGTAGCCCAGTTGTTGCGGAGATACTCGAATTAATGGTTCCATGATTTCACTAATTTGAGCAGACTACAGACCACTAACGAGTAAGGGCTAAAACTCATGCTATCTACAACAGACACACAGAATCATGCACTCTCTGTCTTTTGTGCATGAGTGAATGAATGAAGTTTTCACTACGAGTTCTCTTTCCGATGATTTGTCTTATGCCGTCAAACTTGTGCTTTATCGTTAATCTCGGATGCGGTGCAAGGTTTAGGAATTGTCACGATGGGGAACTACAAGTTGACTAGCGTTCTTATTTGAATATGTCCACTTAAAATCATTCTTTTGAGTAGGCGATCTCATGATGATTTAGACTGCATGCTCATCAGCTTTTCCAGGAAACACTGCTAAGAAAAACGTCCGCCCATTGGTGAATTTGTTCCCGTCACATACTTACAGATAGTAATCTTACACCGCCTAACTTAATGACCAGACTAGACCACTTTAAGTGATTGATTCATGGTCAGCAAAGGGTAGCGCCCGTTGGATAACCACAGTGCGGTAGAAACCAAGACTCTTTTTTGGTTGGTGAAAATACTAGCTATCAGGTTCTCCAATCTGAACTCATTACATGGTTGCTTCAGTTTGCTTACAGCTAAGATACGTAACTCGTTACATTAATCATGCCTTTCGGTTTTACGCTGTGTAGGGTTTTGACTAAAGCAAGTGCGCACTTCATGACTAAGAGACAAAATACTGGTGCGAAAATTTGATCAGGATTACATATCAATCGTCCAAAAGCGATGTTTGCTATGCGATGCGGATGGCGTGTGATCCACTGATCTTAGACTGTAAAAAGTATTTACAGTAGTCAAAATAACATTGTGCAGTTCATTCAGTCCCGCTGGCTCAAGAGAACTTGTACACTCGTTCACAGGTAACTCCGTTCAAACTTTCATTATCAGCACATGCCAAAAAGGAGAAACCATGGACTCCAGTCGAAAATATGTTCCCCCTGATAGTGCGTTCTGTTAACCGTCCCGATATCACAAATACGAACATTCAACGAAGCTTCCAACCGACCATTCGTAATCGCATGCTGGGCGCAGCTGGGCTGTCACCTCTAAGCAGGCCTGTGACTTGACCCTAAGGTGATCGTTTTGCTAGATTTACTGTGATCAGTCATTTCGCAGGCGTTCCTATTTCAGGACACAGAGTACGCTTACCAAGTGTTGGTGTGGTCCACTGTCATCAGACGAACTATTATTCATTTTGGCATTTGTGTTGTGATTGATGCTCGGATAGAGTTGACTGACTCGTGATATTTCTTGTCAGGCATTACCTGATAATTAAGTGTCCCATGAATTGGCTGATTTATCTAGTTTGAAAATTGCGATTTTCGATCACATTTGGAACATTTGTTGCTGACTGGTGTCAAATAGTCTTTTGTAAATAGTTTGGTTATCTCGATTCTTTAGCTCATTTCTTTGCACTCAGTCCCTTTTCGCACTTGGACAAACTCTCAAGGTGGATTAGGGATCAGATCTTGAAAGAAATTCCGTACAGATTATATGAATGAATGAGCGTATAATATCTGAAGTATATGCCAGCGAGTGATAGCTCACCAGCCATTAATTGTGTGTTTTAGTCAGCGAGTAACTATAAGTGGTGAGAGTGAAAAATAGATCGAAAATACGCTTACAGATTTCGTATTTCAAGTTAAGTCAATTGAACCGAAGAGCCAAAAAGTACTATAAAACTGCAAATAAAGCCTATGTATGCTGAAGAGCCGAGAAGCAGTTTATTAGGCTGGAACATTTGAATAAATTTCCAACTCTTATTATGTAAAAAAGCATTGCTGTACCAGTAGTTCTGGTAGGTCAGTTTTTATGTCTAACCTCCAGTGAGGACAACGTAACCCATTTGGTATCCGTATGACAGCGGATGATGCACAGACCTCAACAAATGATGTTCAAACTTTCATTATCAGCACATGCGAAAAAGGAGAAACCATGGACTCCAGTCGAAAATATGTTCCTCCTGATAGTGCGTTCTGTTAACCGTCCCGATATCACAAAAACGAACATTCAACGAAGCTTCCAACCGACCATTCGTAATCGCATGTTGGGCGCAGCTGGGCTGTCACCTCTAAGCAGGCCTGTGACTTGACCCTAAGGTGATCGTTTTGCTAGATTTACTGTGATCAGTCATTTCGCAGGCGTTCCTATTTCAGGACACAGAGTACGCTTACCAATTTTTGGTGTGGTCCACTGTCATCAGGCGAACCATTTTTCATTTTGGCATTTGTGTTGTGATTGATGCTCGGATAGAGTTGACTGACTCGTGATATTTCTTGTCAGGCATTACCTGATAATTAAGTGTCCCATGAATTGGCTGATTTATCTAGTTTGAAAATTGCGATTTTCGATCACATTTGGAACATTTGTTGCTGACTGGTGTCAAATAGTCTTTTGTAAATAGTTTGGTTATCTCGATTCTTTAGCTCATTTCTTTGCACTCAGTCCCTTTTCGCACTTGGACAAACTCTCAAGGTGGATTAGGGATCAGATCTTGAAAGAAATTCCGTACAGATTATATGAATGAATGAGCGTATAATATCTGAAGTATATGCCAGCGAGTGATAGCTCACCAGCCATTAATTGTGTGTTTTAGTCAGCGAGTAACTATAAGTGGTGAGAGTGAAAAATAGATCGAAAATACGCTTACAGATTTCGTATTTCAAGTTAAGTCAATTGAACCGAAGAGCCAAAAAGTACTATAAAACTGCAAATAAAGCCTATGTATGCTGAAGAGCCGAGAAGCAGTTTATTAGGCTGAAACATTTGAATAAATTTCCAACTCTTATTATGTAAAAAAGCATTGCTGTACCAGTAGTTCTGGTAGGTCAGTTTTTATGTCTAACCTCCAGTGAGGACAACGTAACCCATTTGGTATCCGTATGACAGCGGATGATGCACAGACCTCAACAAATGATGCGATTATTCTCAAGTCGAAATAATCAGTAAAAAATAATGGGAAAGTCAAAAGTAACTACATGCAGCAATCGCAAGAGATTTGTTTTAAACCGCGGATTTTGTTTGTTTTTGGGGGCGGATTTTACCGCAAATTTCCATTTCATGGATGATCATATATAGTCAAAATAATTTTGGGTGTTTCTGTTATGCTTAATTCAACCCCGACCACTGTATAACGCACTGCGGATCGTGACTGCTGTTGATAAATGTGTGCGTAGAGGTTAACTGTGTGGCCTCGAGTTGAACGCCCGTTGTTTGTTTTATCTTAAAAACTGTGAAGAGGACGGGACTAGTGAGGCAATGTTGGTGGGAAGGAAGAAGGAAAATACATTCACTTGCATGGACTTGAGTTTTGGAACATGTGGCTCCTTTAGTTAATGAATATCACACTGCCTGAAATTCGAAAGCCTTATATACTAGCTAAAGTAGCAAAACCTCCCAGTTTTTTTGTATTTCATTGGGTTCTTTAGGGAAATCATCTAGCCCCGATCAGAACTCTTCTGGTTACTTCCTTACAGAGGTCTCTCTTTGGAGGACGACCTCCTCTAGCCTAACAGAAATGGTAGTCAGTATTCTTAAAAAACGGAAAAAGCTATAAAACAACCTTTCTTACAAATTCATGTTCAGTGAAAGTTACCACATGTTGAAACCTGTTGTAACCTTTTGAACCATCGCCTGTTCAATACAGTCTATACGAGTGGTTGACATTTTGCGAGTAGAAAACGAATCGTGAGGGTTGAGAAAAATTAAGTACCTACAGTAGGCAGTTGGTTGCTCGTCCCAAGTTGGTGGGTGCGGTACGCCAACACAGTCAATGGATGCAGTGACTAAAGTGCTTTGGGGAAAATTTGAGTTGTTTACTAGGACAACAAGGAGATAAGCAACCATTGAGGAGAAAAAGCTTGACAGAATGGGCAATGTTTCACATACGCTTTGATATTCTTGATCACGCCCAACGATACAATACCATAAAATCAAAGTCTGGTCAAGCTATCTAGGTTGTATCAAAAATTACAGAAAACAATCTCGGGTTTCCTCTACTTTTTCGTCGACTTCCTGTCAAGATATGCAAAAATTAGCAGTATGATGGATCAAAGGAGCTACCGACAGCTCGAGGTGGTTGGGTGACATAATCTGTTTTTCACACATTTGAAGAACTGTGAAAAACGGTATCAAGGGATCGCTCCATGTTTTGGTGAAAAATAACATTTTACGGTGCCGTAACTTTGTTTCGTATTGTATGATGTGTAACATGGATGCAGCATGTGACGCACCAGTTTGTAGTTTGCGTTTCTCCCCTGCTTGGAACGGTTCCCGTTCCCCTGGGAAGAGATATTCCGTAAACGTAAAACAACGGTGCTTTTGAAAATGAAACCTATAGCTGCACACGGGATGATTGAATTGCTTAAAGATGCGCTTTTTCGTGAAACTGAGTTCAAGGAGCTGATTTGTGCGCGCCAACAGCCCCTTCGTTCATGCTACGATATAGACGTTTATCTCACGTGTGCAAGCAAACGTTTATAAGACCCTCAATGTTGAAGTGACACGCTGTTATGGTCACATCAAATGATCGGAGAGGTTCAGTAAGTGTATCGGTTTCGCCCTCTAAGTGTTTTCATTGTGAACAAATAGTTTACACAGACCAAGGTCTCGCCTTCTTAAAATTTGCTTCCAAAAGTTCTTATGCCCAAGAACGTAACCTTTACAAAATTCGGCCTAGTTAATCCATTTTTTCTTTTCTTAACTGAACAATTTCCAGCCTTAAGATGAACCCGGTTACAGGTTTTCATTTCTCATATTTTTGGGAATATGTCTGTGTGTCGCATCACTGTAAATCACATTATCTCTGCAGTGGAAAAAGACACGCTTCAGATGTAGCTGGAAACCAGGTGTGCAAAGTGCACCGAATGGACATTCAGGATTCATGAAAAAATATTTTCTCGCCTACGTCAAAAATTAACCTTCAACATTCTGCTCATCTTCTAATTCGCAGATCTTAACAATTAAACTGCGGTTCTCTGTGAAAGAAAGTTTGGGAAATCGCTCAGAGGTGCTCATATGTGGCCGATGGTCGGGGGTAATATGATCCACTAGAAATTGTCCCTGAAATTTGTTGACTGAAATAGAAATGGGGGCATGGGGACGCTTGCACCTATGGATGGCGCTGCGGATGAATGGAATACCAGAGCTAAATGAAAGATAATTTTGAGAAACCACTGATTAAACAGTAAGACGGGTGAGCTTATATTTTCCAAGAGTTTCTCATATTGATTGAGTCTCTAAGCAATGAGGACGGTAGAAAGTACATTACTCGAGAGCAGCGAAATGAACTATGAGTAAAAATGCTGAATTTGTCCACATTGCGTTTGTGAACCATTACAGCCTGATGGAGGTAATATTGAAGGTTTCTCCCCTATCAGAAACTCAAATTAGTTCAAACCAAAATGGCTAACTTCCACCCTGAGAGGTTACCACGGTAAATTATTCTTTCACTGGCCCATATAAACTGCCTGGCCACCACTTCAAGTAGTTCATGTCGCTACACAAATGCACTACATTAATGAACTGCTCTGATGTGACTCGACGATGAATTGGCCTTTGATGAGCATACAATACGAATCATTAGCACTGTTTCATCTTGGGGAACACCTGAAGGTCAGGGTTAGGTGACATACGGTGACCAACTGGTCCCCTGCTTCCTCCTGATCAGTATCGTCATATCGCCGTTGTTGTATGAAACTAAATCCTGTTACTGAACCACCACTACTGATCGGTCCATCGGCAGGGTCCTCCTAAAGGAAAGATTGTGCAGATAACTAGTTTATGCGTGCTTGAACGGTTCAGTAATTTCTTGACTTAAATTTAGAAATCCACAATGGTCGTTAACTCATTACTCCAAATAGGATGTAGAAGCTTGTTTCATTGAGATCCTGCCAACCGCTTCCAAACGAAAGGTCTGCCAGACAAGCTTCCTTCTTTTGTTAATTTCACACTCACTGCACAATAGCTGTCTGTCTCCCTACCATACGGTTGGATATCAGCTGGAAGTAGTATTGTGTGATCGTATAAACGGTGCATAATAATAATAATGATAATAAGCTACACTTAAGTGCTGGCTATCTAGAAGCTTTGTTGTCGAGATAACAATATTGCTTTTATATTGCTGGTTAACCTACTGGTTTGTTCTGGTAATACTTCAGATCAGATTGCTGACTGCCGGAGAAGCTAGCTTCGTTGTTGATGGGTAGTTAATGAAATGCAATGCAATTTGTTCACTTCGACAGTAATGATGTTCGAACTATAATGCATAAATTCATGGTAGGTTCCCACTTTGTTTGTACTGATAGGCCGACGAATAGTAGGAGAATGTGATAAACGGTAGATTCAGCTCGATTCAGATTACTCATCCCATCGAAACCAAATCGATGTGCAACTGAGTGTATTTTTCTAATTGGATTGAAGTATAACATAAGATTGCTGAAAAATCGTAGACAGAATCTACTGAATGAGTCCAAAGATGGATATAACTGGTTGTGGGCTTTTGAAAGTTACTCCACAGACATTTAGCAGCCTATTCCATCAGGAAAAATGTGATTTCTGTTAGTTCGATATCTGTAGTGTTGAATGCCTCTCACCTCGTTGTTTCACGTTGCGGAATCGTTGGAGGCTACCTGATATAACTTCGATTTTCTGGAGAACGATGGATGCTGCGTGTGATATGTCTTAAGCGAAAAGTCTCTAGTTTGAGGACAGCTATCCCCCTGGAGAGGATAAGCCCAACAGAAAACACTGGAATAGAGAAGCCACTAAACAGGCGCAGCATGTACTGGTTATACTTCTTTTGAATGCTATATTTCTTTTGGTCTCCTAAAATGTTTTCTTCAAGGGTAACCGTTTACATTCATCCTCGTGTTTACTAGGGCGACGCTGACACGTACGCTTTACGTTCCATCTGTAACTGAGTAATTTAGGAACATATATCTGATGCGATGCAAAACTCAACTGGTAAATTCAGAAGATTTGTTTGCACAGAACGTCCATCTTCCACTACATGCTGTCAGCATTCTATGAATTTAAAACCTATGATGAACACTTTCTGCCCATTTGCTCCAGTCTATAACCCTTTCTCTAATGACCCCCGACCAGCAATATGCCGATCAGGGGTTTTTATTTTAAATATTGAAAGCAACCTTGGTTAGTACAAAAATTCATAATAGCCCAATCCTGAGTACAGTAAAGCGGAAAACGTGCGAGCGGAACACGGTTTTATAAAGTTTTATAGGGTTATAAAAGTCATAAAATTTATAAAGTTATACAGTTTTCAATGCCATATTTGGTTGTGGACTACACCGAATAGCTCTCGGATGCGTTTTTCAGCTTTTCTCAGATCTATACAGCTGAAATATTTAAACAGCACGACTAGGTTACAAAGTTAATATATGGAGCAAGAATTACCGTGGTTTTTCATCTAGGGCATAATCTGAGATATTTGGGCAATTTGAGAAAGAAGGAGAGAATGATAACTTAACGGAGACTATCTCTGATATACATTCAACTGGCTCGATGGATATAATTCCCTGTCATCCCATATAAATGTGGAAGTATTCTAACTCTACGAAAAATACGTATAAATGACGTACACTGATGCTTTTTTGCCAAATCCAGATCCGTTCATCCGTGAAGCCTAATGGATAAATCATATTTACTCAGTAGTCTTCAACCGTTAATGGGGATCATACCGAATAAAATAGAAGAGACCACATTATTCCTTCGCTAGAGCGTTGGCAGCATAGAAAGTACTTGTACAAAAAGCATAGTGCTAGAAAATCAAGTGTCGTGATCTTGGACAACTTGCCCATGTTCCAGTTACCAGCTATCAAAAGAATGTCCGTATACTACCGTTACATCTAACCACAAGTCATGAATAGTTTTACGCATAACCTATTCCAAATGTATGCAAATTTATGTTCACTGTTTTCAGTAAAATCAGAGGACACAGCGCGTTCTCATGTTGTCCGTTCCGAAGCGCACTGTCGAAGCAATCCGGAACCTGGCACCAGTTTTCGTCCCTGACCGACCCAACAGATATGACATCGTGGAGCCGATTCGTATCTGGTTAAAACGCCTTAAAATATGACTAGCAATTGCGATTGTTTAGAATAATTTTGCAGGTCATCATGTTTGCTGTTGCTTTTATTCATTCTGATTAACTTAGGCAACATATTAAAACATCTATAAGTACTTCAGAATATATTTGTATTTCATGGAGCAAAATCAAGTTGATGCAAAAAATTAAACAATAACCGCTCGTTTCGATTCTGTGGTATTATTTTCACAAGAAAACCGGTCAAAACAGGACTCCCAAGTACTGACAATGTAATAAAGGCCTCGTAACGTTTATTGCAGCACTGCAGTACTCATTATTGCCTCCTGCTTAAGCATGAGGAGAGCCTGCGAGCTAATTGCAGTGGTGATGAGCCGCTCACGGTCGAACGGCTCAGTGTTCAGTCTACTAGCCAGGAGGTTGGGGGATCCAAACTTCCTTGAGTTACGTGACCAGCGCTCTGCTGATGACTCCCAGCGATGACGAAACAAGTGTGTAATGCACCTTGGCTTTACAGCATGGATAGACTTTACTTACAGAATGAAATCTTTTGCTGATTTTACAATGCTACGGTTTAAACTAATTATCTTTGGATTATTCTTTAGATTTTGCTGTGTTAAGGATGACAGAGTATTACGACACTGACACAACACTGTTTCCATAGTCCTGATCCGTATACGTAACATGCGTCAATCCATAAAATTAGGAAATACTTGCACTGTTGAGATTGTTTTACTATGTCTAAAAGTTATTCGGGCAATGGGGATTGTACGTATTGTGTTTTTAGTAGTTAAACCTACTGGATTTGGGCAGTTTCTACGTGCCTAGTCCACTGTAGAAGGCAAACAATTGAAAGGTTCACCTTGGTTTGCTGTATCTGATTTTTTTCCCGACCACTTCAATAAGTCAGTATAGGCAACATAAGTAAATTTATTTCCGAAACTATATTAAGCTCATTCCCAGTTCATCTAGCCACCACCCATTCTCACGTACTACCCATTTACGCACATCGATAAGACAAGTATCCCTTTGGTGTTTAAGAGATTTTGGACATTCTGCCTGCAGACATCACAAACATGTATTTACAACGCACAAGTATCCCTTTGGTGTTTAAGAGATTTTGGACATTCTGCCTGCAGACATCACAAACATGTACTTTACAACGCAAGGTACACCTGTTTTATCCTTTCCTGGCATACTTAATTTAAAAAAACCCACAAACTTCGAACCCACGATACTCCTTTCAAAGTTCACATTGCCGATCATTCCCAACACGGATAAAAAATTGTGCAGGGTTTCTCGGATTATCAGCGTGAACAAATTTTATTTGCAGAGTGGGCGTTTAATAAGTAGATCTTTTCTTCCACCAACGTATAATGCACTAACTACCTATTCCAACCGGTAGGCTTGGAATCTAAAATTTGCCACACCCTTTCAGAAAGGCATGTGATTGGCAGAAGCGTTCACTCCCAACGTGTTAGGGCACAAAATATCCACCTACCGCATTAGTCCGAACAACCATCCTCTTCCTCAAACATGACGTCATTAGTGAACGTACAGCAAAAAGAACACTGTATGCCTCTAGAATTCTTGGCACCTTCTAAAAGTACCATCCAAGGCGCATTGTTATCATGTACACCTTCCTTGGAAGACGTCTGTTACGAAGTAGACAACTTTGGTAGCTATGTGCTTTACAAAGGAAAATCATGGTGAGTACTTCTAGCAATCCTGAAAATCAACATGTGATTTGGTGCTGGAGAAACCTCAACCCGATTTTTAATGCTGTTCTTCGGAAATTGAATTGGTGTCTTATGGGCATTTAAAGCATCTTCCGGTGAGTTCTTCTGACAGCTATCATTTCGAGTAGAAAAGTCATGGGGTTGCGTTGATTTTGTTCGGTGATCTCTGTTTCAAGTTCGACTCACAAGTAGGTGTGTTTTCCTTAAATTAAAAATCAACGCTACTTGTATCAGTCGGCTCATGGTCGAAATCAGGAGCATCAGGTAAAGAATGAGAGTCGGCACTTCAATTTAGCTTACACTACAATGTAGCCTTGTACTTGTCCAAAAGCGGAACTCTATTTGGTCGGTATACGCGAGAAAACCACCCCTGGAACTGAACACTGACCACTGGAAACCTATGAATGCATGTTTGCGCTGCGTGCTGCCTCATAAATAATAAGCAGCAGATACTGTGGTTGATTTTGAGACGTCGCCTGATATACCCAGAATGCCGGAAGTTCTGTGGGACAACTTATACTGCTGGTTCATGTGAGATTTGTCTCAAGCCAAAGCGCTCGCAATATTCCGAACCAAGTTTCGGCCATACTTTGGGAGATCTAGAATGCCCTTCATGAAAAGTTGCAATAGTATCGTTTTATAGAGGCACATCACCATCATATTCACAGAAAAGGCTCTAAATACAGTCCTCAAAGTCTCTACCGGATTCTCTAATTGCTTTCAGGACTGTCGTCCCATATGACTGCTCATCCATGCTTGTCCAAAACAGTTATTGCTTTGCTTGAGTTCTATTAGCTGGTCGGATTATGTCAAACGGACCAGTTTCTTGAGCACTCAGATTTGATTGAGTGAAAGATGAGTGAATACAGATCCGGCATAAATGAGTTTCACTTTTGGTTCTTCGGGAAACGCATCATCCAGGAAGCCCCCAGGAGACCAACGTATATTTATCAAACGTTTATCCGATGTTTCAAAGTCCACTTGTCGCAGTAAGACAACTCCTAATGTATAGGTTTCTGTCGTTAAAGCGTGCAGATAAACGCGAAACCCAGTGGTAAATACTTTGATCTAACAGGGTATAGGAAACGTAATCACAGAACTTACCGTTTTATGAAAATATCTCGCTGAAATATCCTAAGCGCAGGACGTTATTGTTAATGCATCTCGACAACTCGAAATAAGTATACCATTTTTTCAGAAGAAAGTTCAGCATAAATTTCCCGAAAGTTAAATTTCTTATCTTGTGCCCCCTAATGTGAACAATATCCTCTCAGATGGATATCAACTCAGGCACAAAATATACATCTGAAATCGTACCTTTAAAACAGGATTCAGTCACCTGAAACTACCCATTAATTAGCACAGAAAGGATATTTTGTCTAACATGCAAGAAATCTTCCCTAGTCATCCTAGTGCTGAGCAGTTTTTCTTAAGATTTTGTCAGTTAAAATGCCGTTTGGCAAGCAGAGTAGGTGTTAAAATACTTTTTGGAAATTTGGTCATCAATTCAAATTTCTCGGAGCGGTGAGAGACAAAAGAATTGAAGAACTAGGGATTCTTATTTGGTGTTGCAAACTGTAATGTTAGGAAGCTTCAGTATTTATCAAGATTCTCCAGCATGGTATTGTTGTTTAGTTGTTTGCTGGTTATCTATAAGCGTCCCCTGATTTTCATGAAATGGGGGGAATGTTCACTAGAACGAAAGCCTCTAACTACCTCCTTGGCTTGCGCAGCAGTAAGTCCACACCTTGGTAGTTGAGAATGCAACGATAAACACAAAAGCTGTTATGGAATATGAATATGCAGGATACAGGATGTACCCACTCTTCTACTGTCAATTACTTGAAAATTGAAGAGTTATTCAAAATCTAAATACGACCTAGTTCTGGACGTGCAATTCTTTGTTGAGATTACATTTTACCATTCCTTTTTCTCTTTTAAAGTAGTTTTTATTGATTAAATCAGTTTTGAAGTTCGAATGAGTAGGGTATGGAGATTAGTTCAGATATGCAAGCTGTAGTTTGTGAGCTGATGGAAAGGAAAAAAAGGGAAATATGTTTACTCTCGAGTGAAACTATCTGGACAGATAAGCCATTTACGCTTTACCAGTGGTCAAACACATGACGCTAAAACACTACTTACCTTCACAATAACCTTCACAACTTTTGAATCTAATAAAAGACCAACAACCGGTAACAGGTGATTGTTAAGTTGTTTAGTAAAACAGTAGATACACTCCAATCAGGCGAAGCAATGTCCAAAGTGACAAGATTGTGGCAAATCCGTTCGACGTTTCAGTCCGCAAGACTCGTCGAGACCCAGGGAAAGAAAATCAATGGTTAGTGGGGTGGCCCAGACCGATGAGTAGTTCCGTTCTGAAGATAAAAGTAGGATCACTTCATTGAACTCTCATCAAATACATCTTTATGACATTGTCGCTCTATCCATTAGACAGACCAAACTTTTATATTCTAAGGGATTTCAAATCTACGGTTTGGGTGCGGTGGTGTTCTGAAGAACCTACCCACAGGCGGTTTGGTCATTATTCGGCTTGGTAACGTAGAGTTTGATGTATTGTAGTAAATGTTCGAAACCATTTAGCAGATTGTCAGGAGGTAAAAGGTTCTAATTCCACATGGCAAGTCACCGTAATGACTGCGCTGGGCTGTTCGAATGCAACCGCACTTTTATCGTAACTAGTAAGTGACGTTCAGAACATATGGACTGTTTACCTACACATGTCCGTATCAAAGGGCGCTCCAAACGCTCATTATTAGTTATTGAATGGTCCGACGGTTTGGTTGATTTCATCATTTGTAAAAAGCATATTGTGTGCTTAGACAGAGTTGCAAAGAGACATTTATGTGAATGTTTTACATGAGAGACAGAGTTGCAAAGAGACATTTATGTGAATGTGTTTACATGAGACATTAAAAAGGCCTACGAAATACTCTTAAATGCCACATGACGCACAATTTGCCTATTGTGTTTGGGCAGAGCGTCAATGCTGTTGCAGGAGCGACTTTCCTACTATTAAAGTGAGGGTGTTCAGTATGAAGACGTCTTTGAGTGTGCTGATGTATATTTTTGAAGGTGAAATGTTTTTCGAAAGATGTAGTATTTCTCATTGCTACCCGGCTCACGTGGTTTCGACCCAAGTGAACATTGCCTGAATAGTTATTGTATATACGTGTTAGATTTCGGATATAAGAACGTGGTTGGTTGTGGTAAGAAGGCAGGGGGTCATGAAAAATGTTGCGTATCAGATTTTGTAAATTGATGCATCACATGAGCTGGCTATACTGTTGGTTTGCAAGTAGGCCACCGCAAATTTTCATGAGAGTTATTTGACTGTCTACGTTGTTGCTATTCTCTCACGCTGAACAACGTACACTTCTAAAGAGTATTCTCTAGTATATACAATTGCGGCTTCCAGATATGCTACACAAGACCACCTGATCATATAACTGCCTCCAAACTGCCCGTTTCCGTTTCAGCTCATGTGCTGCTTCGCAAGACGACATTCACTGATCACAGCTTCGGACATATTCCTTTTCTTTGATGGTCTGACGCAGGGCCTTTGATGCACAAAGTGTGTCCTCAAATATAGGAGCTATGAATATCTCCATCGCTGATGTGAACCGTTCCACTAGGATCCAGTTCAATCCGCTGCATAGCTAATTGCAACACTGGTCGATTGATGTATTCAGTCCGACAAAATGGCTGTCAATGGGTGTCAATAATTAGCGTGGTAGTGATCAAAGAAGAGGTTGTTTTGATGGAATTCCAGCATGTCAGATTTACCGATGCACACATTTTATGTCTGAAAAGGCCAATAAATCACTCAACAAAAGGGGTTTCACTCACCTAGTGACCATCAATAAAATTAACAGATTTCAAGACGTGATTTTAAGATTTTAAGATGTGATAAATATGTGACTGGAACACATGGTCCTCATTACTGCAGTTGAACAGTGGAACCGGTCACGTTTCCACTCTGACAAAATTTCCTGATCCATGAATGTGGCCATAACTACAAGTTATCTTGCTTTACGTCTGCAGCTTTGTTGCTGATATGTTAGTCATTGCGACCAGATGGGTTGATCGAAATAGATTTTGAACCCTTCTTAGCGCGAATCAGACCAGGAAGTTCGAAATTAAATGATGTGCGATATGGCAGGCGTTCAAAAAGAAATCTAGTGCACAGCCACATAGCCGCTCAACGCTTCACACGACCACTAGGCACAATCATGGGGGCACCGGTGCTGGACCACGCAGTCACATATTTTGGCGAAAGTTTTCTCTTTCATAAAAGCAGCATTTCCAAGATTTCTGCGCCCTAAATGGTTAAACTGTATGTGAAAAGTCTTTCCATGATTCCTCGAATGACAGATAACTTATAAAGGAAAGGTTGCTGAAAACTCTTCGCAGCCCACGACCGGTTTCGCCCTTCTTGGAGCTCATCAGGTGGGCGCAGTCCACGAGTTTCCGTCAACCTTATGATCTACTTGAACCCAATTGCATTGTTCTCGAGAAATACACTCATTTGCAAATCACTTTGGTTTTCACGGGAG
>NW_008751664.1:3825198-3895152 GCF_000715545.1 Opisthorchis viverrini
CATAAGGTTGACGGAAACTCGGGGACTGCGCCTACCTGATGAGCCCCAAGAAGGGCTAAACCGGTCGTGGCTGTCGAAGAGTCAGCAACCTTGTGTGTAGTTTCCTCTATGAGAATATACTGCGATATCTCGAACATCGTGCCAACTGAATCATGAGGCGGCCTATGTGCAGCACATTCAGCTGGAGGACATCATAAACGAGGGATTCAAATGAGTCTCCCGTGAAAACCAAATTGATTTGCAAATGGGTGTATTTCTCGAAGACAGGTAACTTAGGTGCGACGAGCGTTCGGAAGAAGTTCTTGGACAGCGGCATGATAGTAGCGATTTCACAATAAAAGAGGCAAGGCCTACTTCAAATCTGATTTTAAGCTACTTTTGTCTATTTCTTGTAGTGATAGTGGTTAGGATATTGGTTGACAGTGCTACACTAAAATTCAGATGGTAGATGCGTGCCGTTTTTGCCCTACTTTGCTGAGCATCTGTTCACTGGCTGAAAAAAAGCAACGACGATGGCGCCTACCACCTGTCCGACTAACTTAGTGGATATGATTCAGAGTCTGAAGGTTAGCCGCTTTGGTTTGTATGTGTGTGATACACTGGATGTAAAATGTACGTGTAATGTCATTAAGCTGCAACGTGTACGGAAAGCATGATAGCATCGTTACGTGTGGAAAACAGATGGAATTTGTGAGAGCTATTCATGGATGTTAATAGAGGCTGAATACATCCTCATCGGAAAACGTCGACTGAAAATCAGCTGATTGCAAAGATAGATTTTTCTCCCAATTTATGCTGAAAACCACTCCACTAGATCAGCAGAGCTGGTTACCAGACTACGATAATAGATTTCCATGAAACTTTAGACGACACACGAGAAAGTGTTTACAGAGATGTATGGAAAACAAGTGAAACACGGAGTAGCCTCTCACTTTCTTTAACGACTATCATCTTGTCTCCTACATGACTGTTTCTACTTCCACCGATTCATATAAAAAGTTTCTAGCCCGACATGATGCCTAAGTTTTTGTCCAACACAACTTTTGTTTCTCGAGATATTGTCTCATGGTGCACACGGTGTGGTTTTTGTCCATCTGTGATCGACAAAACCAACCAATTAGAAGGACAATGAAAGAAATGTTCATTTCAGTTAGTATGTGACAAACATCCCACCCTCATACTACTTATTGGATACATGATCCGATCTGGTCAGACTAGAATTGGAGAATGGAGAAGATAGAAAACGAGCTTCGAAGTGCTGGTAGAATAGGTTATCACTTATCAAACGGTCGAAAAAGCAATAAAAAATTCACAGGAAGTACAAGAACAAAAGACTAAATGGGAATGAAACAGATTGTTCAGGCCAAGTGTCTTACTTTAAAAGTTTGCCGCAGTTGTGTCCAGATAGTCTGTGGGCACTTCTCTCTGGTCAGTCTGATTTAATTCTGAAATGTCTGTACGATGAACCGGTAGTCCAGCAATTATATCTAGAGCAACGCATGTTCGACATATCGGATCCTGAGAGTATCTCGACTGGTATTGGGATAGTGATCTTTGTCTAACATTTCTGACGATTGTAGCAGCAGAATGTCATTGAACCAATGCAAGCAGAAATATCGAGTGAAATCGACGGAAATTATCGTGCCACTAAATTAGATTGTGTTTTGTATCCATCTGGTCGATAAGATGCATGATATACCTGAAAAGGATTGTTTCTCGTTCATGGAACGAACGAATGAGAAGATGCAATAGCCATTCGTTGGATATATGAATTCCTTCAATCTCTTCCTGCTACATGAAATATTTTAGTGTTTCCTTTCCATGCTATGTCCTTCCGTTTTAACCTAGAAGTTAACTGTTAACCTCCTCCGTTTTAACCTAGAAGTTAACTGTTAGTTAACCTCGTTAACCGTTTTGCCACACTTAACCGCTTTGTTAGCCTGTGGATCAACTGTTTGGAGTATGCGTGAACTCTGGAAAGGCATACTGCTACTACTTTATTTATACAGGGTCCGCTTTGGAATTATTGTTAATCAATTCCATCTATAGAAATCGGTGTAATTCAACAATCTGAGGTTTGGGTAATCTTTGTCATTCTATCGCATTCGTTGACTAATCTTCAGATGTAACCCTTGCATAACTCAGTGCGGCTTATCCGATTACTGCAGGCAGTAGATAACGTGAATTTTGTGATGGACCCACCACATATGACAAGTAGAATGTCGTAAAATACTTGAATATGATAAGTTTTTAAACACTATTACAAACATTTATGTAGCTAGAGAATTCATGGTGAGTTAGATATTGCACGGGAAACAGAATAAAGAAATCTAGTCTTCAAGAAGAATTAGGGGATAAACGACGGTTAATGGAAATATTTCACGTCCTAGAAGAGCAGTCGTTTTAATCGATATCGTGGGAAATAATATGCGCAGTGTTCACTAAGTTGCGTCAGATCTACAAAATTTGAATGAGTGTCAGAAAAATGGCGCAACTCTCTCAGGCTGACCGCCAGATGGTAACAGGACCTTTGGTAAAAAGGGAATCAAATCTAACAACTTGGAATGCAATTTCTCCAAACAGCAGATGCCACAAGTATCAAGTTTCATAGAACAGTACGGAAAAATAACAGCTTTTCTAAGAACCGCACGATAGATTTGAATGCATCAAATTTAGACAGAAAGCCGACACGCAGATTGCCTCTAGGTTGGCTGGTCAGGTACAGATGCAGAATTTTATTGCTGATTAATATGTGTTCAGCCTAATTTCAAGTTTCAAAGGATAGAATTCAGCGTGGAATTCCCCTTCTCAGTGATGAGTGTTTCAATCGTCAATTTGTGTATTATTATTTATGGTGCATTTGCCTACGATAGAATACCTACGTATCACTCACTGGCTTGAGAAACATTAAGCTTGTTATATGAGTTAAAACCGGTTACGAGCATATCGCTCTTCGGCTAAATTGGATTTGAGGCTCATCTCTTTTCTTTAGCTTGACAACCAAATAGAGAAGTGCGTGTGGATTACATAACAAAATGTGGTGTGACCAGGATGAAGTTGAAATTCCGAAACCCAAGACAGGATCCGATTACATGACGATGATTATGAGTAGTTTGTCAGCGATCAGTATCGATTCAAGTTTGCTCACCGCTTTCACAAACATGTATGGATAGACTCTGGTGGTAGTGCAAGGAACCATATGTTGATTTAAAGAACACTATTCAGGCCATCAAGTTACCGAAAATGTTTGTTTTCGAGCAACGATAAACATTTGTGGTCAGCATAAGCTCTTTTCTGTGTGGGATCGTCCGTTTTTGTGTCGACCGGTATATCCAGAAAGGATACAGTGGTCAGTTGGTATAAGAATTCGTTTGTGGGTTATTGGAGGTTCTGCATCTTCATTCGGTTCACATAAAAACCCAAGAGGCTCCTATTTTTGTGACGTAAAGATTCGTGTATTGTTTAGACCTAAAAAACTATCGAAATTTGTTTTTTGTCGCGTGCCCTTTTAAACTTTTCCCACTAAATACCATCAGCGCTGAACATAGCTTGCTGATTGTAGTGACAGGAAAAAACCTTGTTTGAAAATATTATTACCTTTTCGCTTGAGAACATTCCATTTTAGACCGACACATCCCCGCTTCAAATATTTGTTTACTATTTCAAAAGCAGTTTCCTTAAATAAAACGAGATCAATTCTCTATCATTTTGCAACTCGCAGTAACAGCACATACCCAAAGTTGCGGGATTTGCCTTACAGTATCTCGCTGGCCAGCTATTGCATATAGAAAGGTAATTCTAAGCCCAGCACCTTGTGGAATTCTAAATAATCAACAACGGTTAACCGGAAAAGGTTTGGATTGTTTAGTTTTAAGCGGAGAACCTAAGCCACTGGAAATGATCTATAGAACTTGTGAATAATCTGAACCAATGAGAACGGAGTCGATCTCGTTAGGCTACGGTAAACAAAGGATTAAAACCAGAGAATTCTATATGCTACCACAGACCTACCTGCGGCTTCCCGAATGTTCAGCATCTTCAGCCTCTATCAGCCTGGAGGCTAACACTGCCAATAAAAAAACGACATCACCTTAATCAGTAATCTGTTGAGTATTTTTCAACCGTCCCCTTGATGAAGGTTCCAGATAAGGCTGAAATCAATAAATCAACATCTTTATGTGATGATAGATTTTCTGGAGAAGAGGGTGCTACTATTTTTACAAATACGAGTATGATTATGAGCCGTTATCTCACTTTTGCCCACAGTTTTTTAAAAACGAACACCTTTTTTTGTTGACCTAAGGCACGTGCACTATGTGCTCTAAACCGATCAGCATGTGTAATGTAATCGGAAATCACATGTAAACTGTACACACTAGGCATTGGGCGATTCACCGCGGCATCTAAGCGAAAAATGACAGGCTCTCAAGGGCTTAAGAGTTCGGAGGGAAACACAATTTCAAGTCAGACGAAGTCTGCACATATCCAAAGCGATATGTGCAGACGTAATTTAGATCCCTCTGTGTGCCACCGAGGCAGAAGTTCATCACCAGGAAGACCTGTGCGTATATACATGGGAAGTTGCGGCCCAATCAGCCTAATTTATTAATACATTAATCGTGCTTCATGTTACTGACTGAAATCAGTACCGATTATCCAAACCGACCAATCGATTTGCAGTCTTTTGAAATAACCTTTGGATCTTCACTCAACCCAGTAAGAATCCAGCCTTGATTGATCACCTACTACACAAAGGAACCATTGGGGTATTGTTATTTATCGGATTCGTAATTCCTATGTAGGTAAACTTGTGTCGAGTGCCGGTAGTTTCCCTTTGTCGTCTAATGTGCAAAGGATACAAATGACATATAAACGTCAAATAAACCGATTATACCCTATGGTACGTCAGTAAGTAAATATTTGAGCAACAAAAATTTACGGGCGCACGCATTCCACACCTGTAATTCTGACTTGGTATGTAGATCTTTCCTGACCACTGCATTTTTCCGAGAGCTGTGTAAGTTTCTAAAATCTTTGAAGGGCTTGCTTTACAGAGCCTCTGGCATCCTTTCCCCATCGTCCATATGCGCATCCCTAGTGTGTGCTATTGTCTTCATTTGCGACATACAGTTTACTTATACTAACCTCCCTTAAAATGCTTCTTTTGCATTGTATTATGAAAGTATAACTTTTGTTCAACAATACCTATTGCCACACCAGTGGCTGGGCGTCACAATGTCTACCCTCTGCCTTGCACTGGTAATATCTTTAGGCCATTGTCTTTAAACCACGATGGATAACAAGATAAAACTTACGAACGCGATTTCATCCTTTTATATTTGTCTGATATACGTGAATGACATTTCCACTGTATAAGGAGACCGAAGAACACCGTATATTATGGAAGGACTAGGCAGTTCTCACACCTTGGCAATTTTAGGCGTGAATTTGAGCGGGAGGATAAGCTGACAAGTCCATTTATCTTGCTGCGAACAATGTCGGATGGCAGCTGTAGCATTTGGTGTCTGTCAGTGTGATTGATGTACAACCTTTCTTACTGGGCTTCGGCTCATGAGATTCATTTCTGTTTTCTATCCTTAGAATTTGTCGTGAACGTGTCTTCGAATAATCATTGTCCCCTGGTGCTTCCATAGCGTGCATACTACATAGCATAGGAGAAACTGATCACGGAAAATCAGTATGAATCAAACAACGTCCTATTTTCTCCAACTTGGCTTGAAATCAAACGTGATATAGTGCGTCTCATTTTTGACACAGTAACAACATTATTCACAACGTGTACGCCAGTTGTTTTCTGCATCAATGTGTGCTACTGGCTACTCTCACGTTTTCTTGGTGAACTGGAAACGGTTTTAACTAACAGTTCCTAGCGTTGAGACCAGAATACCTTCAACTGCCTTACAAGAACGATTCAGTCAGTCAAGTATTAAAAACGGAAGCCTACTGGTTTGTACAACCGTGCACACAAGCCTAGTTGCCTTCAACTAGCACTCAACAGTTGTATCACGTGCAGAAGAAGGCTGAGATGAACTATCCTCCCCAACCTTTTCTTCCGTGGGCCTCAAGATTTGTTTGCACTTGTGGGGATGGGCACATCAAAGGGCCAAAGAGAACCTATTTTAAACAGGTCTGTCTATTGCCAGAAGTTGATTGTTGTTGGCGCATCTTGTAGGCTCGATACTGCAGTTACTGTCAATTATGAGGTGAGTTCGTAATAACCGCAGAAGACCATAATGAGAATCACGATTCACACGCATGTGTTGTGCGTTCAGTTTCCAGCCTCATCTCACTTAGCTAGTTAGAACATACTAAGATTATTCGGAAGGCACCACAAGACCGATCGACTATTCCTAGGACCCTGACCCCCACACAACCTACTCCTTCACACCATCTTTAATTCACACGAATTTAATTTTGAGCTCTTCTAATTACGCAAACGGTTGCATGTTGGCGGGCCGGGCTTTGTACATCTACGTGAAAGGTGTGCCAACGAGATGATAGAAGATACGCTTTTGCATAGGTTGCTGTTCAACACCCACTTTCTTTCTAAATCAATTTATTAAGGTGCACCGAAAATTACATGACCTCAGACTTCATATTTGACTTTTTACTTCTGGTAAATTAATGTCAAAGTGGCTCTAACTGGTGGAGAATCGATGAGGGATCCAGTAAACTCCTTGCATTGTTTCTTTTCAGGTAAGTGTTGTCGCTTCCAAAGGCAACTGACGTTTTTTGGATATGTTCATCGGTGCAGTTGAAAACTTCTGCATTCATTAACTTTAGTGGATGCACTACTTAACATGAAATAACATTTTGGTACAACTGTATTTAGCAAGTAGTATACAACATTGAAAGTCGTTATTAGCGATGTACAGTGTATCAGTGATATGTTCATCGGTGCAGTTGAAAACTTCCGCATTCATTAACTTTGGTGGATGCACTACTTAACATGAAACAACATTTTGGTACAACTGTATTTAGCAAGCAGTATACAACATTGAAAGTCGTTATTGGCGATGTACAGTGTATCAGCAGAGAAAATCCTTACAAGTAGTCCATGTATTTTCTTTGCATGCATCAGTTACCCGCATGTTTATCACTGGCTTTTCGATTCCACCTGGCTGAACGACTCTCACTGCTAGGGATGAAGGGTTCCTGGTAATTTGTGCGTATTTGGTAATGGCCAATAGAGATTTCATCGTCTCAGTGAAGTCATGCAAATCATAGAGACTGCCCTGAAGCCCTGATTTCGAGGTAACTTTTATGATGCTCACGCGTCATGAAAGGACGTTCTTGATATCAATGCCCAGTTTGTCCATTGATAGCATTGTTTTCGCCTTAATTTCAGACTGGTAGCTTTAAAAATTTCCCCAAGCATTTACAATTCCCAGAGGAGTTCTAGATTCTATCGAATAAAGACCGATGCTGTTAGAGACATGGAGATATTCTTGGACATCTACTGCAGATTGTCCGAGCTGAAGGTGAAATAATTTTACTCGCCTAAGAATCACGAACACACTTTAGAGATACTGCCTTAGGAAAATAGTTATGCCTCCCATCGAATCCAGGCTGAACTGAAATATGACAAACCTAAAAAAGGAACTCGTTGCGTCTCTGACACTGAAAACGACGTGAATTGTCCGATGTTGTGCAAAAATTGCACAAATCTAAATCCAACAGAAGTAAAACGAGCGTTATAGAACGTGAACTGTCGTGCAGTTGGGAACACTTTGGTTTTTCTAGTGAAAAAGGAGTAGACTTAGTTAAAGGTGAAGTTTAGGACATTTTGGTAACTGATTTTTCTCAACTGGAAATTCCAACTACAATCCAAGTAGGTCTATACAACGTGTCGAAAATTACAGAGCGGAAATTTCAATCCCAGAGTTAACCATGCGTGTAAGATATCTCTAGTTTTCCGAGTGATGTCTTAAAATGTTGTAGCCACAAATAACTGACTATCGACACCATTAAGGTAGTATATAGCCGTACTCAGCGTTCACTGACAGAGATTTGGATCACGTGGCTTGCGGTCGAAATCTGTTGGCTTCTCGTAGAATGGTCTGCGTGAATTGGCAGGTTCTAAGATTTCCTGACAAGACCACCTCCGACGATGTTTTATGAAGATCAAGCGACTTTAGGATGCTCAAAATGAGCCTTGTACCACCGTATAAATGTGTCAGAAATGGGTAGTGCCCCAAGCAGGACTCATTGAATCTTGCTGTTGGGATGTTCACTACCGTTATGTGTGTAATACTGAATACTGCGCACTTAGAACTTTAGGAATAATGCGTCGTCTGTTATATTCTGTTGAGTTAAAACACTCACCTGTACGGATTCATAACATTGATTTATCTATTGTGAGCAGCCACTAACCGTTAGACTGCTGTTATTCTGGGACTCGAGGTGTGAAAATGCGCGTCACCGAGACTCCCGAGTTTCTGTGGAATATATGTTCTACTCAAACCGAAATCGGACGGAGTCCGCCAACTACTCTAACTGGCATATTAATTTAGCCTTGACAGGAGATTGAGCTGCATTCAACTGGATCTCTTGTTTATGATAGTTCTCTTAGATGGAGTGTGCTGCACAATGCTTCACAGTTCAGTTGATATGGTATTGGTTGTATCGTGATGCATACTACTCATCAGTTTGCTAAAATATGTTGACAACACACGGCCAGTCCGTCAGGAGGGGGGCACAATCCTTTATATCCGTCAACACTATGTTCTACTGGAACCCTAAATGGAAGAAGTTCACTGAATACTCTCATCTGCGGTCTTGTGCAGCACACTCATTCAAAGGAGACCATCATTTGCGGGAGATCCAGTGGGAATCAGTTCAGTCTCCAATCATAGACAACTTGGTGTGTAAAAGACAGCATTTGGCGAGTACAATAAAGCTGTTTGGAAGGCAAATGGATATCTGATTTCTTCAATTTCAAGGTTGCATCAATGCTGCTTAGCCAAACCGAATCTCCCTAGGATCCCTGACGTGGTGCATGTTAGATGCAAGCAGACAGTTTGATTTGTGTTAATTGTCTAACTGCCATCGTTCAAACAACAACAAGGCAATCGCAATGGCTATCAAATCGTGAAACATATCAGCACTTATCTGGTGGTGTGTGATTTCCCTACGGTATGGTTTCTGAAAATAAATTTTGAGACAGTTTAATGTTCGCACAACCAGTGTGGTTGGCAGACACCTGAAAATTAACGGACTGAAACTGGTGATTTGTGGACCATATCTCCACCAGTTAAATTTCTGTTGAACATATTCATTTGGTTCCCTAGTGGCTGAGGAAGGCAGAGTGACTGCAGAGGTCACGACCTGTGAGTGAGAAAACAGGCGATCTATTTTGCAATCATTTACCTTTGTGAATCGAACCCCTTTATTTCGTATAATGGTACCTTTTAACTATTTCAGTCTTCCTTGATGTCTTCAGACAAAACAAAGGGACAACGGTCGACTCTTTGCTTAGTGTTGGCGTGATTAAAATGCATCGTCATATACGAATTCACTGCTCTGAAAACGGTCCCACGGAGCAATTAGCGGAGAGTACGGTAATTATTTGTTTTTTACCAATATCTTTATTTCAGTTTACCCATAAGGACACAAAGCTTTCAAAGCAGTTTGCTTTAATGCAAAGCACATTTCGCCCCACAACGAATGGTGGAAAGAATGAACAATTATTTCCTCTCTTCTCTGCTTAACATAAGGGACTTGACCAAATGCAGCAGGGATAGGTTTAAGTAAACCCAAGATTACTTAGGAATACAAATTTGAAAAAATAACCCAGCATCGGAGCGCCCGAGCTCGGGATATCCGCATGTGATGTTGAACACGCATGGCTCGAGCGTAAATAGAAGCTTTACTAAGAGTCTTTTCAGGCCTTTGAGTTGAATCAACATGACATGCGATAAAGTAATGCATCAGTGAAGGATGTGAAGATCAAATGTTCCATTACCGACTCACCGGAAACAGTGACCAAATAAACAGAGAGCTACATTACGGGATTTGCGCTGAACCGATTGTGATTCTTTATTCAAAACCTTCAGTGGGGACCTGTCGGAGAGAGCAAGCGAGCGGACATGCAGAGTTCTGTTGTACATCATCAGCCGGCCTAAACATGATGGGCGTTGGCACCCACATTAAGGTACAGGCGTCATCTATCGATTTCCTTTACTTTCGGAGCAACAGTGAACACCGGTTGCCCCCTGGGAGTGTTTCAAAGAGTTTTCGAAGAAGAAAACACAGAGGAATTTGTTTTGTGTTGCACTAAACGTACGAATAATGTTGTCATTATCCACTTCTTGTGTGTTCATTGACTAAGCGATGAGTGGCGTTATATTCTGTCTGGGTGCAAATTCACCACGATTCTGATAAGCCGCTCGTGGGCGAACGGTATTGAAACGTCAGAAGTTCACCCAAGGAGAACGACAGATCTAGTGTATTCTTCTTGTATTGCATGGCTGTACGTGAGAGTTCCGGAATAAAGTCATACGTGGTTTCTTTCTGAAAAGTCTCTCATAGAAACTTGGGCGAAACATACTACCCGAAAACCATATCATCGAGGTACTGACATACGTCTTCGTTTACGGAGAATGTCTAAAGAAACAGAGGAAATGGTGTTCCGTCTGAGTCACTGTTCGCCTGATAGGACTCATGGAGAATCGAGCAGAATTTTTTTGTTGAAAAAAAAACATTGTTAGAGGTTTGACACTCCATTGAACTGCCTGGGGACGTGTGTAACGGTTTGCTTCTATACGCCGCTGTATGTCGTTCCTCCGTTTTTTGAGGCATCGAATTCACTAGTATTCTGAATTCACCCAGCAGATTGTTCAGACGGACCACGCCTCACTTGGCATACTTTTTCATCAAATTCTTGTTCACTTTGTTGGAACTGAGTAAACAGAAAGACATGGCACAATCGCCAAAGCATTGGTGTCTTGTGGGTCATGAAAAAAACACAAAATCTTGCTGGCGAACCAAAAAAACTGTGAATACTTATTCACATATTCTCTGTTGTAATGAAACTTATTTTTAAATTTCGTCCAATGTTTACCTTGTTCCACTATTTACTATTTTATGTACTAGTTGCTAGTGTCGTATGAACCCATGATCAAGCATTTCGTATACTGCTTTGATATTTGGATGTCGCCGGAGTACAACAATAGCCAGTGTATACGACTCTTCAAATGATGTGCTACTGCTGTGTTTTAGCCAAATCCAGCGACCCAAAAAGGAGTGGAGAGCCTTTCAATCAATGACTGTCTGTTATGACATGATAACTGCTATTCCGATATGAGGCTAAAAGAAGTCATATGTTTATTTCAGTTGACGGTTTGAGTTTTTCATGTGTAAGTATCAGATGTGGCTGAATGTTAGTTGAAGTAACCCACAAAATGACCAGTTGATTCTCAAACTCCACAACTGTCATTCGAAAAGTACAACCTGTAACCTCAGGGAGAACTAATTTGTCCAAGTACATCTCAGATGAGGGGAGCTCTGTGTGAGTTTGATAAGCTTCTGCTTGCCTGCGTGAGAGACGTTTTAAGTTTCTAAAATTAAGCAGATTCGTCAGAAGAACTATCGGAAATTCTTTCCTCCGATGGTTGGCCTTATCTAAATTTGGCCTCTTTAGAGAAGGAATGTACTAGCACCTTTGGTCTTGTTAGTTATGCGAGTGGAATTTTTGATCAAGTTGCATTTGACGTCCAGATATCTTGCGCCGAACAAAAACACGTTTTTAACTCCCTCTAAAAATAAAGGATTCCTTCTGCGAAAACCATCTTTTTGCAAAGTCCAGGCGAACGTCAGCCTGAGGTGTGTCCTAATCGTCTCAGCTTTTCCGAAATTGCTATCAGATTCTACCCTAAATGACTTTCATCAACGTCATCAGGCTAAAGGTTGTCCTCAATCATTTATCCACCATCAATTTTCTTATAGCATCTGGCTAGGAAAACTGCCAATGCACGTGCGTCTCGGGTTGGATGAATTGAGTTTTATTTGCCAACCTTTCCTTGAGCCAGGTGACGAAATCGTGCTGCGTTCAACGTCATTTTTTATTAAAGTGATTACAAAAAGAGATCTAAGGAATATACTTTCATCACCGCTCACGAGTGATTCAAAGACCAAAGCGTCGTCTGAATTGACGAGGGGCTATCGCCTAACACTCGAACTGGAAAAGTGGAACGAGAAAGCATGGGTTCAGATGGGTGAAATGAGACAGGAAGATTTTCTGTAGGATCTTAGGTGTAAAATATTTGGACCAAAATACGTACTAGTATGACACTTGCTGTCGTGCCGGCGTCCTGATCTATACCATGTGAAAGTGTATACGCAAATGAAGCCGCACAGAGTGCGCCAGCGCTCAACCTCGTGAAGTACTGCAACGACGCTGAAAACAATATACCTGATTTTTCAGTGAAGACATCTTAATCATGGGTTGAACGCTATATCCTTTCCGATTTTATGGCGTAGCTGGATGAATAGCATAATGGGAGGGGAGTTGGCGTTCACGAAAATGATCGCAACCTGTGACAGTGTTGATTTTGCACTGGAGGTTTACTGAATGAAAACATCGGAAGTTCCGGCAAACTTTTCCGAGGATCACGTATAACTCCGACACACAATACTTAGAAGCTGAGAAGATTGCTAAATATCTTGAAGGTTCAAAACCGCACTATGAGTGCATGAAGTCTTGTGCTTCCAGGGCAAATTGATTTGAACGTATACTCACTAACCACCGCAAAGTATCTTTATTAAACAAAACGAATGTGGCTTACCTGTGGCATACCATAACAAATCGCGTCTATTTGTACTATTTTGACGGACGCCATGTTATAATCTGCATCTTTCACAAGTTTTTCACAGACTGCTTCTCTACTCTGAGTCGCTCAGTAGGAAATATACTCGAATTTTCTTCTTATTACTCTTGGCACATTGTTCACAACATGTCTGGATTAGACAGATTACACTTCTCTCTCGTCCAGACTAAAAAGATTAGGTCTTTCTCACGAATGCTTATGGCGCTCATCCGCAAATCGGCGATGAACAACATTTCTCAGGGTGGTGAATCCTGTTTAAAATTTGTTTGCACACCACACCAAGTACTCATAGATGTAGGACGTCAGCGCTATTTTCCTATCTCATCGGCTACATACTAACGATATTCACTTTTCGGTTACGAATGAAGATACAACAGGAGCTACAGTCAAAATATTTGTGAACTTATCAGGTCCAGCTGCCAACTTCAAAGCAATTTACTGGCTCGCGGCCCAACAGTGACATGAAGGATCCTATAATCAAGGGATTCAGCATTGATTCCTTTGAGTCCCCCATTAATATCAAAGTGGCTTGATAATGAGGATATCTGTCGAATTTGATGCAGTTTGATTTTAATTAATTTCTTACGGGTAGAGCTTTGGGTTTGCAGATGATCAATTCATTCTGACCATAAACTAAGTGACCATGAGCATTCTGTGTTGCTACGTGCCATTCGAACCACCACAGTAAGAAAACATTGTTGAGTAATTGCTTTTTTCAATCTATGTGGTCATCAAGAAACTTCCAAAAGCACCCAGTTCCTTTTAAGGTGAGTACGTCTGTATGTATGAGCAACCAGGGTTAAAGTTAGAAAGAAGAGTCCACGGCTTTGGAGATACTAATAGGCGCTGAGTGTCACAATATTTTGTCCAGAGCGGGTGGGGATTGATGCACACGTCTCGCTATAAACAAAGTCGCTGATCTGAACTGGCTTGCTTGATATCCCTCAAAGCTCTACTTACGAGGATTATCGGTGGCAGTGCAAACTTTGGCTTTCTCTTCCACCCACATATAGTTACCGCGCAGATCGTGCAATGCACAAGTGTTTCACATGCATACTCATAATCCGTTGACCATGAGCTTTAGATTTTTGCTTCACAATTTTTAATCTTCATCACCACTGCAGCGACTACGAACCAATATGGAAAGTCAGTCCAATTCGACGTAAAACACGCTTTAGGTTTTTGCTTCACAATTTTTAATCTTCATCACCATTGCAGCGACTACGAACCAATATGGAAAGTCAGTCCAATTCGAGTTCACGTAAAACACAAAGTTGACGGAAACTCGAGGAATGCGTCTATCTGATGAGCCCCCATGGGCTATCGAAGAGTTTTCAGCAACCTTGTCAGTAGTTTTGCTTTTTTACTGCGATATCTACAATTTCGTACCACTTGAAACATGAGACGGCCTTTGTGCTGCATATTCAGTTGAAGACAATCGTAAAGCAGAGGTTCAGTTAAGTCTCCCTTGAAGACCTTATTGATTTTCAAACAAGTACATTTCAAGTTTTCTTCTCAAGAAAAAAATTTTCGCACCCAACAAAAGATCGTTTTACATAGGAGAACTATTCTACACAGAGGCGACTGCGCGGCTTTTGAACGCCGTATTCGGTTGGCGTTTGGCTGATACGTTCTGAGACTGATGGATAAATTCCAAAAGACTCGGAGCGTGTGCAGTGGCAAGATGAGTAGCGGACTTTGCACAGTGAGGGATGAGTACTCGATGCAATCGGTTGTCCAGAAAGATGAAGTGAACGCCAAAGGCAGTCTACAATAACTTCACAGCAATGTCACATCTCAACGTAGATCGATAATGAGTTTAGAAAAATAATAGACAACCTGTATCAACCAAATTGAATCTATAGAACTCTGTTTTCAGACGAAAACCGTGATCGTTAGATACCCTCAGATGTGTGATTTCTTCCGTAATCTCCAATTCAAGTTAGAAACAATTTTGAATGTCCTCATATTTTGAAAACAGGATGATAATCTAGCGATCTAGCAGTCTTCTACTGTATGGAAATTATTTGAAAAAAAGCGTTCGGGGATATCATTAAGTGTGTAAGCAATATTGCACTAGTCAAGACAATGATCGTAAAATGTTTCATCTCTTAAAATTTAAGTGGTTGGGATTGATAAGTCTCCCTCTCCATCTCAATGACAAAGATCTGGGGGAAATCATGTTTGACCTTGAACTTCCCAATTATGAACGAAATGACTTGTCTATGAGCGACTAACTTTTGATGTCTTTTTCTGGAATCAAAGAGTTATATGGTTTAGTATGGCCTAAATCTGGTTGCATTTGGTATGTATTAGGGCCGCTGAAGTTAATGATATATAGTTGGAATTGACATAACCGATTGTGTACCATCTGGGTGGATAATGGGTAATCAGCTTCCAACGAGTACAGGATTTTGCATTTATTTTTGTATGTTCAGTGCTCGGTTAAGTATGGTAAATTCATCGTGGCAACGCACGGCGTGATCTGCGCTATAAACTGTTGTATGAACCATACAGCGCCTCACCCCTCGCGCTCAGAGTGAGAACGTCCAGTTAACCATCAATACACTAACTCCGAACCGGAAAAATTCGTTTAGAAATGAGAGAAAAAACGTTTGTTTCAAACGGCAGAAAGCCGAAGGATGAAGGACGCTGGTGAAGAAACTGCTCAAAATGTTCACCAGTATTCTGTTTGCTTACAGTTCATTTTGCGTCGTTTGACAAAGCCCTGTGTAAAGTCGTTTTTATTTCACGACACGTTGATTAAAATCTGTGTACCCGGACTCATAGATCCCAATTTTCAGGGAATTTTACTGAGTAAAAGACCAGCGTACCAAAGTCTAATGATCTAGCTGGCAACTTGAGTGTACTTAAACCAACCCACCAATTTCTACGGATTCTAAATACTCACGTACCACTCGGACACAGTGATATGTCATGCTATCTTGTTGCCTCAACGTTAATCCCCATGTAACTCCAACTCTGAAATTATGTGGCCGTTCGAAACGTCTTTTTTCTAATAATACTGTGTGGTCATTAAAGCAGCTGGTCTGTGTATCTATAGCCTTGTGCCAGAAGGTTGACAGCCTATGTCTCAGCCCTCTGCGTGATGCTATAGCTGCCTAGGCGCATGGCTTAACTGTGTTGCCCTCCAAAACAAATCAGATCACAGCTCTTGCTCATATTCACGTATGCACATGCAATCGTCCAACAGAGAAATTTTGACTCCTAAAGGGACAAACAGACAAAAAGACGGGATTCGAGTAACTAACTTTGAATCGAGTGGATTGCTCACAATACACCGTGCTCGAGACAATTCAGTGGTTAATAGGTGAATTACTGACCGGAAGATCTGCGGTTCAAACCTAACAAGTGCATCTTGACTACTCCTATTATGTTTAAGCAACCTGGCAGCCTACTTGCTCCCTTCGAATGGCACGGCAGCTATGAACGTTCTATGCATGCCTTGGTGAAATAAGCCAGTCAGAAAAATGGCTTCGAACATCGACAGCATATTCCCCTCTTGCCGCAGAGAGCCTCTTTATAACACAATGCTGGAAGAGAAGTCAACATTATCCCACGACATGTGCACTATAAACTAGCATGCGATATTCCATGATAACTTTGATCGAAATGTTGGTAGAAAAACGAACTGTGTCCATCTTTACACGCCTTCGCTTAGTTTGCACTTTCGATGAAACAATAACAGTCCCCTTAGGCAGCCAACTTGCGTGTTTTGAGTCACTGTACTTCGCTTAAATTCAAATAGCTAGGATATTTGGGTCTAAGGTAAATTCCGGATCCGCTGTATAGTTTTGCCTGCTCCGATTTACGTAACCGATTCAAATGTTATGTTCATCAGTCAATCAAAGGAGATGGGTGCACGCTTCCTGCATTCGCCCGAGGAGACTCAGCTGTACACACGGAAAGCTCACAAGTATCTCTGTTGCTCAATGAAGTTGACTGACCCTTCCGGAGCTTTTGACGTTTCTCATTCAATCCATACAGTGATGTTCGCCGCACTTCCCGTAGTCCTTGAGTAAAAGTTTGCTCTACCATTTCCGCTCTATGTTAATTTTGTCCTACATTGCGTAACGTTTGCGGTTACATAGGTTTCTGTCACTTCAAAAGCAACCAGCTATGGTACAACTCCGATCTCGTCCTCAATCTGCATTGCCTAGTGTAAGGTTACACCTTCATTGGTCGGAGTTTTTGTTTGATTGGCGCCTTATCTTGAGAAACAACAAATTTCCTGAAGAGAAAACCCTCAAGCACACTGTTTCAGGTTAATTATATATATTTGGGTTTGCTGAGTAAAAGTGCATCAGAAAAATGAATGACAACTGACTGAAACAGTACTGTTTGCTATTATGAAAAGTTGAACATTGTTGTTATTGAAGCGCAGACCACCCATACAGAGCACGCCATCCGGCAACAATGTTTGAAAACAATACACTCACTTTTTGATTTCTCTGCAACCTATCGTTACATTTACCCTTTTAGCCTGTGTCTAGACAAAACTGTCACTAGTTAAAAAACAGAATGACACTTCACGTCGTTTTCCTCTTGTGTTTGTTTGGTAACAAAATGAAGGGAACTCTGCCCTGCATACAAAAATAGAGGTGATTGAAAATCTGTGGCTCAGCGGAATTTATGTTTTTTGTATTTACCTGCAGTAATTTGAGTGCAGTAAGCATAGCGAATGATTTGTGCTGAACGAGTTAGTTTTTTCCATCACAAAAGGGAATAATCTCCATGATTTGCCTTTGATGTGGATATTCTGCCTTTCACGTGCACCGGAATATATATATATATATATATATATACTGACAAATATATTAAACGGCGACCCAGCACCACCAACTGTNACTGACAAATATATTAAACGGCGACCCAGTACCATCAACTGTTCGAAGTTTTCTAGCCTTAGCCCACGCTTTAGAAAAATTAGAGGTTGCCTGGTTTGTTATCACCAAACAGGCGCCCATACTTGAGTTCTGCGCTTATTGGAATCCTAGAATGAGGGATAACCTGGAGTTGAAATGGATTAAAATTTTATCTTTTTATCCTTGACATTTAAGAAGCACTGTCCATGGAACAGGTGATTATAGAATAACTGACAGGTTGATCAGAAAAATGTTACAAATAGGAAACAGTTCATAGATGTACGAGTGAATCATTCTGCTGGCTATTCAGCTGGTAATATTCTTCCTTGAAACAAACCAATATGATTGTTGGTCACTACTGCTTGGTTGAGCACCAGCTAAATGCATTAACCATAACTGTTAACAGCATGACTTCGATTCCCGTCACTTGGATTAGTTCGATACGGAACATGCCTGCGGAACAATGTATAATGCACCGCCATTGCTTTGACATTTGACGACTTTCTGTTGGGCTCCTTTTGTTTGTCAAGAAACTGCCAGTATGATATTTTGATGACCACTCAAGAATTCCGTTTATCCTCAGAAGGATGAATACATGTAATTCCTCGGTTACAATCCTTGTCTGTGTTTCACAACCCTGAGCTATTTACTGATAATATCCTAGCCGACTGAATACGGGACAGCAGTGTGATATTGTGCTCTGACCAATAGAATAAGTCCGACTGGAAAGGGACGTTTTCTGTGCCGATTCATTTCTTCACTAATATTCTTCAGTGAATTACTGTTGCCAAGTACAAGAACCAGCGTATGGATTGTCTCGAAAAGTGTGGAAGGAACACAAACAAACAACTTTTAGCTGTGTTCGCCAACCACTGAACTTTTTTTAGCATTCATTTCGAAGTTTGATGCAGAAAGATTAGGTCTAGAGTAGTTGGCTGGAACACTAGACGGCTGATACGCACTATGGGTTTGCCTTTTGAAACTGGTATGATACCAGGATGCCAGTAACTAATGGTAACCAAGTGGTCAGTGTTGAGGCGGATCTGCAGGCAGGCATAAACCTGTTTGTGCTGTGGTTATAACGTAATTAAATTAATAATCAGGTGCAAAGCACTAATCAATATCTGTTTCATAAGAATGCTGATCATTACAATATTTAGGTGCATCTTGTTAAAAGCAAATATAATACAAGTGGAATAAGTCAAACTTCGACTTATGGTTTGAGGAAAACTGGTGACAGTTCTTGGGTGGGGTTCGGACGTGGGACGTGTTTCCTCCGTACCATAGCTACTACATGTGTTCCGCAATTGACCGTGAACTCGTAGAGTTTGGTTAACCTTCTGTCCTGTGCGCGCGTGTGTGGGTTTTGGGCCAGCTTGCATGCCTATTTATTGTGTGCAATGTAAAGTAGGGTGTCCATCCATCTTCGATAGTTGCACAGCTTGACCTGGTGTGGTTAAAGGTCATGAGCCTAACGCGTGACGCAGACCTAAACAAAATGGATAGGGTGTAATACACTACTCAGAAGGTTGCTGAAAATCCTTTGAAAGCCCATGACCGGTTTCGCCCTTCTAGAAGCTCATCAGGTAAGCGCAGTCTCCGAGTTTGCGTCAAGTTCATCTTCTACTGGAACCAAACTTGCACGAAATTAGCGAAATTCACCCATTTGCAAAGCAGTCGGGTTTTTAGGGAGGCTCACCTGGAACCGAAACGTACCTATCGTTTATTTTGTCTTTAAACGATTGTGCGCGCGTGTGTGGGTTTTGGGCCAGCTTGCATGCCTATTTATTGTGTGCAATGTAAAGTAGGGTGTCCATCCATCTTCGATAGTTGCACAGCTTGACCTGGTGTGGTTAAAGGTCATGAGCCTAACGCGTGACGCAGACCTAAACAAAATGGATAGGGTGTAATACACTACTCAGAAGGTTGCTGAAAATCCTTTGAAAGCCCATGACCGGTTTCGCCCTTCTAGAAGCTCATCAGGTAAGCGCAGTCTCCGAGTTTGCGTCAAGTTCATCTTCTACTGGAACCAAACTTGCACGAAATTAGCGAAATTCACCCATTTGCAAAGCAGTCGGGTTTTTAGGGAGGCTCACCTGGAACCGAAACGTACCTATCGTTTATTTTGTCTCTAAACGATTGAATGTGTTGCACCAGGCCGCCTCGTGTTTCATTTGGATAGGAAATTTTAGTGCACATGTTTTTGGGTAAGATAGTAAGTGGGACAGAATTTTGTCACGTGATTTGTGTTTGTGACGCGGACGCCCCAAACAAACTAGGCAAAGTTTGTTGAAGGATCAAGGAAGTGATCACCACAAGCCCTTCAAGCCCATAGAGAGAGGATTGTGGGTCAAACACAGATCTGTTGAGAACCGTCCATCGGTCTTTGAGTGGATGGTATTGCACTCAGCACGACTCACCACAACAGAGTGATGTCCGGAATTGATCAGTTCCTCTACGTTTCAGTAAGACAATCGGATGGAAATTATCTTGACTGATCGGTCGATGACTTACGAATGATATATCGTAGAGGACTGATGTTCCACAAATCCGATTCAATTCATCCAAAGCAATGTACCAAGCACCTAAATACGGTTAGAGTTGGAGGGATCTTCGGTGTGAATATGTGACGAATAGGCTGCCGACTTTCAGAATTCAGACCCACCGTTTATACGTGTGGCTTTTAGACAGAAGGCTCTATATGGAGTTTTCCACAACTGAACTCGATTATCCTTACCATTTCTACCAGAAGCCCGCATCAGTAGCATACTTTTGTTATCCATTTTCTAATCAAACCAGTCGTCGTTTGCCCAAGTGGAAATTGTTGTGAATTACGCTTCCTTACGCTGAGATTTAGATGGTTTAACTAGAACCGATACAGCGACAACAGCTCTCCTATTGGCACACTCAAGTACGCACTGATGACGTCTCCTCGAGTGTTGTCAGCTGTTTGAGAAGCTCAGCAAACACATCAACTGTCAGCTTCCGGTTGAGCTACAAATCTTCCGATACACTGCCGACAACCCCCTCTGTCAACAAGCACGCTTTTGGTTACATATGCTTTTTATGATATCGTATTTGCGGTCTTAATTCGTTTTGAACAGTTCATTTGATGTTTCCAAGTGTCGTCTTAAAAGCTGAGCTGCCATAAGCAAGTTTAAATTAAGGGACAACGTAGTATGGTCAGTCCAGCCCTGTTAGGTTGAATTTGATTCACTGATTGTATTCAGTTCTGTTCCACAGTTGTGGAGTTTCAACGATGAGAGGATTGGTGCACACATTGATTCAGCAGACATTTTGAAATTACGTCGTGCTCAGTAATGTTTTCAGTTTCCGACAAACAACTTCTCGGAATGCATTTCGGGAGAGGAAGAGGTATTTGGAAGACATTCGGATCAAGCAGCAACAACGCACTTACCACAATATTTGTGTGACGTAATCTCGCACCACTGCGAACGCTAAATACTCTGGAAAATGCTCTTACAAACGAACATCGAGTTCAGCGTTTTGTTACAATGCTGGAAAGCACGATTTCTGACCGCCGGAGAAATTAAAGGTTCATCGCATTAGACCCGGCATTGTAGAATTGGTGGGGTAGCTCACGGGAAGTAGCCATTAGCATTACGGAATAAAGAAGGAGCGCGGTTAAACACTAGACATATCTGCAATCCGAGTAACTCTGAGACGTAATATCAACTGAGCAGATAAAAATGCGGGCTATAAAAGGAGCTATAAACAAAAAGCAACACTGTAGTTGGGAAAAATCTGCAAAGAATTTACACCACTTTGTTATACCATTGTTACCAGTGAAATCTGTTCCTTCTGGTTGTATTTAATCGGGTATTACCTTCTTCGGAATCTGAATTGAGGGTCAAAAGACAGAGCTAAAGGAATTCCCGCAATGACGTCCGTTTGATTGTAAGTTTGATATCAGCTGCACCTTTAGGAAGCCCTAAATTGGTAGTCATTGCGATACTTTCTTTCAAGCCTCATTTTTTATTCTCCAATTTACTTGGAGTCCTGAGCATTCAAACTACGGGCCAGATAAAACTTCATCAATGTATCTACTGGGAACTACCATGATGCAGGTTAATTCCTGAGTTTTGTACCATTATCTCAGCCCTGAGCCATTTAGAACCCGCTTAAACAAATACTGCCTTTTTTATATGCGGGCGTAAGAGATATTCGCGTAGCAGCGGCTGTTCCCTCCACAATTCTTATCTAAGCCTGCAGAATGCGCCATTACTACAGAGGACTTGGCTTGTTTTGGTTTATCAGATATACGGTAATCTCTCGGGAGATAGATGCTAAATGTCCCTTATATGTCAGCCAAAAATGTTTTCGATCTTCCTTTTTAAATTAATATTCGGCCTTGAAAAACAGCTCCTAGACTTTTACAAACTCACACTTGTCAATACCTTATGCTGTTAGCTGTACAAACTGTATGGGCGTTTGTTATTTTCAGTGCAACTGTCACAGCTATAACTCTTTGCAGGTGAGCAGAATAACATACGTGCGTGAATAACAAAGGATTAATGCTAGGCGGACATGCGAAAAAGAACCTGACATCGTTGTCATAAGGAATCAGAATATAAAAATAAACCAAAATCATATATCGGCTACAAGATTCTATGCGTCATCCAGATACGTCATCTGTAGAGCGCCAACATACTCCAGTTGGCGGATGTCAATGGGAAACGCAATAGTGCGGTTTGTATTATACTGAATGACGTCTGGGAAAGTTTGTCGTGTGATTCCGCCTCATTTCAAACAATATAAAATTCCCACTTGTAATACAATAAACTAAAAGTAATGAATGGCCGTGTGTTGTCATTTCAATGGTAAATTCCTATGAATGAGGATGCAGCTGCATATCTTACCGGTTTGCCAAGTCATGGAAATGAAAACGGAGGATTTCTAGAGGCTTCTGTCACTGTTCCAACAGCGCATAGCTGGGGGACAGCTTGAAAAATGTTTCTTTTTCGCTAGGAGAAAAAATTTTTCCACTGTCAAAAAGTGAATTCCCAGAACATAAATTCCGGTCTCGTTCTACCTGTCCAGATCCACCGTCTTTGTGTTTCTTCCAATCAATAAGCGAAGAAGTGTGTTGATTAAAAGACCGAAGATTTTGTTTCGCTATATGTTCACCCCTTCCGCCTGTCGGTTTGAAAAACAAAAATGGCCACCATAAATTCAAGCTTTTGTAGGGTGTGGATTGTCTAATTTCTAAAGAAAAGCTGCCGAAGAAAGCCTACCATCACGAACCGACTAGGTGGTCAAACAAATTCAACCGCACCGAAATCAGTTGCTTTTGGGGGCACTCAACAAAAAATACCTTGGAGGTTGATGAATGACTGAATTTTTGAAAGTCTCTGTTAATGTACCAAGTTTTGGGAATCACAAAACTTTACAACGCGGAAAATCGCACCCAAGGAAGACACACGTACTTGAGCTCGAATGTACCAAGTTTTGGGAATCACAAAACTCTACAACTCGGAAAATCGCACCCAAGACGTACTTGAGCTCTTTGGTGAAGCTGTTTTTCCACTAGTTTTCGCACCAATGTACATTGTAGTAAGACGTAGGTGGTTGGGCAAATTGTGAGACCTCTGTTCAAGCCATTTTCGTTTGAGTGACTCTTCTCCTGCCTTGGCACAATTATTTTGGTGGTCTACACCAAAGGGGAAAACAGTAGAGTAGACTCAGACATGTGAATTTCTTCATATACAGCACAATAAGCTGCGTCGCTTGGACAATCTTGTTTGTGATCTGTAAGTTATCCGAGAGACATTGCGCAAATTTGGATTCATGGCTGTATCTGTTTATCATCAAAACTGTTTAGATGTTCTGTTTTTTACGTCTGTGCTGCTGCCTATTTTGTTTGTATGGTACGGTGGCACTGTACAAGCAGATGTCCGCATCAATGCAACAGTGGTAGTTACCACCTGCGGCATGTGGTAGTCACGGATCACAATGACGTTAGTCGCAGCGTGAAGCACATGAGTGTTATGACATTGCGGTGGAATATTTTGTGCAAATTATGTCAACGATGGGTATCGATCGAACGCTTGTGATAGACAAGAATAAGTAACAAATGACCAGCCTCGAGGCAGCGGTGTTTAGTGTCGCTGTCATTTTTGCTCTTTTCATGTTTCAAGACGAGGACTAACGGGCCTCAGGAGTTGACTCAATAGGATAAAGAAGTTTTGTTCGTCTGGTCTGAACGAGTAATGCATTCCAGGAAGTGACTGACTTTGGGGTCAGGAGCTGGAACAAGGACTACTGATCATACCTCCGCAAGCATTGGATGTCTGACCTGAGTATCTGGGTGAGTATCTGTGAGGTGCAACAACCAAGACGGTACCTCCATCACGACTACAAGCAGACGCACCCGACAGAGTTTTTTTCGTACAAACGAGGACGAGATGTAGAGGCTAGAGGAGACGCTTAATTTGCAGGAAGACAACTATTATCTGAAGTGCAGTAATTTGCGTCTTCGTAAGGTGCGAACTCTTGCGAAGTGTAGTGGCAATGCAACATTTGGTGCCATACGTTGACGCTGATGTCTGCAAAGTCTGCAGTTTACCCAAAGGCAGCTGCAGTGGGAGGACAGTAGACTGGGTGCAATGTGACTATTGTCATGTGTGACAGCATTTCAGGGGCATCGGGAACTCACTCGATACGCCGATATTCTTGTGTGACAGCCGCAACCGAATTTCGGGGTGAATTCCCTTAGTGAATTCGTTCAGTGATTCTTTCCCAAAAAGACTGCGTTTCTTGTTGGTCTGGGTGGCGGGTGCGTTTCTTCTGCAGTAAAATAATTAAACAATGTTTTCTGTTGAAGACAAGCTTTCTTAGATGTGCGAGGGGTTGTTTATGCACCAGTTGGATTGATATACACCGGGAAGAACTTGCTACGTCGTGACCAAAAGTGCATGACACTGCTAGCACATATCACTAGCTACACATTATCGATCGTTCCACAAGGCGCTCCATTATCTTGTGAGACATTCCAATTAGGCTACTAGAAATGCAGTTACCGATCAGAAAACAGTAACCGGTTTAGTAGGTTTACGGACGATATAGTGATCATGGGACGGAGGAGTTTAGCCTTTATCAAGCGATTAACAAAATACTTTCACATTTGGTCCTCTTAACGGCTTATAAACATTCCACCATTTGGAATGTTGGGGGTTGCATTTAGAATGCCTAAGCGCAATTCATATGGCCCAAAGATTCTCACCAGGTTTTTCTTGTGCTTTTGTTTAAGCGTGTGAACATTAAATGGCAAGCCCAAGCAGAATGTAATGAAGTGGCTGAGAAAAAGGACAACATAGCGGGGCTCCCTAGTCTTCGGCTGCTACTGTTAGACATTTCCTGATGAGTCAGTCAAGAAGTGGGCTGTTGCCCTGAGCCAGCACGTTGTTTTCCGTGTCCGTCGTAGTTAACTAATCCAGATGGGTATACGAATATAACGGAAAGGTGAAATTTGCTAAAATATCCATTGGAACTAATTCGTTCGCGGGGAGGCCTTTTTAATTAGCCGAACAACCCATACACATACACTGGAAGTCAACCATTCAACGGACAGTTAGAATACCATTTATCATACGAGACTGAAACCAGTCAAAACTGGGGCAATAGAACCGTGGCATTAAAATTATTGTTTTTATTATTGGCGAGTTTACATTGACTAATCACTCCTGAATTATCCGATACCTTCATTTACGACTGAAGTGAACAATGATACGCCGAAAATGGGTCCTGGCAAACCGCTGCAAATAACAAAGACTATGTCATGATTACACTAGGAAATTTATTCTCCTTGAAAGTGTTCCCCAAATACCGCCCCATAGCAAATTGGCGCTGTATTGTACAAGGTCAATCATAAGCCCGCATTCATTATACCGCGTTTAATTGGTTTGAACGGACGTAACAAAGCTTATTTTTATTTCTGATTTTTCCCAGTCGTAAGAATGCATCAAAAACAGCGTTTGTTTGGAATTTTGGGAAAAGGTTTTTGGCGTAAAAATAACGATTTCCAATAAGTTGTCAATTTTAAAATAGACTTGTTCAACTGGCTGTCAATATGTAATTCAGGATCACTAAACGAATACTTTTCAAATAACGAAAATGTCTTTCATAAGGACGTTCGGGATTACTCAGGAAGACGAGTATCCTTAATGTCTCTATCATTCAAGACGCTGCCTGAACAAAAACCGATGGATTCGCTAGTCGTAAAACCTAAATGCGAAAATTCACGGGTGTTGTGACTCAGCAACCTGAAAAACTTTATCGCACTTTCGCTCTTAATTTTCCCCAGGAACATCCAGACTTCCGGATTCAAATATGTCTAAATTTATGATAGGACATGTTTATTATCTGAGGCATCACTCAGTGACTTGGACACATAGTTGGCGTCCGTTGGCATGATTATACTAGCTTTACCACCTATACAATAATGATAAAAATTTGAGAAAGTTCATCAGAGGGGGCGAAATGATCACATGCATGCATCAAACCACATGCATAGATCGTGTTTTTAAGCATGACGTAAACAAAACTCTCAGGTGGTTCATTTTACAGTGCGTCAATGACATCCGTGAGACTGCTGGTTATATTCCATTTTTCTCAGTATCTTTTTGTTTATGCTATTTGAATCTGGACTTCGCTTATCATGACCAACCAGATCGGCTTTCTTTTTAAGCTGCTCAAAACTTAACGTTTTAGAAAATACTAAATCACGCGAACGTTAAAGCAGAATAGGTTGCAAGCTTATCAGTGCAACCTAGATTTCGGAATGTGGTAATTCGCTCACCTTTCAACAAAAGAGAAATCCAGTTGAAATTCTGCCCTCCAATTCGAGCCAATCGATTTTGGAAAGCTGAGAAATGTATGTTGGTAACCATTCGGATAATTCATAGTTGAATTTCGACACCCGCATAGAAATCGTTATTTTCACGCAGTACGTATTTTCCCAAACGTCCAACAATGTTATTCAGGGTGCATTTTTAAAATTGAGGAAAGTACACGGGAAAAGCTTATGTTGCTCTCGTGTATGGTAATTCACTAAGTATCATGACTGGAAATGAGAGTTTTTCTTGCAACGACTTTCCGTTTATTTTAGTCCACTGTGACGGATTTGTCGAACGCAGCGACGCTTAGCTTTTCCTACCCTGTTCAGGTGTTAATCCCACCACAGTTGTGGATATAGATAAGTTGTTTCTACTTTCGTGGATTCTTACAAGCGCATCAATTGTTTATGTGTGTGTGCCTGAATGGGTAGGTGTTGTGTTTCCTGCAGGCACAGAGTAGCCGAAGGTGTCGCCTTGAGCAGACTTATCCTTGTATGTGGTAGATTGCAGACGACGTACATACAGGAAAATTTATATTTCATAAGTAAACGATCCCCGAAAGGTGTCCAATAAAACGGAAAAAATAACCTTAAATAAACCATTTTTATTCACAATTATTTGGACTGCAACTGGATCATCTTGGACAAAATGCTCGTGTGCTGAGCTTATGATTGTTCAGTAATATCCTCTAGAACTTCCCTCGCGATTTACGAGTAAAGGTGACGCAGTTTTTAGTGTAAAATGCAATCTTTCTTTAAAATGTTGTTGACTTTTGAATAATTGGAAAAGAACAATTTACAATCCGAGATACTAATTTTGGTCCGCAAAACTAATCGTTCTATCTCAACTGGGATATCATTTTTCATTATTTTGCACACAGCACTGAATTGTTTTTCCGACTTGCTGAATTATGGTGACCAAAAATAGGAGTTCTTGCAATGCTAAGGAAGCTTGTCCTTTTTTCATTAAGGACGTCCCTTCTTTTCAAAACGTGCTTTATGATGCCGCAACCAATGCGAGCTAACAGAAACGTATGTGTCACTTTCTATTTTATTTTACATATGGCGTTATGTCTGTAAGATGCTGATTCAGTCCATCGGAATAAGCGCCATGATTTTGGCCGGAGGTCGGGCGAGGCTGGTCAGTGGTTGCCTTCGTTGCGGAAATCTAGAGGATTTATGTCCATCTAGGTGCCTATATACAGACGCAGTACTTTTGAAAAGCCCCATTGCGAGAGACATCATTCACTGTTACTCCCACCCGTTTGAAATGGCGGTACCATTTATCGGGTGTTGCCCATCAGCTACCGAGATTTTCACACACGGTGGGCCTCCGAAGATTTAAATGATTCATCATTCAGGACATTCGAGTTCTTTGGTCAAATACCAATCACTCAGATGTACCCTTTGTGATTTTGGAAAATAGTATGAAATAATGGTTGGCACTGGAAAAGTGATAGCACTCAGAATGGCAAATCCAATGTCATGTATTGCTGCTGTTACCCATCTGTCCCATAGCCTGAACAAAGAGACGCTCATAAGTGAGGATATCGACGGCTCTACCGAAATCAGCACACTCTGGAAACAGATGACTCCGTCTAAACAAAACTGCATTCCAGCATTACTTCATAAGGAGCGTGCTGGGAGCCTGCGGATGGAATCATAGTGTTTAGGCGTTCACACACGGGTGATACCATAAAGTCTTTGGAAATCCTTTGACAAGACCGAGGTCTGACTAACGGCGCGGCAGCCAAATAAGTTGATTCTTTCCACTCTTTGAACACAGGTTTTAACACCGTGTTTACCCAGTGGCTTGTATGATCTTCCTTCATCGATCGCTGAGAGATTGAAACAATTGCCTACCCATATTTGGAAGGAAGGGTCATATTGTAAACCATCGTGACTCATTTATATTTTGAGAGAAGTTCACGCGCAAACTAGTAAGTAGCCATGCCGTGGACACATTGTATGTTGCATGTCAATTCCAGTGTTAAGCCTGGGTACCGTCCTCTTCTAGAGTGAAATGTAGAATGATGTTGATGAGGTTGACTACTTAAGTCAATCCTTGTACATCACGTTGCCTTTTGAGCACCGCAATAGCTGCGGTTCAAGCATTCTACGAGTATAACGCCTGACCGTCAGAATTTGATTGATATATATTTTATACCCAGTTTAGCTTCACTGTAATTCCCGCTTGTTCAGGGGATCTCGCAAGTGACGACTGAGTTTTGCCAGCCAGCTAAACTATGTTTCAACCCACTGAGGATCTTTTGAGTGTTATTTCATCGACCAAAATTGACAACTCACCTGACTTAGGAATAGAAGCCGCGTCCCTCCGATGTTCATCCTTGTGAATCTCCTAGATTGTCAATAACACTGTAAAATCAGGACTATATTAAGTGCTGACTACCCACACCAAATGTATGTCGCCTGCACACAGCAGCATTTAAAGCCCGAAAGTATTATTGCTGCAACGCCTGAAGTGATTTCTGGTTTTTATGTTCTTGTCTACTTTCCGCAGTGTTGGTAATGTAGTTCCCGTCCTTCTTACTTCTCTATGTTCATTTTGGTGAAAACAACGAATCTTGGGACCTTAATGTCATTCGTTTTCCTTGCTGTCCTAACGAGCTTTGCGGGACTCACCGCCGACTAAACGACCGCCTAAATACATTAAGTTCATCTCCACAACACAGACGCTCCATTTTCTCCAACTTTACGGCGGTTCTGTTTGTGGACGAGATTTCCACAACCAGTGGGTTTGGAAAGCGTGCTTTAGTATAGGCCAACCTGGGATCCTCTGAAGGCTCAATTGGTGATCAAAGGATACTGTAATGTAAGCAAAGTAGTATTCGGACCAAGAGGCACTGTGTTTCTTATGCATTTCCACGTTCGATTTGCCATTTATTTATTGAAGTACGCGAAGTTCTGACTTCAAGCTCCTTATCAGAAGGCACAAGTCTGACCACATATTCGCAAGAGTGATTCATGTTTCATTCACACTGGTTTTCCCATAGCCATACGGCAGTGTTGGTTTTTGAAAATGCTATTCATCCCTGCAAGGAACTGATTATGTAGCTTCAGTTTCTTCGGAATTTAAATCACTTATGGAGGTTCCTAGCCAATTGTGGTCATGTGTAGTTCCTTTCATAAGTTGCATCGAAAGCGGATCACCGGTCCTTCAGGGTTTTTAAACAGCATTGGATTGCGAAAAATAACACAAATTAAAGTCAGCTGTTCCGTATGAATGTGTGAACTTCAGGTTGGGTTTCCGATCAAGGTGTCTGAGGTCAACCTTACCACATTCGTTTAACCACTTCTAATTGGCTAGAGGACACTGTATACTAGAATCTCAATCCAGGTAGCTCCCGATGAGTTCTTGTACCGCATGCATGCTGTATATTTAATACTCACATGCGAAGTTCCCTAAATTACTCTTGACTTAAGTGCAAAACCTCTGGCCCTTGGTAAGGGTCCGGTTACACGCTGTTCTACTTTTAGATCCACAGTTTGATACGCTCAATCTTAATGAGTCCAAGAAACCGTCTACCGTAAAATTCAAAACGGTGATAATGTTGATTTAGAAGTTTAAACCTATATCTACCTATTGATGAACATTTCTTCGGACCCGATTTGAACAGTATACGAACCAAAAATCGAGCGGCAGAATAACATTATCAACGTATAAAGTTTGCTTTTAATATTGGGCTTGTCTGAATTGTGCTCTAGTCTTTACGCGCAATCATGCAAATATGCGAATGTGACCTGAGGAAAGATGAAAGGCTTCCATTTTCGTAAAATAATTCAATATTTTTTTCACTAAGAGATACATCTAACTTGCCGGTCTCCATTCGTTTTTTGTGCAGGAGTAGAATATGTTGAATAAAAGGTTATTCTGATTTGTCCACTCTTGCTGAGGTTTTGGCTCACATTTGACTACTGCTTGTCGCTGTTCTACACAGATGTACAACTGGTTAAGACCTCTGTTTCCTGCGAAATATGAAGCATGAAAAATGGATAGCAGCGGAAAAGAATATTCCACGGATGAAACCAAACGTACCAGTCACAAATTTGTTTTTATCCTGTGACAAAGCCTAGGCAAAAAATTGACGAAGAACAGGGAAACGATTAGGTGTGAGATGAATTTTGAGTCTATCGAGTGATTTTGCATGCTTTCAAAGCATGCACATTCCTATACTTTATGGAATTCCAAGTGGTTCATACTTCACAGAACACCGAACTTCAGGTAGATCAAAGCAGTTCAATCCGAATAACGTTACCTAGCACCAAAGTCTTTGAAAAGCCCAATCGATCATAAGTTACAGTTCAATTTCCATTATTTTTGTGCACAATTTCACAATTATACCTCAGAAATTTATTCTGTAACAGTAGGTGAGTGGATGCTGAATAGTCTATGGTTGTTAAGCTACTCCTTCTTCCTTAAGGCAATTTTTTACCACTGCATGAGTTGCGGGTGAATACGTGCAAATGAGTTTCACCTGCGGGTATACTGATGTGTGAATGCTATTGCGGATCATTATCATTCACCCATTAAAGTATGTAAGTTCAAACTAATGGCCAAAAGGTTTGTAGATTTCTACAGACCGAACAGCTAGATTGATATGCCAGATGAATGCTCAAGCAAACGAAAAACTTGAGCAATGATCCAGATTGTTCTTTCGACTAGAATACCGAGCAATATCGAGAGATCTATGTTACTCGCTCTTTCTCACACACAGTCCCCACGAAGGACAGATTAACTGGCGGAACTTGATGGTACCATGGGCCGAAGTAATAAAAAGTGGGATTATTGCAAGAGTGCGATTTGTAAAGTGACATCTGTTGGTTTCCAGTAGGTGTCTGTCATGAAAAGACTCTTTCGCTAATAGACTGGCCTTCTTGCTTGTTGCGGTTTGTACGTCTACATAACCCGCTGAGCTATAATGGGGAGTGTACGGCGTTCGACAATCACAAAACCTGCATAACAGCCATTTGTTCTACAGGTTGCAGTGTGGACATTTATGGCGATTTGCTCTCAAAAGGTGTAGGCAGCTCGGACGTCTTACGTCAGCAACCGCAGCTTTGCACTTAGAGTTTTCAGCCAAAATATTTAGTCTTTCTGTTTGGGTCTGTGTAACCTAGTGATATCCCAGCCCATGAAAAACTATGAGGTGCATACTTATGAATAATCTCATGCTACGTCACCTTATTTGTCTGACACAGTAGGGTGGGTAAGCGAATTCAGCGAAACCGAAGACTCCCTTCTATCTCTGTGGAATTATCCCATAAACACACCGACAATCAAAGTATGTCCGTCGTACTTGCGCAACTTTCACAGGACCATGGCTCTGTCAAAAAAGATGTTTTATGGTGTATCAAAAATGTTTTCGTGATCGTTTGGGCGCTCCGATATTGTTGTGTTCGCCGGAGATATGAGTAATCAAGTGCTGTTGAAGCCCATTTGGGTGGTCGTCTAGAAGTGGGAGCAAGGCGTGGACAATGACAAACGCCTGTTGCAATCATGTAATGACAACAGGCTCTTTCTGTGGTCGACTAGCCAAATAAGCAATCGAACCGGCTTGTTAAAACGGTGCTTTCCGCACGCCAGCCAACGTCCAACACCATTCCAACATCGCTATCATGCATACGTGGCGGAGGCCAACTACTGACTGAAGTGTATTCTTGAACAGCTATCTGGATTCGGCTAGCGCTGTTGCTCGTTGTTGTTTCCCCGCTTTTCAGGAAGACGTAATACGCGAACCTCTCTCCAGGCCCGACAGAATCTCTCGGACATTTGTTTGAACCAGGTCAACGAAAGCCACATAGGCGCTGGGTCACGAGTAAAACTCCAGAATCGTTTGGAGCTCATTTGAGAGTGAAACACTACTTGACGAACTCCCAGAACTCAGGTGAAAAAGTGCATTTGTGTGGACTGAGTAGAGGGAGTCCAGAAAGCCAGAGAGTTGCAGAAAACTAGAAACTATTCCCGCTGGTATATGCAACAGGCCAAAAGAGATCACTGGTGAAGGATACAATCACTGATAAAGTCGAACTGTTCATCTCTGAAAAACTGAACCCCTTGGTTGTTAAGGCAAACACTTCCACCAATAGTTCAAACGACCAACTCTGATTAAAGATATCACTGAAACTCGAAGTTGATTTTCGTGTGATTGACTTCCTTTTGGGAAAATGGGTCATCCAGAACGACCGAGATAAGTTGACGGTGTACTTATTTTGAAAAAGCGTTCGAAGTGAATTTGGCAAGTAAAGAGAAAGCAGCTTGACCCCCGTTTAATGTAAATTCATTGCGTCGTTTATTTCACTTCGACTTAAAAAGCTACGTGAAGACGGAACCCGAGAAAAGGAAGCAGAATTCCGGCGAGGATGGGGCTGTGTAGTCATCTTCAAACTTCGTCAAGTTTTTGAGAAACGGGAGGCCTATGGGTGCCCCACAATATAGGTGTTCCTTGACTCTCAGGGTTGGATGACAAGGATATTCGCTCTCTTTATTTTCCTTTAACTTCATCGTTGATGAATTAGGCGGGGGAACTTTGGGTGATCTTCCAAACCCCGACGTTGGCATCTGCCCCTACCGAGATCCTTGTCGACCTGGAATATGAGACGATGGTTTCCTTGTTTTTGAAGATGCCATCGAGCATTACTAGAATGCTCAGCCAGGGTCATCCAGTTCTTCGGCATGTAATTCACTATAAAAGAGTTCTAAGTCCTGATGAAGGACGCATATTCCTGCAGCACAACCTGCTAAGAATTCGAGAAGTGGTATTAGGAGTTGTGGAGCACTAGGCGCATCCTGAAAGTTGCAGCTCTAACGGTAGTGTGACGGAGCGTCCAAACTTCAGGGGCACAAATGCCTCTATCATTCCGGTCAATTATGGTGCTAAAAAGCATATCACTTTGTCTCAAAGGACTCGTACGTCAGACTACGGCGCTATCTGTAATATTCTATGGCTTGCAGTGTTGGCCATTTCGAATGGGGGATCTGAAACATCCTAAGGTCTTTGATCACCGATGCTTCAGAACTGTAGCTGGAGTCGGCTGGAGCCACAGAATTCGCAATAGAGTGGTCAGGAGGCGGGATTTGGAGATGCAAATGGTAATTCACTAAACAAACGCATCCAAGTTAATTTGGCTAAGCTATGTGTTACGAGCCTATTTTCGCATGACGAGAAGACTGCACTTTTTCATGCCTAGTTCAGAGTGGTGGAAATGTAGAGGGGGAGAGAGTATGACATGAACGCCACTGGCATCGGCTAGCCGTATATCGTTCATGCTGTCAGTTACTATCGAGTTTGTCTGATTGAGTGCCGGGGTTGTGGGCACTCCGGATGTTTGTTGAAGGTTACGCCTACTCTGTTTTATTACTTTTTTATTATGAGGGTTTTTTCATATAATTTGACGTGACTGCACAGAAGTGAGGCGCCGGTGTTCTCATCTGGTTTTGCTGTCATTGCACATGTGGATTATGATGATGATAGCGTGTCTGTCACTGACGGTAGGTCCAAAAGCAAATTGTTTCAAAATTAACATGTTCGTATTTTCCTCCCACCCATCCATTTTTACTTTGTGTAGATTATTTGGTCTGAATGATGCTGATAGAAACTGCTCAGAACAACATTCCACTAACCTAAATAAAATTCAAGCACAAAGTAGTCTGGTGCACGTTTGGTGTGAAGATTCCTAGACGAATGCGTACAGAGATCAAAATGCCATGGAGAACCTAATCGTTCCGACAAGAGCCGTTAATTGACACGCAACACTGATCTAGTGTGATAACCTGAAGAGGACTGAGTTACTGGTTGGTTCCCCATCTGCTTTATAACCTGGCCAATTTGGTAACCTGCTCACTTGGCCTGATGAAGCTTTTGTGTCAAGAGCGAAACGCTGTCCAAATAAAAATTACCGATTGTTTATGAAGCTCTTCGGAAACCAATTTTTACAGGTTCATTAGTGGAGGTGTGGAAAATGATCCATCTTATCTAATTGCTGCCAGATGATCTCACCACGCCGATTTTTTCGGATTTCCCATCCATTCTAAAATATAATAATGTGTAGGTGGTCACAAGTATAATTTTATGCCGTCCTTCCATAATTTTGGATGCCTGGCAATTAAAATTCCATTCAGAAGTTCCCCACAGCGTTCAGCATGTTCACCCAGTGAAGAACCTCGAATGAATAATTTGTACCTCTTCACAGAAAGATTACGGAAATTCTATCAGACTAGCTCTGGTGAACCGAAAAATACGATCCTGTCATATTTCTTTTGATTGATCTAACACTTTTCTGACTGCAGGTCACAGGGCTCCAGTGTGTAGCCAGTGAGGTCATGAAACCCCAGGTACTTACTTTTTGCTAAAGGGTAAAGCCTAAAGGAGGTATGCATTATGAGGTTTGGATGGATAGGTATTCTGTAAAAGTTACAAGATGCAGCTGGACGTGAATTTTCTGGTGAATGGCTGGATTGGTGGACCATGGGGGTAGAACATGCAACGGACGAATGCACACGGATAAAAAGATAAGTAGAGTCGATTCCTCGTCTTTTCCTCCATAATGGACGGAACTTGGATGTTTGTCCCGTGGGACGGAACAAGCTTGCCTGGTAGATGAGGGGAGTCGTCTCGTTCAGCCTTGTTGTGTCTGATTATTTACTCCATTCACGGTAGCTTCAGTCATTAGTCAGTGTATAGAGTGGAGGCCAACAAATTAACTGACCGAAGTAATGGTGTAAACGAGCCATTTACCAACCTATAAACACATTGTGCCAAAGTTGCTAGGAGTCAAGGAGAAGGATTCGAAATCGGATAGCCTCTCCACAGGCGACAACATCTGTTGTGAGAGTAGAAGCGAGAGTATTGTGCATAGATCTTCCCTGAGAAAGAAGCACGTTCATGCGCTTTTTGTTGTTCTTTTCCTAATGATCACGCAAAACAGTATTTAAAAGTGTATTTATTTGGGTGAATGCCGTGATTTACAAGGTAGAGTCAATCCTTCTCCAGCTAGCTTACTCCTGCCACTGACCTGTGTCTTCGTTCTTCCTTCTAGTAAGAATTTTTCAACTCTTCACTCAAGTCTATTTTTTTAAAATCTGGCATATACACGTTTTTTTCTAACACGAGCTCTTTCATTTCAGCCTAATGATATTTAGGTGCCACAACTGATGTTCCAATGAAAGCCGGCGCAGCTCACTGATCTTTTCGCATCTATCTCTGGTTGTTTTATGCTGGATCATTGACTCTCTCGTACAATAAACAGATATGTTGTACTGTAGAATATGATGTTATATCAGCAGTCAAAATCTCCTGGAGACACAGAGGCAGCAGAGATGTTGAGCGCCCATAGTTTTTTAACTGTTGACTTTGTTTTTATGTATGAAAATATTAAAACACCCGCTTGCTTGCTACAGGAGGCCTCATGAAGCGTTTGTCTCCCAATGTGGTACATTGCGCAAGGTTGTCCGTTCTCCGTGTGAAACAGGCAGATGTGATTGATTCGCAGGTGCTCTCGAGAACACCTAAATAGCAATCAGCTCGCAGCTATTTGGAGCTTTCCTGACACGTCGTCAAGAATTGCTGCCGTCCATAACTTCAGATCGTCTTTAGTGTAGACAGTCAAGTTTCACGACGTTTCGGAAGCCCTCGAAGAAATCTTCATTAGTCTGAAGTCAAGCACCAACCCTTGAGACATATCAGTCGTAAGTATAGTCAGCGGGGATAAGTTACCCCTGCCATTGGTACTAATTAGGAAGCCGCAAATCCAGCATAAGTTGCTACTTTTAGGTTCACACACCCTGAGTTTGACCAACGGATCTTCGTGAGCTACTTCGTCGAAGATCTTGCTGAGATCTGTGTGATGGTATCCAATTGACTTATGGTGCCCAGAGTAGCCCTCAAGATTTCCTTCCCGTAGAGGGGCTCTTGTTGGACTGATTTTTACGCCGCTTGCCTGCCAAAGTACCAATATATTTTGTGTCGTACTCTTTAGGCCTCGGCAAACTTTTTAATCTTGCCAACAACCGAGAACCGGCTAACAAACCGACGGTTATTGCAAGTAGATTTATCCCGGTCCGTCAACATCCGGCACTACAATCTTCTAGTCACCATCAACCGAGAAAAAATGTCACCACTTTTGAGCGTATTTCATCAAAACAAGTGAAAATTTGGGCAACAAGTTACAACACTTATCTGACAAGGAACAAAAAGTAAAACCGAGACATTTTTTGGAATAAGATCCGTCTGACGACACTAAAGGTAGGTGGTCAAAAAAGGCAATTTTGTACCCAAGGTAACTTGTTCTCAAGGCATTCTGCGATATCTTTTGAATAAGTTACTCCAGGTTAAAACGGGTTTTCTGGGAATCTGTATCTCCTGCTAATGTGTTTACTCCATATAAGTCAGTGTGGTCTGGTGAAATATTCTTCAGAATCGGCATACATTTTACAACCTGTATTCTTATTTGCTTCTGAAAAAAGCTGAGTTAGAATTATCAGGCGGCACCAAGTGATCCATACTGGTGTCCGATTAGATAGCCCATTTTGTTCTCATAGAAGTTGCGCCTTTCCCTTTGAGTTCCCCTTTACCCGAAAAATTATTCCCACATTCCAAGAAATTCATGCACATATAAGACATATTTCCAGTCTTATTATTCGGCAGTAACATGACCCATCGAAACATTTGCCACTTGATCCAAGGTTGACGGTTGTCACTCTTTGCTTCTTAGCCGTCCCGTTTAATCACCACTGGAGATCTCGCTGCAACGGTGTTTACTGTGAGTTGTATTTGCTTTAAGCGTATACAGTCAACATGCAGATGAAGGTCCTTAAATGCACATGTACCCTTACTTCCGATTGGGTCACCTTCCAGAAGGGAGTAACTAGATGCATCACTGACGCAGACCGAAAACCTTTCTCCCGCAACAGTGCGGAGCTTGCCCTAAACAACGAACGATCTGTCAAAGTTTTATGAACTCCACTGAATGAGAGGTCACCGCAACTAGTAGTCACAGCCTCTGCTAGTAAATGACTCTCATTTGGGAGGCCGTCCTACAACGTCGTCGAGCAACAACGTGCAAAGGATGTGCGACTTCTTCCCTCGACTTATCACCATGATGGGAGCCCCTTATAACCGGTTAACAAACCGATCCGTTATCCGGAGCAAAAGAAGTGCAGTCGATGTTATCCATCCAAACAGTTGCATGGTCTCTTGATTACATTTAAGACCGGTTTCTCATTCTCAAAACACTACTGTTCTAGGAAGTCAGCCAAGTGTGAGCAAAGGGCTACCAGGGTGTACCGTGATACCCACCTCGTTTGCGAAGTTTATTTTCAATGAGAGACAAAATGCCGAAAAGTGTGCTACAATGCCAGTTAGATGCAGCCGACCCACTAGTTTGCATCCACGTCATTTAGCGGACACTTCTGGAAGGGGAATAACTAAATTACGGTTCACGGAACCCGGGTCTGTTCATATGGTATTCACAATGAGGAGAGTGGCTAGCTAAGTAGCCTGACTTCCGACGCATGGATCCTTTTCATTTATCATTCAAATTTGTCCCGTCATACAAAAGCATCGCCTACATTCCGCTCACTGAGAAGTGAGGGATAATGTAGCAGCTCTGCCTCATTTTCGATTTGTATGGTTCTAGCGCGGTTCGTCACCAACGCAGTACTTCACTGGAAAGTGTCCACGGAGTTCCCTGCGCACCACATGCACTCTCACAAGCCCTAAACATAATATATTTCGTTTGGCAGAAGGCAAATGCCTTTGGATTCAACACTGCAACCACTGACACAGTGGGCGAAGTGGTGAAGCTCGCAAACTAAGGCTTTGTGACAAACTGATGTCCAGATCGCGGTCATCAGACTGTTAGGTAAACTGGCTGTAGTCTGGCTAATTTATATGATCTTTTTCCGAGCTCAATGCGGGATTACTCGTCTAGACTAAAAACGATTCGGCGATATAAAATCAAAGTCGTTTTGCACTGATGCGGCGAAAAATGTGATTGAGAAAAGTGAACGGCAAATGTGTACAGTGAAACAAAAGCCACTCGAAATCCCGCTACTTACTAAATGATACGTCATATATAATAATTCAACACCTACAAACCGATACGCACATCACAACGATTCGTTTAGCAGAGTAGATGACTCTCATGAAATTGCACGCAAAGAGACGGAGGCCGAAGTCTATCTATCTATCTATCTATCTATCTATCTATCTATCTATCTATCTATCTATCTATCTATCTATCTATCTATCTATCTATCTATCTATCTATCTATCTATCTATCTATCTATCTATCTATCTATCTATCTATCTATCTATCTATCTATCTATCTATCTATCTATCTATCTATCTATCTATCTATCTATCTATCTATCTATCTATCTATCTATCTATCTATCTATCTATCTATCTATCTATCTATCTATCTATCTATCTATCTATCTATCTATCTATCTATCTATCTATCTATCTATCTATCTATCTATCTATCTATCTATCTATCTATCTATCTATCTATCTATCTATCTATCTATCTATCTATCTATCTATCTATCTATCTATCTATCTATCTATCTATCTATCTATCTATCTATCTATCTATCTATCTATCTATCTATCTATCTATCTATCTATCTATCTATCTATCTATCTATCTATCTATCTATCTATCTATCTATCTATCTATCTATCTATCTATCTATCTATCTATCTATCTATCTATCTATCTATCTATCTATCTATCTATCTATTTATCTGTCTAACTATCCACCTATCTATCTACCTATGCATTCATCTACCACTTGTCTGTATTGTTACGTGTAACCTTGTGGTTTCATTCGTTCATCATCTTGGTCCAAAAGTCCCTGAAAAGCGATCGCACATTAGGTTGTTCAGTCTCCGTATAATCACATCAAATAGGTTGCTACCAAAGCCAAATACGGCGTAGCGAAAGCCGTAAATGCCGTGAGGTTCTGTACCCATTTTGATTAGAGCACTGGTCCGTCCAGTTATAAGCTCTGTTCGCTCATCAAACAAGTTTATACCTTGGCCATTTAAATATAAGCGTATTATTTCTCTTTCAAACTACGATCATTCGCAATAGCTGTAGACTTCCAATAGCTTGGCAGCCAGTGTTCAAATTTTTTTTGCTTCAATCTTTGGAACCCTATTGGTAATAGCTACTAGGTCCTCTTGCTGCGGAATGATGGACCCAGGCCAGGCTGTGTACAATTCTCGTATGAATCATCCCAAAGAGCGTTAGTGAAGATGCACACTATACCAAATATCATAACCTAGAGCTCATTTGCTTACGGTTATGTGATCATCGTCCCAAATACTTTTCAAAAGAATGGAGTTAATGTTACTTATCTGGCGAATCTGCGTTAATCATCGGTGACGATAGTTGAGGGATCAAAAATAATTATACGTCCATCAAGATATCATACGCGTGAACGACCGGCACAAACAAAGGAGAAATGAGCTAGCGCCCACTGAGAATGATACACTCACCACATGACACCAGGATAACGAGATTAGTGAGTCATGGCAAAAGGAAGGAGACATTCGCTACGGAGTTACTTATTAGGAAATGCCAACTGACTGGTTACAGACCACTGGACACGGAGGCAAAACTCTAATTTGCATCTTATTTACAAAAACCGGACATCCATATTCTCCTGAACGCGTCTGCTTGAACTTTCCTGGAGATTCATTGACTCCAATCATTCCTCGCTTAAATCCAAGCAAATTTTACAAAGCGACTCCACAAATTCCGCAACAGATCTCCCTTTTTCAAAAGACTCAAAGCGAAATTCCACAGACAACACATACTACTCGCGTACCTCCCCGTCAGTAGTATCACCGTTACAATGGTATATTGGTGGAGGCAGTTTGGATACGCAGAATGGTGGCATTATATTGCACTCAGCAGACTGGGCATGAAACGTTTGCAACCGAACTCTCGAGCTTGGCGAACTGACCAACAACCATTTAAATCCGTAGTCTAAATCCACAGAGTGTATAGTGAACAAGGACAGAGCAAAAATATCACATTACATGCAGAAGACAACTACGTAAACAAGATCGATCGAATGAGGTTCATATTTTTTGAGAAAACACGGTAAGCGAGTATACAGTGCTCTAAACTCAAGGAAATTCAAAGCAGGATAGTGTGACTAAGCATTTTACCATGTTGGAACACCCAACGGGATTTCACAAGGATTAGGACACGTATATTTATTGTAATACTGTAAACCAAGTCTTTCTGTCTACCTTTTTTGTGTCATAAAATAGCTGTATGTTTAAAAACCCAGAGCATCTGGGAGGAGGGAGTGATCCTACTAGAAATGAACATGTGGAAGGACCTCTGGAGCTTGCACACGCGAGACTGGCAAATAGGCAGGATCGAAACGTGTTAATTTATTCCTGTGTTCTTACAGGGGATTAATAAACATATCATTTAGTCGAAGAAGGCGGTCTGAGAGACCATCTGGATTACCGAATTCATTCATTTAAATCACTCTTTAAGACGTACCTGTCATATAACCGCATGAATATATGCAATCTGAATTACAGGCACTTCTGGACCGACAGAATGACAAAATTAACCCAACATCATTCTACTAGGCAAATCGTGTTATTTCTCAGGTTTTTCCACCAAATATACAGTTATCCAACCAACACGAATATGAAAACCACCCTTCAACAGTTCTTTTCAGTTTCAAAATAACACATTTTGAGGCAGAGTTGTGAATGATATTACCAACTGACCTTTTGCTGTTTTCAATTTCTTTGCTATTGGTTTCCGGATAATTACGTTTATTTTTGTGAAATCTGGATGCCTTAGGAGTCACAGTTTCAACATCATTCAATTAAGTGGTAATATAACTTAGTTTTTAGCTCTTCAAGGAAAATTACTTCATTGGTTGATGTTGTAAAGTATATTTTAGTCGTAAAATAATCATTGACCTTGAAACGCTTTTTCAATTTCCGAAAGGAAAGTGTAAATGAGGTCGAAACTCTCAGACTTTAAATGCTAAGGCGCTAGCGAAAACTAACGATAGCTTAACGCTTACTTCAGTTCGGTTCTATATCAGTAGAACAACTTGATATCTGATGTGGTAGAAAATCAAAATTTCGCCTCATTTCGTTTATGACAATCAGAGTTGTTTTTTGCATATGTTTCAACAATACTGTGTGACATGCGACGTAGATTCATTTGTCACCAGCTTGGAGTTTGTTTTACTCAGTAGGCTTGCGTGCGTCAAAATAAAATTCTACGCTTCTCCACTGTCAGGTGTGGATGAAACTCTGACATATTTTGCTCTTATTCGATCTTATTCGGCAGCCAGTTCAATCGTAGCAAAACCAATTTGGTTACAAGTGTTTTTCAGTTTTTATTGGGGAGATTTTTCCCCCTACTACCAAAGCCAGACAAAGCCTTGCGCATAGTTTTAAATAATGCTTTTCATCTTCATCTATTCTCTCCTCCTAGTTCACTGAACAGAACAATCAAATATTTATCCATTTGGATGGCAGTGTGAGAGAGGGAATTCCTCCTGTAGATGAAGCCAACATAAGCTAAAACAACTGAGGAGCGCTTAGCAGCTGTTTCATCCCTATCAAAGATCAGCAGCAGTGTGAATCTCATGAGACTGAAAAAAGTTTCCAACCCACGACCTCCCCGCTAGTGGTTTGAATACTTGGCCGCTCGACCACGGGCGGTTGATCAGGTTTCCAACCCACGACCTCCCCGCTAGTGGCCGCTCGACCACGGGCAGTTGATCAGCAGTACAAATGCGAGTTACTCACAGGACTGATCAAAACAGATCATTCCACATTTATCGTATGTGAACCAATAGTTCCTGAAGTTCGCATCAGTTTCAGGTGTGAAAGCGTAAAAATTGAATTCCTCAATACAGTGTACTTCAAAATTGGTTAGTTTTATTTCTTTTTCTTATGGGCTAGCGATCTACGTGCTTACTTATCAAAAATGAACATCTGACCATTTTGGAAGGTAATTCTTCTGGCCTGACTGGTGTTGTGCAAGCGACCACCTATACACGGTCAGGCAAACCTAGATGAATTTAGGAACTTTGAGTAAAGGGACAACTAGAACTTTACTGGAAAAATTAGGCTGTTCCAATGTACTGCCATCAGTCTATCAGATCTCATCAAATAAATGTATCTAGAGGGAAATTTCTTGTGACATTCTGACTCTTTGTTTACGTAACAGACTGTTTACATGTTGACTTTGGACGTGTGAGCTACCCATTGCAACGGACAGCCAGTCGAGTGCATAGGTGAATGTGCTTAGATTATTACGTGTAGTGTATTGAGTGTGATTCATCATAGTGAATGTTTGTTATTCAACACATGCATACAAGTAACCTTGTGAGTATTTTTTGAATATATTGCAGACAGTGAAGCAGAAAGCTGGAGTTCTCTAAAAGTCTAGCAAAGGGCTTTTCTTATAAACTCTATGGACGCTGAAAGGCCCAAGTAGGCGCTAACTAGGGCTTTCTTGCTGTATCTTGTGTATCACTGATTTAACTATTAAATTTCTGAATGACAGAGTAAAGCATAATGAACTATGCTGCCCATGAAAAATCATTTCACTGTGGGGGGACTAAACTTATGATTTCTTCGCCAAGCAACGGGCAAGTTAGAATCATTTCGTCAGTTTTCTCGTTCAGCCCCAACAACGTCTTGGTGCTCAGCTGTTATTCCACAGTGAGTAAACAGGAAAACCGAACCTGAACCATGAGCCCAGACAGGAGCAGTCAATATGATGAGGTTGGGGTCAAACCATGGATCTTCCAGTCAGTACGTTCACACCTTAATCACCAAACTAGCTCGATCTCAAAATGAGAACTACGATGCCCATCATCTCGCATTAGACCGGCGAGAACCAAAGATTCGCGAAAACTGCGCAGATTTGAAAGCCGTGTAAGATCAGTTACATGCAATACTTCCCCTGTCAGCTTTAAAGTGAAGACAGGTTTTACACGTTTTCACCATTTAGATGCAGAATCTTGAATTCATGACAGTTTTCTTAAATCACTAAGGAAAGTAAAGAACGAAATGGATGACCAATATAGTGTGAACTCAAAGAAATATTCTCACCTTGAATAAACGAATTAACGGATGTGATAGGAAAACAGGAAGTTTCACGAGTGAATACGCATGGTGTCAGTAAACAACATATGAAACAATATATTTGGAAATGCATGTTCGTCTTTCTCGACGACCTCGTTCAGCGCCTCCTCTGACTGCGTCACGTCAGACCGTACGTGCTTTTAAATTGGGTGCCCACCGAATATCCTCCAGCGTTTGCTACAGTTGACCACTATAGTTACTGTTCCACTGCCCTTCGTCTGCACCCTTAGCACATTTGAAATGTCTGCACAAATGAAAAGTTATTATCGTAGAATACTTTGCCATCTTCATTTTTCTAGCTACCAGGTGAATCTCTTCCATGGGACGGAGATTCCAGAAGAAAAAACATAGAGGGCGGTGGTCGTCTATCAAACCAAGAAAAATAGTCTAATACAAGACAATTAGAGTGGTTGTGTCAATTCAGTGCCTCACAGCTCCTTAGTAGAATTACTTGCGAATTGCTTGTGAACGCGTACATCTAAATATTTGCCTCTTCACAAGAGTTCAGCATAAGCGTTGTCTTGATATATCTATTTCGCTTTTTAATCTCGTGAGAGCAAGCTGAATCACCATATGAAGATTTTCGATTGTTTGCCATACTTATCAGCCGTTTACACAAAGTGAAAGTCAAGACTACTACACGATAACGAAAGAGTATTCAAACAAGCCGCTGGACTGTTGAAAACGAGCCAAGCTCATGTCAAATAAAAATCCTAGAGCTGCAGTGTCATCAGAGTGTTTGGTTTGTATGTGTTAGTTCCAGAAAAAAGTATTGGGCTGCTGTTGTTCTGCCACTTTTTGGCTCTGGAAGACTGGCCTGGTTCATGTGTTCATCTTAGTGCACAGAGTGGCAAACGAACCTGACCAAGTTTGTGTGGTCTTGATAAGACCCGCAGGAAAATAATGCTTTTATGCTTAAGGCCAAGCCTATCCAGGATATGATTTCATCAACTGAGATGAAACTTCTGTCCTTTCTGCCGTTTATCCTAATCCAAACTTGATTACGAATATCCATAAACAGCTGAAGAGTTGAGTAACATGAACGAAACCAGTGAATCTTCTGATAAGCTGGAGTAACGGTCTTCGACAACGGTATGTTGTTTCTTCCTGGGAGTATTTTCGAACCATAGAGAGAAGGGCGGCACCCAAATGGGGTTTAAGTTACGATAACATTGGAAAATTACTATAGGACGGTGCAAAGCAGCTGATATTAATAGTTTATCCTACATACTGTCACAGGAGTCTCCAGTGCATGGAACTTGGACAAATCCAAGTCACACACATGAGCATCTATATTCCCATTCCAGCCCTGTAAGACCCCAATAACGGTGCACAGTAAAAATTGATTGGAAATCAAGAAAACGAGCTTTTAGGTGTCCAGCTACTAAGCCAATGTTACCCTAAAAGGATCTGGGTCGTTGAGAGGTGATCCGTCTAAAAGGACAGGATTCTAGTGTAAAATGAGGATACAGTTCAGTAGCTGTTAAGTACTTGTCGACGCTAATTCATTACGACCAGTTGTTTACACGTATATGCATGAATAACAAAGTGACGAACAATAACAAATGATGCATCATTTAACGTCCAAATGACGCATGAGGAGTATCCACATGAACATTTAAGAAAATTACTTCAAATCGTAATTTTTGGGTAAAGACAAAGGTGAGGTGAACGTCTGATCTCAGCACCTGTTTTTAATAAATGTACACATGAATGAAAAACGGTTTCATTTCTTATCGATTGTTTGCCCCTTCCGAGGAACTACTTGGAGCAGGAATTGAGTTTATTTGATTTGCCCCAGGACCAAAACACATGACGTCCTTAGCCGAACTATGCAGTTAGCTGTGTACCGTAGTGAATCTAAATTGAACAATTACGCTTCACATTTATGTGTAAATTTAGTATCGATGACAGCAAAACCCGTGACAGCTACTAAGGTGTCAATCCTGCGTTTCAAGAAACGATGATGCCAATACAATGCAAGCGAATGTCTCCGCAATATGAAAGTGTATGAAACATTTCTATTCGCACAAATTCCGTTTAAAAAGTGCCACATCTTTTGGCGCAGGCATTCTGATTCTTCTATACCAAGGACGACAAACAATGAACTCGAGTTTCGTTTTCATTGGAGATCCTTAACGGTGCAGATTCTTCGAGAAATGCATCGACGACCGACCACAAAAAACGAAACGTTTAGCAAATGAATCAAAAGCCGATGACGTAAGGGTAAAATAAAACGTCCTCCACTCCTGGAGAGATGTCAGTCGGGGAAAATGATTCACTTTAGCTATTCCTAACAAATTCTACTCTACCATCCATGTGCGTTTCTGGGTTTACTTGCGTAATTACTTTTGCGAACTTTCTGGCTGTACCAGTTTCTGCTTATATAGTCCGGGGACAAGAAGGATAGACTGTACGTCATACTTGTGCACATATCTGGTACAGTGGGACTGTGCCCCATTCTGACGCGACTAGTCCTTTGTTCAGTTTCGGCAAGCAGTCAGATCCATCTCCGATGGGCACACCTCACTGCGTGTAGATTTAGCTATAGGATAAATGCTAATGCTGCTCACGGGACTAATTCACATTCCATTTTACTTTTGAATGCAATCTTATTCGAATTAACCAAAAAAGATGAGCAGTCCCCGCCTTCTTTTGCATGCAGGTGAAAAAGACTAGCTAATCGACTTTCTAAAATTTCCCGTCAATACGTGATTAATTGCACTGTCCCAAAACTGTCGGAAAGAAGCAACAGAGAATCCGAAAATAGTTGCATTTCATAACAGAAAATCAGTAAACCCAATGCCAAAGGCGAGATGACGTGTAAAATTACTGGGGAGGGGGCTTATCTTTCTCGCTTTATAAAATGTTTTCTGTGCAAACCTGCATTGAAATCTGGTAGCACGTTTGCGTTTCTCCTTGGCGGCACTTTCATTCATGGGTGCATTGTTGTATGCTATCGAGAGTAATTTTGGCATCTCCTGTTGAGTAGATGGTTGTTGTTGTTGTTTAATGAGCTGGGCAGTTTGGCTGCAAACAGTTCGTTACTAACTGAGAAGGCATTATCAGTTCGTGATGCGTTAGCGATGCGTCCTTGTGCGTCGGTGCGCAGGTGTTCAACAATGCTATATTTATATATATATATATATATATATATTGTTGAAGCGGGGGTAGGCCTGCGATGATGACTGGCGGTTTCGATGGTTCGTCCCGTTTATTTAAGGTGATGCGCTAGCGAGCTGATTGGGCAGTGTTCAGACGGCCCTTGATTCTGATCACTGCGACTAATTCCAGGTGGCCTATAACCTGTCGAAACCACAGCTATCATACTTGTCACCTGATCTGACCATTTGTATTTGTGGCGTCCGATTGGGCTGATGAGTGCCAGGTTGTAGTGGTTCGTAGATTGGATCGATTTCGTTGTCATCTGATTAAGTTTGTGACGGAGTGCCATGCTTTTTGGAACTCATTGCGTGTTGCATTGTCGTGTGCGATAAAGCAATTTTTCCAAGTTGAATTTGTTATTGTTGGTATTTGCGTACTGAGGCACTTCATTCACGTAGATAGTTTCCTTCTTGTCTCTCTTATTTATTTATTTATTTATTTATCTATCTATCTATCTATTATCTATCTATCTATCTATCCAGCTATCTATTTATCCGCCTATCCGTCTTCACAGTCTATTTGGAAGCATTATGGTAGTTCATTGCGCTGCTCACGACATTTTCCCGCCAGTCGAAAACAAAGTACATGCTTTATCATCAAATCGGTAAAAGCAATCACAGACGGAACTAAATCCTGCCGCATTGGTCGTTCTATCCGGATCATTATAAACCATGTAAGTAGGCATGTTGGGAGCAAAAGGAAAAATATACTCAAATGTTAAAAAAGTACTCCCCAGATTAGGTATGAATTTGTGGAGATACCGGCAGCAGTTAGGTCATTAATGGCGGAAGGGTGATATTTATACATTTTCCCGACATGGTTGCGTGTTTGATAAAATGTTTTAGGCTTTATCCATTTAGCATCGCACATTTTTTAGATTTGCGCACTCAAAACTCGAGAACCTGATAGAAAACGAGCTGATTCACGGGGTTGAAGCGACACACTGCATGCTGATATTCAACCAAGGCAATATTCATGGCTGCATCCAAAGTGTGTCAACAGGGAATTAGGAAGCAAAAACGTAATTGACTGTTGGAATAGCAGGTAAATATATGGATAAATATGTGCTCATTTGCACAGTGACTCGATACATAACGAATGGTAAAATTGACCCGTTCTTACGGAGAGTAATTCCACATTCCTCTGAGTTATCACGTGTAAGCTTATTGAAATTCACCCTATATTTGGAAAATTAATAATTAGTCACCTCATTGACCAGAATTGTTTCTTCTTATGTGAAAATGGCCTCATTACGAACAGATGTTTAGGTTCACACCACTCTCGTTCGGTCATTCCTCTCTCTCCTTGTGTAATTATTCTTGGCTGGCACGAATTTCGTTCTTATTACAGCTCATTAGTTGTGCCTACCACTGACCTTGCCAAAGGTTTGAACTACGGAGATCTGACATGTGAGGCGAGCGTATTACCACCACTCCACTGGACGCACCTGAAACATCACGTCAAAAGGTGGGTAGAGAAGTGAGTGGTCTGCCAGTCACTGGAAGAAATGCGTCAGGACAGCAGTAAGACTGTGTGAACAAGACTGACTTGAATGTGGACTCTACAAGTGCCATGACCACCAGCAACTACTGAGCGAACTTTGCTCACGGCTGGTTGATCTCAACCCACGTTTGACTCGTAACCAAGGTTTGTATCAGTCTACACAGTTGCGGTCTTTGGACTGACTGAGAGTATGATTTTGTTAGGGGTCATGCTAGACAGCTTTCGACACAGTGAATATTTGCATCAGTGAATAAATAGCAAGGGACGAGTTCAATTGATGGGGCTGGGTACTGCTCGTATCAGCTGGCAAGAAAACAGGGAAAATCGCAAACGATATAAAGAAGTCAGAAAATGGGTATTTCAAGGTTCATTTCTGAATCCACTGCCTCTCTGGCATCATAGTCACGCAAGTTATAATAGACAAGTGAAATAAACAGTGCACGCAGAAAGCTGTCCATTAACCAGTTCTAAAATTCGCAGTTTGGCACGGTATGCAAGACGGCTGGATAGTTTGCCTGTATTTTTACCTATCTTATGCGTGAAGTTACGTGAAGAAGTTGCTCAGTGACCGTGCAAACAGAGGACTGAATATACTCCGAAAAGCTCTCCACAAAAGTAACAACAGGATAAGAGCAAGTTAAGTGTATGTTTTGTCCCGGTGGTCCCACATCAGCGAATTTATTTTATATGAAGCAGACGAATGTGGTTTTAAACCACTTAAATTTTGTGGTTACGGTCCTAAACCCCGTAGTTTCAATCTTTAATGGTCATCTAGAACAGAATACCAACCACACTTGTTCTAGACTCCACTAACTCGATGCTTTTCTCTCAAAGCAACCACCAGTGCAAACGCATATTTACTTATTGGTGTGCTAAAGCTAGAAATCATCTCACTAACGTATGTGCAAAGTAACAAAATGACTTCGAAAAAGGCAGCATATAAATTCGAAAATTTGCTTGTGAACCACAATACAGGCCATCTAGTTGCCAGCTATTTTCAATCTCTCTACGCAAAGGTTACGCGTGCGAACACGTGCAGTATATGTTTAAATCATTACAGTGCATCTAGTGTTCATATACGATGAAGGTAAAGTTTAATTTGATAGTTATTTGTTATCCTATGGTGATTTTTCCCGCTCTTTTTTCACCTTCTGAAGTTTAACCAAGCACAAAATGCGGTTGTGCACTTAACAAGGTGTAAGCTAGACTGTCACAACTCTAATAAATCACAAGTCCAGAGAGTTTCAAATCAAAAAAGAATTAAAATTGTTCGGAAACATGTTTTATGGAATCTCTATGTGGCGTATAAAACTGTTGAAATTGAGTATGCCTTAGCAATGTCATGTTAACAAGGGTTTTGTGATGAGGGTGCGATTCAAATCAGTCTCACATCAACATCTGAATAACATCAACAATAATAAGGCAGTTAAGATGCAACATATTGTTGCCTTCATGGGGTTCAGCATCCCTAGAAATGTGCGGGAACATGATAGATTAAAACAAACAGCTGATGTGAAGTTCCTTTACACTTCATCAAATGTGCAATGTAAATTAGAGAACTGTCTTTCCATTTACGCATCTCTTTTGTAGGTATAATTAAGTTACTTGATAAAAAACTAAATGGTCGCTGTTTCTGACCCTTCCGTTAATTTATAAGAATTACAGGAGGTCGTCAACACCAACACCGTCGATGGTGTTTGGTGAACGATTTTGCACATAGAAGCCTGCACTGAGCTTAAATATAGTTAACACACTTTGTAGCAATCTTATTGCTGTGACTGTGCTCCTTTCGGTCGCGCAGCTAGCGAAATGCATCCGTTCACTTGAGGTATCTTCGAAGTACATGCGGATATAAGGAAGACCATGTTGTTACCGCTGTAAAGACGCAAATAGCGCGCATTACAGCCACTGATGGTTAGGCTTTCATTTCAAGAGCTTCGTGCCTGATTTTCTTCACTATCGACCGATTTCCACACCTGACCCTCAGGTAGACTTTTATGCACAATCAAGATTTACACAGACACAGATCGTGTCGTGCAAATGATCTCCGATCCATACTGTCTGTTTAAGTACCTAGGCGGAGGATAGAAACCGTTCAGATTTTGCCTTCTTAGTTATTGTGTGGGCACTTAACTGGCCCAATTGCCAAGGCACTAGCCAGGTGAGTGGTTTTTTGCGTCCGGAGATATAGTTTGTTGCTGATTTTTTTGGAAAGGAGAGAACAGCTGCTCACCCTTAGGTCCCTTCGGGGGAAATAGAACTTCCACGTGCATGCCCGCATGTATGCATCGTTTGTCAGTAGTAAGAAAATAAACTGAACTTTTCCGGGCATCTCGCAAGAAATCACTATTCTCAATTGGTTGCCCCTCACAACAGTAATGTTATCGGGTGTTCTTTCTAATAACCCCATGACAAGATCAACTTAGATATTCTACCTTTATGCCAACCGGTCCAAGTTACCATCCAGGCATGTCATCTGGATCTAGAGTATGAAAAGAAGTGACTGCTTCTGGAGCGTGCGTTCAAATTTTTTGTTTCTCGATTGTTGGTAAAGTTATTGGATAAGCCGGGTAAAACTGTCGAATAGAATGTGCGTTGTCAAGCAACAAGGGAATAAATTATCCATTCATTGTCAAATGAATTTGAAGCAACTTGGCTTAAAACATACTTGTATTAATTGCTGCATCTAACAGATAACCAAATTTGGTCGTCAAATCAGTGAGTTTCTGGGTCACTCTTGCAAAGCGTGGGTCTGCAGACTCTGGAAAGGCTTCTTCATACTAAAATGGGCCAACGCCAGGATAGCTTTTTGCACATCTGATTTGGTTTAACATCATAGGACATGATTCTATGCATGATAATTCCAAAGCTATGAAGGGTGGTGTCCAAAAATTGTATCTTGTCACTGTTATCTTTTCTCGCTTCTCTTGCGAATAAATCTCACTGCTGGATGTATAATACAACAAATCATTCCCGATAGCATGATGGACTCAGCACGTGTATCCAGCTGAATGTAGCCCGTTAATCAATCTTTTATCCGGGCACAACATTTTGCTTTCGGCGATCTGTTCTTCCAGACGGCAACTCCGTCCAAACGCGTAATTAAACAGTCTCCCGAACTTTTGTGCAACAAAACAGCCTGGGTTGGCTATGGTTCTTCAATCCCCGTGGGAATAGTCTATATCGGCAGCAAAACGCTTTTGATTTCAACATCGGCTTTTTTGCAAGTTCTTTCACTCAAACAAATAATAGAGACTTACAAGAAAGACGGTACTTTCCAAAGAAACAAGGCCAATATATTGTTTGTCTTATAAGTAATAAAGAGTCAGTTACCATCAGTGGGACGTTTGGAGCCTAATTCAGATGCTCTATTTCTGGGATTCCGAAATCATTCGTCTCAGAAATTGGTGGATTCTCTACTGGTGAGTATAACGTCATCATCATTACTGTCGGATAGCGCAATGAACCCCAGTCAACATCATGTCGTCCCCTGTTGACAAGATGTTCTATACATCAGTGCTTGCACAGGAGGGAAGAATTTCCAGAAGAGCCCAGCTATGGAGATTGAGCTACATCGATTTTTTTGATGGTGGAATAGTACAACGGACACGTTGGAAGTTTACGTTTGCAACATAATTACGGATTCCACATTATTCGGAAAGACGGCTTTAGAAGTTCCGTGCTTTTTGTACATTCAAAAATAACACTCCATCTTGCCGGCTTGAGTTGGACTTTCATAGAGTGATTAAATTTTGCGTGAAAGACTGGCTTTCGGTTACCATGTGGGACATGTTATTAGCAGAACGAACCAGCTGAATTTCCACTGAATGAAAATGTATGCAATATGAGGGGACCACAGTGGGCAAAACTTCAGGAACCAGTCAGCATGACACTGGATCCGGAAATTTGCACGGGTATGGTTTCGCGACTGTGGATCAACAGAAAATGACACATTCACCTTGCTATTATAACGGATCATCTCCAGAAAAATGACCTTTGAGGTGCAAAATTATATCTGCTTCTTCGCAGCAATCGTATAAGCTTGGTTGAAAGCTTGGTTGAAAGGGGATATTTTAGTAGAGTGATTTCCTCAGAATGTCACCTTTCATAGACCCGGGTTTATGTGACGCAGGAAATTTTTTTTGGATTAAATCCATTGAAATACTGAATTTAAAATAATTACTGCCAGATATAATACTGTGATTAGACTCTCCATTCAAGGTGTTGGAAACTAAAATATCTAAGAAGAAGCCTAAGTTATGGTCGCTGTCTTTGACTGAGTTAATCATGCCAACTTGTCTAGAACTGTTGTCTTAAATGTGCGATGAAAGACTCGTGCGAAAAACAAGTTTGATGGTCCCCATTGATAAACACAATTTGTTTATGAGGGATACGATTTTTCTAAAGGTTAAAGAAGCGGGTAGCTGAGGGACAATAGCTAAACAATTGGCAGGATCTCCGATCACTTTGCTTAAAGCCAAGTACTTGGGCTTTTCCAGTGCCGGTGCGAATGCTACTCACCGGTTATCACAATTTTCATGTGATCATATTTGCAATGCCTAGGATATTTTGTGTGCTCTTTACTGATAAAACTGTCGGGTCATTCGGTTTCGTCAGTAGTCTGCGGTTTTTAGCAGAGGGTACATGCCTAGTCTTCGCATTCTTTAGTTTCAAGCGAACAATTTCTATAATATCAAGATGGATTAGGGTTTTTAGGCTATTACGCTAGTAGTATTCAAACTCAGAAACCACATTATTTCACCAAATCACCTAAATTCTAACAGGAAATGCGATCAACACCCCATGACACCGTGCCAAATTACATTCGCTCTGTCAATGTTTATGATTTTTTATAAATGACTTTTGTCCAGAATCAAAGAACATCTTTGTCAGTTGTCCATTGAACAGACAAGGAAATGAAGCTAACAATCGTTTGCGGGACTACGATATGCTTACAATTTTCTGTAAATTCCATATAGAGAAATTCGCAGGACGATTTAAGTGTACTAAAGTGTCAGGCTGTTCGTTTTTTCACATGTCTGAACTACTCTGGCTGTCATGAAATCCGAAATATCATCCTCTGAGAAACGCTATCAGTGACTTTTTCAGCCCTTAGGCAAACGATGGAAAGCAAATTATTTGGTCACATTGAAAAATGATTCAAAAGGCATTCGTGAGGTTTATGGGGACCGACAGGATTAAACTGTATCGAAATATCAAACGACAGTATCCTTAAGGGTAGCTGCTTTTTGCTGGCGGATTGACTCTTCTTTAGAACTTTCTGGGGAGGTGTGAATATGGTGCGGGTTTTACAAACTACCAATTTTATGCAACCTAAAATTTTGATTGCAGTTACTCTGCCGTTTGTCCGTTGGGGATTCTCCTTCCTTCTGACCTTCCAGAGCACACGAGCACTAGAAATCACATCTGCACAGTGCATGGTAAAACGTACTAACACGCAACATCGGACTCGAAAGGTGGGTCTTTTAGAAGTGGCATCACAATGGTTGGATAGTTCCGGTTAGTTGGTACAATCAGCCAGTGCGAGTTAGCAAAGATTAACCGAGGCATCTGACAGACAAGGTGTAATTTGTTCCATGTTTGAAAACTCGGAGGTTGAAAACTTGAATTCTGTACCGGGAAAGCCATCCAATTGTGTTAAAAGGTTATGATGGGTTAAAAGGTTTGGAAAAATTATTGGTAGCTCAGTTCTGGTACGCCTTGTAGACCATGGCTACCGAGTTGTGAATGCCTTCGTGTATTTTACGAGGTTAGTCTGAAGCCCTCAGCACTGAAGAGCTTGTTCTTTTATAGAGCACTGTTAACCAAATTTGTGGACAAAATTAGGTTTTCAGAGTTGTCTTACCGAAGTGTCTCGCCTAACATTACCTAATGAGCTTGCGTCCGTTTTGACTGTCAGGAAGCTTTATGAGCTGGCGGAAGCGACCCTCTTTCTCTACTTGACATCCAACCCCTAATCATATCCTCTGGTGACATAAATTTAGCACCCTATTGCAACGTCAACCTGAGTTTTTTTAATTTTCAGTGGTTCTTAGTTGCCTGTCTGTGCGAATGAAAAAATAACTTTCACTTGATCAAAAAATTATTATCAGTCCACCAGGAGAATGTTTTGGTTTTGTAATCAATTTAGCGAATTATTGTGAAAGAACACATGTATGATCAACTCGTTGTCGAACGTGCAAAAAAACTTTGACAAAACATCTGTTTGCTTCTTTCGGTTGGTTAGTGAATTCATGCACCAGTATGATCTCGATCAATACAAATTGCATTTGCCCATACAGTCTGTGATTCCATCAAATTTTTTAGTTGGAGTTTTTTACTGGTGGCCACAAAATCCACAAAAGTCGCTAAAGCCGCCACATTTTTAACTAGAAGTCAACTAACGTGTTTTTAAGAAAAAAGCATGGAAACCCCTCGGGTCATTCGAATGAGATGGTTATTATATGCCACCCTCCGGCTGGTGATTTTGCGCAAGGTACCATAATATTGCTGGCCAAATGCCCAGAGTTTAGCATCCCATTGGACCAAAGATTTCCATCAGTGACTAGCTCCAACGTTAGCATAGCCCAAATCTGTCATCTTCACTTTGCCGAACGCTAAGTTTCACATGCCAATCCCTGTTACGACACTGCTCACAATAGCGAGGAAGATATACTCTTCGCATATTTAATCGCGCATAAATGAGTTTGTGGCCTTTTATTTCACTTGGAGGGCTAACAGCACTAACGGTACCCAAATGTTCCGTAACAACTTTCATTCGTTATTGTTATGTCCATCTTTCGGCCACTCCGAAATTAGCATAAACACCAGTAGTCGTCTCGGAATACGTGATAGATGGTTCGGACATATTAAATTGGAGGGCTGAATGTGTCCATCCAATGAAGTACCAAACATACCAGAACATACTGCCTAGTTACCTCGCTGCGGATTCTCCGGTTCCAGACACCTCCAGCTATAGGTCTGAGACTCCGGTGGTGAAAGACTTGAAGACGCTTCACACCCTCCCCCGAAGTCACCGACTCCCGCAGTCGTACAACGATACAGTCTGTACCGTAGTCCGATACACGCATCCTTTGACACAAAACGATATGCCTACTTGGTGACAAGACGGCGCAGATTGTTAAAAGCACTTCTGACCTTTGAATATTGCGCTTTCGCTTCATCCATCGCATTATCATTAGAACTACTGTAACGACCATTGGGCAAGCCCAATCGATCTGCACCACTGTTCACAGGATCTGAATTGTCCATGGTAATTTGCAAGCCCGGAGCTGAGTTTTCAAACGTTCAACCAGAAAGAGCAGTCGAATTCGGGTTCGCCAGCGAGTTTTTCACAGTAAGCAGTTCGTACTCGTTCTCGAGTACGAACAGGTATTCTACCGCTCGTAAACCAGGGGCTATTTGTGGGTGCATTGACAGTTCCCACTGATGACGTAATTACAGGCATAGTAATCAAGGTTACGAGCAAGGCCAATCACAGGTAAATGGATAAGTCTTTAAGAAGCAAACTGAAGGCACGCAAAGATTTGATTCTGGTAAAATGAACCCCGAAGTCGATGAAACTTGGATGCAAGCAAAAAATCTGTCATTAGTAGATATCCACTCACTTTTAGGATTTACATGTAACTAAGCGGTTAAGTGCTTTCGAATAGTGTGTTCGCAGACACGGTTTAAAGAAGACCACCAAATCCAGTAAAATTCGTTGGCCCTCATTCTTCTCAACCTGGATGAAGTGCCCAAAATATCAAAAACCTTTTCGACCTTTACGCTCATCTGTATGCGAATTTGAATTTGACGGGAAACTCACCTGGAACCTAACTGATAATCTTGTTTACAATGTTGTTCAACTGAATGCGCTGCACCGAAAGCAAACACAGCTGTGCTGTTTGTGAGAAGATTTGACAACGCTCAGTTGAGATTTCACCCTTTAGCTGAAAATCCTGTCCATTCTGAAAAGCTGAGAAGCAATGTACAGCTTTTTACCCTTACTAGTAATCACAGGTTGCTTCTCACGAAACTCTGGGGAGTTTCAAACCCGCAAACTCCTGGCCAGTAATATGGACGCTCAACCGTTTGAACACTAAATCCAGTGGTTGGTCAAAATAGCGTTCAAACACTTCAGCTTAAATATCGCTGGAGTGCAGTGAGAGAACACTATCGATGAATCTGAATAAGGGTGAAACAGGCGTACATTTATGTTGGGCTTTTCGAATAAACACTGCTTTACTTACAGAAATAAATCTGACTCGGACATTTAAAAAGATCTGTCCGTCAAGCTAGGCAATTGATTTGCAGATGTTTCATCAAGCTCACCGAACAGAGCAACATCCATCTGATCAAATACCACCAAATGTATCCGAGCTACCAATATTCCAACACAATATCTTGCCTATGTTTCTTTACTACCCGACACTATTTGGGGGATTGATGACTCTCTACTCTTTTCAGTTTCAGAAGCGTGGTGTCTGAAACATACACGAATGTCGCTCAGTGACTAAACTTTGCCCAAACACATCCTGAGGCTATTTGCTATGGCTGTCTTCTGAAGGATCCGCACTGATCACCACTGCGTCCGGTTGGAGACAGGGCAAGGTATGGCTGCCAACCGATGTCAGTGGCGTTCTTGTCGTCGGTTTGTATAATAAGACCTTCACTCAAATCACGGTTGTATGGCAGCATCGATGTTGAACACTGATGTCATGCTGTCGATGATGATGATGATGATGATAATGGTGATGATGATGATAATGTCTGGGTCCATCAAAACCAAAGATATTATCATTTGTATTTATGATGATTCGAACGGTTAGCTGGAGTTTACCTTACTGTCTATGTTTCGGACATTTCTTTCTCATTACACCAGATGAAAAGGTTGCGGGTTTGCAAGGCTGGCGTTCTATGAAATACAACCACGTGAGTGCCGTGTTGAAGATGGGAAAAATACACTTTTCTCACACTACTGTGGCGGCAATGTGTTGATAATCGGGGGTGAGGTTTTTTTACGAAATATATATTCGTCCATTATGAGACACCCTGTATACCGATTATTATTATTATTACGAATATTACTTGACCTCAGAAAAGTGTACTGTTGTTTGGTAAGTCGACGAATGCATGTCAATCCTGAACCTGGTCCACATATGCACAGAACAGCTATGTGGACACCCTTAAACAAGTAATCCAAGCGAGACTACTGATCAATTGCCGCTGATTTCTTTGTCAATAAGCTGATTTTTCTTGTTGGGTTGAATGAAGGCCACATTAATGGGTGAGGTACGGTTAGTTCTTAATAACACGACACTTTTTTAAAAGAGTGGACTAGCGAATTAATCTGGGTCTAGTTGCGGAAGCTTTAGCGAACAGATCCATACACTCAACAAACTGCTGGACAGATTACAATCTCTACCAGAGAAGAAAACATGTTTTATACAAAAAAAGCACGAAGTGAGCTGTATGTGGCGAACTTTTCCAAGTTTACCCAAAACTCTCACAAAGGTTCCAGTTTGTCTACAAAACTTCTTATTAGCCGTAAAAGTTGGTTTTATCCAGGCAGATGTAGCTACTCATTTTGCTGCATAACATGCTGTTTCATATAAACCGGAAAACTCAATCAAATTTTAGTCATGTTAACCTGCAAAACGAGCAGAAATCAACTGAGGGTTAAGCATGTAAATATCATTTCCTGTTACATGAACTTGAGACCTTGCATTGCACGTGGAGTAAAATGCCCCATTAGGATTACTTTTTCAAATATTCTTGGTCATGTTGTATCACAGATCAACATTTACATTTTACAACCAAGAACACTAGTTTCTATTTAAGGCTTGTGTGTGAAATCACTTGCCTTTCGGGTCGGATGTTTAGACGGAGTGCGCTAACCATAACAAGCCGATTCGGCTGAAACCAAAAGCCATAAAACCAAAGTTCCTGTTTCACTGCCTAAACAGAATAATTAAAATCATCAGAATCCTCATGAAATCTGATAACTTTGGTTTGCATCACTTATTTCTACGGTCGTTTCACTTCTTCAGTCGGTCCCATCCAAAAGAAGGAAAACGGAACTGGATTTAGGATCGGTTTAGCAGTGCAAAATCAAAACTGGCATGCAAAACGAGCATGTTTCCACTTTTCCACCAGCGCAGTACGGGAGAATCTTAATTCATCATCATCATCATCATCATCATCATCATCATCATCATCATCATCATCGACAGCATGACATCCGTGTTGAGCAACAATGCTTCACTGCCGTACAACTATGATTTGTTTAAAAGCCTTATCGTATAGAAAACAGCAAAGGTAGACGGGGAAGGGACTTAGTACTAGCTTACCACAATCATTCCGAGGTGCCTACACCTCCAGACATTCACTCAGGGGATCTGGATAGAAACTGACAACAAGAACCCCACTAACATTGATTGGCAGCCATATCTTGTAGTGTCTCCAATCAGGTACAGTGAGGATCACGTGGTCCCTATCCTGGAAGGCGAGTAGCACCGACCACACCCAAGCGTTTCGTGATCTCATTCATGCTCCTCTGCCAAGTCATGGGTTGGCCACCTCTCTGTTTACGCCACTCTGAGTTGGGCATGGAAAACAGCACTCTCTTCGGCAAACGATGGTTCGGCATACGTAACACATGTCCCAACCAACGCAGCTTCTGGTGCTGGACACATTCTTCAATGGAAGTACCTGTTGTACAACCGAAAACGCGCTTTCTAACTGCCTCGTTCAGGATACGCCAACACCAACCCACACGAGCTATGGTTCTCAGACAACGATTGTCGAACAACTGAAAACGTCTCAGTTCGAATAGGCTAAGTTTCACATCCATACAACAAAACAGCCCGTACCGTAGCTTGGTACACACGTCCCTTAGGATTCTGGGATAAACCAGTCTGACGCCATAAGTGTATCAAATTAGCAAAAGTGGCCAAAGCCTTGCAGATTCGTGCATTCACCTCATCTGTCACACTACAATCAGAACTAATACAACTTCCAAGATACGTAAAACACTCCACAGCTTCCAGTACCTCTCCCTGGATTGTAAGTGGCGTGTTCAGTGACTGCACGCCAACGGGCAGGACCATACACTTTGCGGGTGCAAAGTGCATACCAAAGAACGGGATGATTTGGTCAGTTCATCCGGAAACACCTGCACCTTCTCTTCTTCTTCAAACATGAGAACGATGTCGTCTACATATTCTAGATCAACAAGGTTTTCTTCACAGGTTATTTGAATACCGGGTTTTTGGAGAACCTCCAGCGTTCGTCCCATTATTTCACCGATCACAAAGTTAAAAAGGAATGGAGAGAGTGGGCATCCCTGACGGACACCGCTTTGTGTACGGAAGCTTTTGGAGAGCTCTCCGTACACTCCCACACGTCCGGCAGTCTGAGACTACAAAGAACATATTATGGTTACAAACTTCTGGGGCATTCCTTGGCGGCCAAGCGTCTCAAGAAGAACAGACCAACCAACCGAGTTGAATACACCTCGAAAATCCAGGCAAATCAACAGGCAAACATGTTTTAGATTCGATCATTGTATTTCTACGAATACTGTAGCTATTCACAAGTGACCAAGTTTACTATTGATAGATTTTCCCGTTCGCAAATTATTCTATATATTCTACGTATGATGTAGTTCCCACAATTACCTTATCTAATGTTTCATTATACTGAGCCTTGTTAACAATACCGGGTTTTTGGAGAACCTCCAGCGTTCGTCCCATTATTTCACCGATCACAAAGTTAAAAAGGAATGGAGAGAGTGGGCATCCCTGACGGACACCGCTTTGTGTACGGAAGCTTTTGGAGAGCTCTCCGTACACTCCCACACGTCCGGCAGTCTGAGACTACAAAGAACATATTATGGTTACAAACTTCTGGGGCATTCCTTGGCGGCCAAGCGTCTCAAGAAGAACAGACCAACCAACCGAGTTAGTTGATGCTCAGTCGGCAAAAACAGCTATGTTTTTCTATAGCCAGGTCCTTATCCTCCTGTGGCCGAAACCTGTTACTAACCATTGTCTCCTCTAAATATGGTGGTATTAGACTTAAATAGTGAACCTGAAGATTTATTACTGGTAACAAAAATGGGACGCTCACTATAGCGGTCTTCTGCGGGAAAAAAGCACAAGCGATCTAATCCGGATGTCAGTACTTGCGTGATACAATCACGTGATGAAACTAGCATGGTGCGAATGGAGTAAGGTAGCGATGAAAAAAATTGTTTTATTCGTTCTCTTCTACTACGTACTGGTTACACTTGGAACCCCCCACTTAGTAAAAGTCATTAGAACTGCAGCTGGGGTCTTAATGCTCGGTCCAACATGCTACGCAATGTGATGTTGGTTTTTAACATGATTCGTATCTGCAGCAGCAGGGTCACACGGGACGAGTCAGTCATGTGAGCTTATGCTAATTAATCAATGCTGCCTGCATTGTTGATCAATAGCTTGAGCGTTGGGTACATGTAGACGTTAGCATATGAAAAGCAATCACAACCGAACACAAGACGTGAACTCTGCGTGGGATTTGAGGGTTTCTAGTGAATTTCGTTGTCTTCTTTGCAAGAACTTGGTTGCAGTTTCTTCCAGAGTGAACCGAATACCCCACAGAATTTTCGAAAGATCAACCCAAAAAGATCAAGTGTCGGGAAGAAGCCACAAGTGAAGTGAAAACTGCCTTCGATTCTTTAATAGGCTTGCGGCGATCTGATGTGATCTGGTGTGATATAAACTCATTAAATTTTCCAACAAAGAGCTTTTGTCTTGATATTCAGGATGAACATTATTTTTGCATTGCTATTTTACATGCCATTCACTGCACTGTATTATATTACGCCGAATGTATTAACGCACGATTCAACGTAGCCTGTTGTATTAACTTTTGTTTACTTGGTGTGTAAACATACGGGAGACCAAAACCAACAATCCGGTCATTCCAGGGTGGGAAGCTTACAGCATTGCTGGAGGTGTGTCTGTAAACTTTGTTGCTCAAACTTAGTTGACCAATGACTCGCACTAGCCTACAACAGTCTCCGGAGTGATTCTCCCCACCAGATGCCTTTTGTATGCACTATTAGGCTCAAAGGTTTATTTTTACCTTGTTTACTTGGCAATTATGGACTTCCATCGGGCATACCAATGACTTTAGAAATGGCTCTTTCTGTTCACTTCCCTCTCTCATTCCATCTGGTTCACAAGGAGTACTGGGTGGTCCGCTGCCTCAAAGCAAACTGTTCTATTTGATCATTTCATTTCAGCGCACCCTATGCCTGAGTTGGGTGGTTTGAGATAAAAAGTGATGTAAATCACTCATTTATACCCCTGGTTATTCGGATAACCTTGATATGCTTTTTGTTGTATTGTAATCTCGGTTTTCTAGACTTGACGTAAACGGACAGTCAAAAACGAGAGTTGCTGAATACACAGTGTCTTGGGCTCACGAGAGAGTTTCTAGCGACCTCAGTGACGTTTGTCAGTTCGATCGATTGCATCTGGATAAGATTAGGTTGGTCGATAAGTAAGTCCTAAAGTTAAACATGTACTTGACCATTCCGTAAAACTGTCCACAAACCGTACAATACGCTCTATGTTTACGGAGTGCACATGTTTAGAACACTGTCGTGTGAAAAGTTCTCCCGTTCCGTTCCATTTATTCTGGCAAGGCAACACCAAAGAAAGAAAGCATTAGACATGAGCTTTGCTCTTATTAAAGGTCATCAGCAATGCGCATGCGAAATGACCGGTCCTGTTCTGCAGTCTTATTATCGAGTGTTTGTGTGAGCATACACACAACTCTGCGTAGAAAAACCCAATGTGATGAGTGTGTTGTTCAGACCCTTCGTAGACCACAAAAAGTCACGATGTCGCCTCTGAGTTTTCTTGGTTCACAGGTCACGAGATAATAAATGTAATCTCTGAATGGGAAATGACGCAAAGCACTCTCTCTTAATTAGATTTGTACAAGACGTATCCTTGAAATCGACGCTATACCTGGCGGACGGAAAAAAATCGGTGAAACCCTTGGTGATGATCCTCATCTAAAGGGATCATATTCACACATATGTATAAAATTGGCCGCTTTAAAAGTTTGGTCTTTCATTAGCAAATGATTCCACTCAGCTCACAACTTTTTCGTAAAAACCGTTATCAGTAGCGGGATACCGTTAACGTGTGAGTTCGCTACCTGTGAAAAATCATCCATCGAAGTGTTTGCACGTCGAGTTTGAGTCTCAGTAGAATGGAGATGCTACTGGAATATCCCCATTCCGCCAACACGAACAGGATACCCATAACACTGATGCACTATACTGACATTGACCACACGTAATCCTGCTCACCAAGTGGATGACCTTGGAATTAATAAGCCAATAGGTCAGTGGTCAGACGGCCTTTATTGATTGGCTTGATATCGGACCAATGGGCGCACCGTATTATCTCACCGACCGAATTGAAGTATATGGAGGCCTACACAGCAAAAAACTTGCTGTTTATAAACGGAGGGTGATTGCAGACCCTGATTTCGGAGGGAGATGTTGGATNCACCGTATTATCTCACCGACCGAATTGAAGTATATGGAGGCCTACACAGCAAAAAACTTGCTGTTTATAAACGGAGGGTGATTGCAGACCCTGATTTCGGAGGGAGGATGTTGGATTATGGAACGAATTGGCCTTAATTGTGGTGCATGAGCATCCGCGACATGGAGATTGCGGTAAGTTATTGGAGAAGATATAAAAGTGGGTTGTGAGCCGATTGTCAGAGCACAAGGCCACAGTCAACTGCAGCTTGTTTGTTTTGGTGTTGCGGTTTATCTTGTGACATAAGACGATAAGTTTAGCACTCTAACTATAGGGGTCATATAATTGTCATCACACGGTTCCCCACTTTCAGAATTAGAATACACATGTACACAGCTGTGTTATAAGCGCTTTTTCCGGAAATGGGATCAGACAGTTTGTGCAATTTTGTACTTTGACTAGTGGTCTGAAGGTTGAATCTTTCATAGACAGGTCTTTTCACGGAGGTTGTCTGGTTTTGGAACATAATTAGATTGACGGTGACAGTTTGCCACACTGGTGATTATGTCCGTGTCCGGTTAGGTCTAATGGAGGAGCAGATGGTGTAAATTCGTTACCAGTAACGCGAATAAAAGAAATTTCCTTAAGTATTGATATTATCGGGAACGAAGTACAATCTAGCCTTGGCTGAATAAATACTTCTTGGACAGGCATCATAATCTTGATAGCAGTCTCAGTGTATCGTATGTGTATCTTTAAGTATCAAGAAATTTCAGGCTACTGTCAGCTTTCCTCCCGTAATTCATTTTCTCGTGGACAACAATCCAATAAATGGTTCTTCCAGTGACAGAAATATATATCTCATGCTTCCTCAAATAACGATGAGGATGGAAGAAGGATAAATTAGTAGATTATTGGCGACACCGCCAGGAATACCTGATTATCACAATGTGAAGTACAGTACTTCACTGAAATCACCTTACCAGAATAGTTCCACACAGAAGAACACTACAATTTCACATTATTTGGCTTTTGCTGGGTACTTCTTAAAGGATCACACCTGAATCGCAACAAGTATTTATTTGTGCAACCCGAAGGAACGAATGTTGATCATAGAGGTGACAAGAAGTTGGCAGCAGCTCATGAGACCTAGATTACTCAAATGCTCAATACTTTGCTTAATCTAGAAATAATCCTTTCATGCAGCAGCTTGGAGCCAAAAGGTTACGGTCTTTCTATGTACACAGTTTGTTTGCAAGTTCATTGTTATCAAGAATCTAGGTTTTTCGCCTTGATATGCATCTGTCCGCGAAAGAGATGGACGAGCCCCGAGGTCTCATGTAATCGGTATTCTCGAATAAGCTATTTATTACATTGTGCACGACGACTCTGAAACCTGACTCCATACGGCTTCTTTATAAGACTTAAGCACTTGGCCCGAAATTCAGGGTTTTGACAAGAAAAACACGTCTCACGGGGCAAACCTTTGACCATTCAGTGGAATTGAGGGCAACTGATGAGCAACTAATTGAAAGCCAAGAAAAGTTCCCTCTGGTTCTTGTTTACACCACAGTGTCACGAGGTCAGAAGGCCGATATCACCATAGTTTTGGATCTCCGGTTGCGGAGCTAACGGAAACCATATGCCGTGAAGTGGTAGACTATCAGATTCAGTAAGTGGAGCCCGAGTCACTACAGGTATGGGCGGCCATGCCTCAGAATATCAAATTCTGGACGGGAGAAGAAATAGAACTAAAGCCTGCTGCTGTAATTATTCACGTATACATCTTTGAGTGGGCATATTATAAATTACTTGGATCGGTTAGGTCGCGAGAACCTAAGAGAAAACAGTTAGTCTCTCTGCAATTGGAACCAGTGATTATTTTCTGACAATGAGATTAACATATGAAATCCAAATAAAAGTGACTATTCATTCAGGAGGATTTGTCTGCTGTGTGGGCTTATCGAAGTAACCTATATGGATCACACCCCGATGCATGTTAGCATAAGTTTTACACTTGGAAATCTACCTCTTGTTGATCGAATCAGGCGGAATATAGTTGAATTGAATTATCAAGAAGTAGCATAGGATTCTTCTCACTGTTGGTGGTGGATAACATGTACAAGATCAATGGATCCAGCATCAAACGCGAAAAAATACCACTAGAAAACAAAAAAACAGGGATCAGACTGATCAGATGGTGACTCATCCACACTCAGCTCTATTGAGGAGAAAAGTTTGGCACCCATCAAACAGTGCAAATGACAGATCTTTGCGGTCGCTCAACAGAGATTGGTCTTGATGCATTTATTGTCATCATACAATGGAGTCCAGTTCAGCCCAGTCACATGATTTACCTTCGGTAGCGGAATTGCCGATGTCAAAAAAACCGATGGCGAAATGGCAGAACAGTCATACAAAGTAGCGTGAATGCAAACTTTGGGTGAGTTGGAAGAACCGTTGGCGCAATATAAACATCTCCAGTAACTGCATAAGATATGGGTGATTGAAAATTTGACCGTACAGTAAGTATTTTCATTGGAAGAAGTGAACCTGAAGAGAACCAACTACCGAACAAGTCGTGTGGGTACGGCTGGCAACTTGCTTCGTTTTCCGGTCACTGGTGTTGTGGGAAAGGAGTCGTTGAGGGCCAGTGAACGGGCAGGTGCACGATCCACTAATAATCCGATGCGAGGTAACTACAGGAAGAATATCGTTAATAGACTGCTTCATGAATTGTTTACTGGCTTCTGCGATACCTGTTCAGTTGACAGGAAAGCGTTAAATTCTATTGAGAATGTGGAAAGCACCATTGTCGTTAGAGAGGACATAGGGTGCACAAATTTGTAAGCAGCTATAAAATAAACACATCTCATCGTCATTTTGAATAAAATTGCTAACCTTCAATCTCCTTTCTGAACCTGACTTGACGAAAACGCAGCGCACAACGACAGGCGAACTTGGTACGAGCTTAGTGCTTCGGCTAGAAAGTGGCAGCAATTTGCGTGTTCGCAGTGCTCGTCATATCTGTAGGATTTCTAGCCACGTGCGAATAGAAGCATGTGAAGTTCAATCACGACAGCTAGAATAACTCACAGAGCTTAGTTTGACCATGATAGCTTTCATTTGACCTGGTCATGTCGTGAAATGCATCAATGATAACTTTTGCCAACAGTCTTTTGGAACAGAAAACCATTTTTTGTGGCTGGGTATACGCACAAATGTCTCTAGTACGTTTCGGTCACCAAACATACACGGACCATTTGTCCGCGCGCACGCTGCAGTCTCCCAACCCGTTCTGCCCTACGGGAACACACGTGACCTAATGTTTAAGAATAATTATGATACTTGAATCATAGTACCAAGTCCTACAACTTGTAATTAAGATAGCTTTACGTTTGTCAAGTATACACAATGAGCTAACTTGAGCAAAATCTATTTCTAAATAGCAAACGTATGAGACGCTGCTAAACATCGATTTCCTACACGTCCACTTAGTGCACTGTAGTACCGTTAACTCCTAAGTAACTGTCAAAATATGCAAAGCGATACAAAATCTCAATTCTTTCATCATACAATGGGAGGTCCTTGGGTAAACATTTGCACTTTGGAGATGGGAAACCGACACTCAAACATGAGACAATCTCCAATAAAAAAATATAAAACGGCAAAAAGAACCTGCTTGGATGATTCAGGTCTACTGATTACCCACCAGTTTCACGGTCCCTTGAAGTGATTATTCCAGGATAACGTCGATCATATAGGTGAACAGTAAAGACAATAGGAGACGAGCCTTACCAGCTACACAGATTGTGAAGAATCTCGGCATTATCTCGCGCAGGCAGAGAAAGCCTCGCTTAGAGGACAGAAGAAAGTTTCAACAGGTTGCCCACAGATCATGACCAGAACATGACCAGTGACCACTTTTTCACTCAGGTAGCAACAAAAGATGTCATTTCAAACCTGTCGTAGAAGAATGTGAATTGAACTGAATTCTTGTAGGAGAACGGAAACCGGATAAGTTTGTGCTTGGCGCTTTTTGCCGATCGTGCTCTTGGACAGCAGCGTTTCGGGGTATTTTTTTGAGTCAACGGACCCTACTCATGTAAGAAGGTAAAGCAGGAAGTGATTATAGAGGGATCAAAATCAATGTCCACGAAGAGAAATAGTTGCGTCGAAATCCAGCCAGCGCCATACTGTAGAGTGGCAGCAACAAACAACCAAACCTCAGCACCGCAGGAAATCTAAAGAGAAACTGATACCACAGGGGCCTTCAAATGAAATATTGTGTGTTACTTGATACGACAGATCCTAAAATCGGTATTCTTACGCATCCTGACTATTTACCTTAAGAAAGCGCAGCACATAGAAATTTCATAAAACAAAATGTAAAACGAGTGTTCTTATGCCGAAAACCAATGAGCAGCTCGAATTCTCTGATTTTGTTCAAGTTTTAAACGTAAAAGACTGCAAACATTTTAAAGTCTACTGAAAATTTCCAAAGAACACAATAACACTCGCGAATACCACTTTGATGATTTTTAAAGGTTTTTTTTGGAACCCCTTCAGACTAAATTGCCAAGTGGCCGTAAGGACATTTCCATGGTAATAGACCTAATTTTTGTCCTATGCACAATTGCACGCTATTAAACAGTAGCCTAGAATTTGTATGCTATCTGTAAGAATATGTAAGAATATGGTCACCATTTAAAGATTAAGACCCGCAGTCGAACTTTGTGCACGAGAAAAGTTTCAAATTTAAGTAGATTTTATCCTGGAAAGCAGACAGTAGATTTGCATCATCCATCCATCTACTGTATGGTCCATCGTACAATATATATATATATATACATATATTAAAAATCTGGAAGAACAATTCACTGACCGAAAGATCCGTACTTTGAACTCGACCTCTGCCTCTTGAATTCCCCGTTTAGACTTGGGTAACGTAGCAGTACCCCAGCACTCGTGCCTCCCTCGGATGGCATGGCAGGTAGGCGCCGAAAGAGTGCAACAGCTGAACGATTTTTTTAAAAGTACTGTGTGACGGGTTTGTTGCAATAACAGATGCGAAATCAGTTTTTTTTCGAATCCGCTCGATCACGTGTTCATGAGCCACCCTACGTAGCACACTTTCAGCTTCACTATCAGTAATGTTCACATGGATAAACCAATGACAATGTCTACTGCTCATGAGTTGAATAGCCATTCAGGCAAATTATTCGGTGATCAAAACAGTTCAACGCACTGAGAGCCAGTAAATGTGCACAAGCGCTCGGTGTGCACTTGAATAAACATTCTGTTGTTTAACTTGTTAAAGCTCAGTAGAATTCCCTCAACACAGCAGAAAAAAGCATACACCAATCGAGTGAGTGAGTAGCGCCCATGCGTAACACTTGAGGTGTGGGTATAATAGTCCTGTCGATCAGCTTACACCTTGATGGCACAGGTTACGCGGTTTTGGTATTTTTGCGTTTGGGCCAGCTACACACAAGAAGTGCCTTAATCAAATGACTCCGTTACGTAGTCCCTTAGGTGTAGATCTGAATCGTCAATCGATGCTGTAGGCTGTGTGGGAAACGAACAGCCTTGAGATTACGTGTTCTGACTTGTACTGATTTACGAAATGCGGTCACTCAATGCTGTCGAATCTCCTTCACAAAATTTTGTCGAAATTTTATCTGATAAATCCAGCATTTTGTGACGTTTCTCCTTTATATTTCATCTGCTCTCAATGTTTCCGGTTTTCTCTGCTTAAAAGACTGGTCTTGATGGTCACAAAGTGTCCCTTAAAAGTTGCAATTTGACTTAACAAATTCGGTAAGGTTTCTGGTCAACGTGGCTCACATGAATCCAGATGGTCGTTAACGCTGACATTTGCCCCATCTAGTCGGTGAAGCGGTGGGCAGACAGCATTGACATTAACTATCTAACGAGATATGAGATAAGATAAACGCCTCCTGTGGTGCGTTTAGTTTGCTGTCGCACAAGACCCCTTAAGACTGATTGACAGCATGGCTGACGACGGAGCGAAACGAATGTGACAGATTTTTTATTGGAACAGTCGGTTCTGAAGAACACAGGGAAATTTTATGCCATTCGAGTATTTCGGCAGACCAAGCAGCAGACATCAATCTGGTACGAAGTGACGATAGGTGATCTTAACGGAATTGAACTTTTTTCGAGATCTTAGTGAATACGGTTCTTGGAATGTCAGTTGCCGACTGACCCAGACACGTCTTTGTCTTTAACCATTGCCAAATTATCATTCAATATCACGGAGGCTTCCTGGTAATTTTATCAGGATTTTCTGTCGGGCTGTGTTTTGGTTTAAGGTTTTTGTTGCAGCAGAGCGCCATTGTCAACACTGAACTTGTTGTAATTAAATGTCGTTGGTAGCTAGGAACGTTCACATAGCTACCGTGCAACCAGAGTTGTGCACAAAGGATAAGACATTACCAGATCGATCGGACCTGGACAACCACAAACAAGAAGCCTGTTTGGATGTGACTCACGGATCTTTTGGTGGGAACACCGGATCAGCAATGCTGAAGATCGTCGACTGGTATTTGGGAGAAATGACCCACCCTCGATAGGTGAACTGATCACACTGCATAGGTTGCGCTGGCTTGATCACGTGCTGCGTATCCCAGTCGGCCGATTTCCTCTAAGGCTGGAAACGAGCCAGAGGTGGTCAAACAATAACTTGGCAGTGAAGTACAAAAGCTAGTGCCGGCAAACGCAGCTACGCCGGCAATTTCTGTCTTCCTGGATGGGGACCCCGAGACGGGCCACATCAACGGTTGGAGACATTGTCAGATATGGCCCAGTCGCGCCCTCAAGGCGCTCGTGTTTCCAAGCCATTTCCTTTATTGCATAGCTCCCTTCCTAATCTCCCACTTGACAGTCCACTGACACTGGTGTAATAACGCATGAATTTCTCCGGTCTCGTCTCCAATGGCAGCTACCT
>NW_008751664.1:3895190-3979601 GCF_000715545.1 Opisthorchis viverrini
CGCGGTTATTACAGCTGGTAATGATGATGATAAAGGTTGCGCCTTAGCCGGCAAGCTTGTTATTAGACACTTTCTTGCATGGAAACATGCAATTTTCTTGGACACTTCGTCACAAGTACACTGGTTTAATTTGAATTAGTATGATTTCTGATAGTATGAATCGGGGTAGTTATTTGGTGGGAGAGAATATTTGGAAATAGAGTAATTAGCAGCGGTAAACTCTGGATTCCTGAGGATAGTTGTCTTATTTCAGTTGATCAGTAGGACGCAGACCGAAAGCGAGCATCAGGTAGTCCTTCTGCACTCTACTGGAGAGCCGCATTCAGAGTGAAACGCTGAATGCTTCGATGCTTCATTGCGAGCATTTTTTACAGTAAACTTTTTCTTGTTGGTAAAAATATTCAAAGGGAGTTGTGAATTTTCAAACTAGCTGTTAAGCAACTTCCTAGACCTGATGAAAATAAGTAATACAGGCTAGTATACTTTTGCATCCAGAGTGCAACCTCTCAGATGGTTGATGGCAAGTATCCACGGATGAAACAATCTACCTGACAAGCCAAAATGCTGTCTTATGATCAATGAGAATATATATGAGAGCTTTATCACATAGGTCTTGATGGCTTATCAAATAAAGTGTGGCAGACGAAGTCTTCCAACAAATCTTGTGCGAAAAATTTACTTGTGAGGTCTTTATAACTTATCTCACATAATAAGGCTTGAGCACTTATTTAAAGGATTGAGTGGTCGAACGGATAGGTTTGTGTAACACAATATGCGTGTCCTGGATTCGATAACTCATAAGCTAGAGTTAACTGACACCGCACTAATAAGCACAATAAAATGAAATCGTGAAAGTTATTCCCATGTCGTACGTATTCTGTTAAAGATACACATCTTATTATACATACCTTTCTAGATTTAGCTGTTGAATTGGAGGGATGAGTAAAATTTTCCGGATCCGGTCAACATTTCACTGTCTACAAAAATATTCAGAGTACCTACCCATGTAACTGATAGTCCTCCTATCCTCTTTGCTGTAAGTAGTTATCTTCGTACGATAGATCATGGCGTTGTCATGGTAATATTATTAATTGTACTGGTTGCGATAAAATCAGTCGCAAACCGGGGCCATGATTATGCAGCTAAGTGGTTCTACCTGACTTTTACTGGAACACCACGGGAAATCTGATAAGCACCATTCTCCTTAGACTTTCATTTCAAGAGATAACTACAGCGAAGGATTTTCTTCTCCAAGGTTTACAGTATCTTGCTTTGACTTCTTGGCTTAGTCTTCCTCCTGAACGCCAGAATGAAGGCGATCTTCCGGTGAAACGTGTATGATTCGCCCGAGATAATCGAGGTGCTTTAAGTGAATGCCACACAGTGGAAGTATCTGAGATTAATTCACGTACTGATGAGAAATAATAGACCGGCTACACACATTTATGGATAGCTTAAAGCTAATGGCTTCCTGAGTAGTGCACACAGAGTAACTAACTACATCCTTGTATTTGCTTAGATCTTTGCTTTTGACATATGAATAATTAAGGCACAATCAATCCTAAGGACGGAATGCTATTTTGCCTATAATCTTTGCCTCAAGGCAGGTTCAGCTATCATTAGTTTTTGTTAGCATATTCTTCACAATTACACATTGTAAGCCGAAGGGGTTAGCTTAGTGGTCCAGTTGCCTTGGTTTACAGTAGAAATAAATGTCAAGCCCAGCATATCTCATGCGTAATCACAGTACTTGTGGCAAATTCCAAATGCTTGAAATCCTGTAATTAGCCGTATTTCACTTTGGTGCTTTACTGCAAAAGTATTCACACATGAATAATTTGTATGCTTTTAGATAAACGAAGTATCCCTACTGCTGGGCTCCTTGATATCAAAAAGCGATCTACATCTGCAAGTGAAGAATGCAGCAAAAGTATTTTTTCCTGCATGCGTAAGTCGATTCACTCACCAAGCAGTCTTATAATTTCGTAGGTGTCGGATCCATAATACCTTCAGAGTTGTTTGTGTTAATATTACAACTTTACGCGCTGTCCTTTAATCTTCTGTATTTAAAACAATCAGTCATTTGCTATTTAATAAATATTCATTTTTGTCGTAGCCAACTACAAGCTGAGTTGCCAAATATTCTAAAATACAGTTTTAGAAGAACAAATTTTAGCATCTGACACAGAAACGTATTACGTAATAACTCATGCCCGAATTTTGGGCTAAAACGACTAATGCGGGACCACCATATGAATATATCTAGATAGTAAGATATTCTTTTGCAAGCGTAAAACCGGTGTATTGATTTACATATTGGGATACAACTCATTGGTCTCTAAATGACAGTCGTACTTAACTCTTTGCACTCGACAATCGGCGGGCGCAAAACAGTTATACATCGCCTCCGTTTACTGTTCGATAAGACTGCCAACAAACATACTTCTATTTCGGACGTTCTTCGAAAGCTGCTGGCAAGCTACAGTTTGGTTAGGGTCAAACAACGTGTTTTTTCTAAGAAGAGTTCTAGATTATTTGGCGTAGGATGAGAAGCACTTCGATTACCGGACTCCTGTATTTGCCCTAGGAAACTACTTTTCAAAGTTCCCAAGTTTGCGCATTACTTCGCTATTTTGCAACCCAATGCCTTGTCCGAAATTTGTCGCAATCATAATAAATCATTCACCACACTGTGACGTTGGTCAACGAAAACCAGATTTCTCAAACGTTTCCGAGGCACAAACTTGTACTTAGTTTATCAACACCATTGATTTAAAGGTAGGGAATATTTTTGAAATCACAAGGTAGGATTTAAGGAGCTGCGTTGGATTCATCACGGAAATAAATTTCTACAAACCAGCGTGTGAACAGTTGTACTTGGAGGCGCCTCTTTGGAAAAAATACGGCTAAAAATGAGAGAGAAAAATTATGTAAACTGGTTTACTCGCTCATCACCAAGAAAGCACTTTATTGGACCTCTCTTAGAGGTGCTGGGATGTCCAACCATTCAGATCATAACCAGTTCAGAGACTTTGAATGAGAGGTCTCATGTACAATCTGAGTTCAAATTTAGCATACAACTGCGATCAGGATGACAGCTTCAGAATTGCAGATAGAACTTTGTTCTTCCCTTTCTGAGTTTCATGTACCACTCGTTAATTCCAATGTAAATGATCAGTTTTGGAGAAATAATACACTTTCCGGTAATAGGGCCCCCTTCTCCGGAGATTTTTACGTTGTTCAACTGTATGGAGAACTAGTAAATTTTGCGCTTCCAGCTGGGAAGTGGTGTCAACTCGGTTTTCGGTCTAACAGAACCAGGTCTTTAAAACAATTCGTTGACAATTGTTTATACTANACTACACTCTTTCTAGTAGTGTCTAAATAACCGAAATAATAACTTCTATTTGGTTAAAATGCGTCTTTACAAGTGATCTTTAAAGGCCTGCAGAAGTTACTAACTACTTGCAGAGCTTTGCTCACAAAAATACCTACAAATATTCGGCAGCTGAAATAACGGATATATCGTACATAACAAACAGAGCGAGGAAGACGTTTTTGATAAAACTATAGGACGACCTTAACCATATATTTAAATGATGCCGTTAGTATCTACTGCAATCTTCACTCCCATTAAGGTTCACACTGTTTCCCATTGCTCTTTGAACTTACCGATGTTGGTCTTGACCACATGGATCGAGATGCTCTCCGCAAGGACTTGTGTATGCCTTTCGCTTGATTTTAGGTACCTTATGAGTGTCCTTAGTCCCCTGATTTTTTTGACCTCACAGTAAAGAATAATTGCAACGCGTAACGAAATTTCGTGTTATTCAGTGCCACATGAACACTCAACATGCTGTCCGCAACCATGAATCGCCACTGCCTTCTAAAAGATTTGGAGATTGGTAAACCAGAGACACACCAAACGTCAACTGATTACAGGACTGTCAAATGAAACCCTAGCTGATCCTGTTCTTCGGTGTCCAGAAAGCTTCACTTGTTAAGGAGTCAGGTGGCAGCGGTAGTTTCCCTCTCCGGAACCACACAGACAAACCCAGGACACATCCAGGGTTTGGGTTCAGGTGGTGGATGGCGGCTAGTTAGGGGAAGGGTAGAATTTTACCATTACTCATCCACCGTTCTATAAGGAATGTGGCATAGCAAACAAAAATGCAGATTGAAAGTCTTCATTTTTCAGTGTTGCACACATTTCAAAGAGTGTTCAGACGGGGGGACTTGTGTAGAGAATTTAACGACAAACTGCATTCCAAAATTCGTACTCCTTTATCCATGTGCACGTAATTTGAACTTGTGTGACCCAGACTTGTGATTCAGGAGGTTTCACGTAACGTCTCATAAAGTGATAACGAGACTTTTATCGTGTCAATGCCGTAGGATCAGAGTAGTTGATCGTTGATGAACAATTCACCTATTCATAACACTGTTTCTTTTGTAGAGAGCTGCGGAGTTGGTATTCTGTCACCAACAAAAATCTGCAATAGATTGTCCAATCGAAGTTGTTCTACGAGAAATTCGGTAAGTAGTTTCAGGCTTTGAGCTGCTATGAGTGTCTAAGTAAGCCAGTCGGCACAGTGGTGATGCGGGATGATTTCGTTCTGTAGAATTTACTCCCCCGCAGTACTCCTAAAAAAGTAAAATGAGACAGACTGCATGGATAATGGAAACATCCGGATGCAACTAAAACGTAATGAGAACAAGTAATAAAACCTTAGCAGTCTCGCCATAAAAATGAAGTTATTCTGAATTCAGAGTACTGACCTGAGTCGACTGATCAATAATGCTCCAAGGAATTTCACTCTGTGTTCGACCACGTCATGATGTGGCCATGAATGGAGAGGTGAAGGGAAGAGTTCAGTTCTGTATCTTGTCCCGAGTGAATGCACGGCGATCTGGTAGTTAAGTGCAAGCTAGCAGCATTGGACGGATTTGTTTGGGAAGATGTCATCTTGTTCATCTTGGGTATGAATAATTTACCCATATTTCTACTCGCATTTTGGGTTTTATAGTTCAAAGAAATGAGAAAGCTTGTTATTACTTCTGTGGTAAAATTTCTGAAATTGACTTCATTTATTTATGGCTACATCTGTGCGAAAATTCAAAAAGCCTTTGAGTTGAGGGACACAGTCACCTTTTTCTAATATGAATTCAAAGAAGCTAAGGCCATCGGGTTGTGCTAAAGAAGTGTTAGAGAACAACTAGGTGAATCGTAAGCGAAAAATTACAAAACAGGAAGCAGATTTATAACCGAAATTATTCCCAAAACGTTGAAACCCATAAAAGATGGAAAGCCTAATGTGCAATTCTGACACTGTATCACGAATCGATAAATCTAATTAAGGGAACTGAAGTATTGGACCAGGAATTTTGGGAGAATGACTGTGGGGATCGTATAAAGTGCAAAGGTATGTGGTACTGTCGTTAGTTTGAGGAACGAGAAAAGTCGCGGTTATCCAAGTAGAGCAATTTCCCCAGTGTTTGTGAGTGAAAAAATGCAAATTGTATAACTCAGCAAAGGGACTAGGTCTGAAGTTTGTCAAGCAAAGAGGGAGTGGTGATAGAACTAACTGTTCTCTTCCAGAACTAATCGAGTGTCGTATCTGCTGAGTCTGAAATCTGGATTTCTCCAAAATGGTGTATTTTCGAGCTTAAAACAAGAAGTATATCACCCTACAGGAAGCTTGCGGCGAAGTTTGCGTAAACAGACCAGGTTAGATTGCAGAAAAACATCAGTCCAAGCGTGGTGAAGAGGACAGGATGCATAACACAGTCTTAAAAATCAAACAGCTGCAAACATCAGAGAGATGAACATAAGACTTGCTTGGGACGGGCAACATACAACTGCAGTTCATTGAAGCAAGATTAGTGGATGGTTCTTTTTCGGTTATCACGCATCACTGGCAAAGGAGAAGATAAACAGAAGACTCACTGGTAAACAATGCACTGTTACCCACTGTCCGATGTGGGAATCAAGACACAACCGTCCTGTGCACCAACATACAGGTACCTTTTAGCGAAATACACTCATTAGCAAACAAATGTGGTTTTGCTGGAGACTCACCTAGAACTCAGCTGAATCTGCCGTTTGCGATGTTGAGATAACAATAATGGCTGGATAATTCGGCTGCTGATATAGTTCATCCGCACTGAAATCAAAGATCAAAAATGACCATATATGAACCAATTAATTCTCGCTTTTATTTGTTTTCACAGCTTTCCATGGTTGCAAAGGTTTAATAAACGTCTCAGTATAGTTACCAGCTTAGCGATACTAAATTTTCGTGTGAGCAAACAAGCCACAACGTCATTTAAACACGGCGACGTCTGTGAAAGAGTATTTGGTAACGTACATGGGATGGAAGTTAGCTCCAAAGGCTAAAAACAGACATTTGTTCTAATGACTCTCCTTAGAACGAAAGCATCGCTGATACGGTTGAGAAGGGAATTCATATTGGCTTGCTTTTTACGGCCACAGACACGCACCCTACTAACTATTGCTTAATTAAAATAGAGGATTATGTGGGATTAGTGTGTTAAAACTACACTAGGTGATTCATGTTGATGGTTGCAAGCTGAAAATTGGTTGCGTTATATCAACATATATAAATGAAATCGATTTGTGCAACAAATTATGAAGACTCGAGAAAAAACTAGGGTCTTGTCTTATGCGCAAGTTAATGCTAGTCTGGTCAAAAATTGGCTAGGATTTCCGAAAGGCCCTTCTCTAACCATCCTGAAGCAGTGCAAAATCGACACTGAATTGTGAATTTTAATCAAAATGGTTAAATTTGTCAACTGAGAATATGGTGTCACCATATGCAATGTTAATCAGAACTAGGTAACTGAAACTCGCAGTATATGGTGAGATATTGGTGTGACTATCACACTATGGACGCAAACATTCTGAATAAAAAACATACAAATTCTACTGGACAAGTAACTGTTAGACAGGCCCATTTGATGGCACAGGGAAAGGGTGCCCGGGTAGTAATCTTTGCTTTCTTTCTGATCTTCACTATAAGAAACGCCAAGAATGGTGACATAACGATAAAAGAGCTCTCGGCGGAGTTTGCGGAACATGTGATCGAGGCAATGACGGAGAAAATTGGGTCAAGGCAACTGGATATCACCAATCCCGGAATCCAACACTGTAAGTGCGTTTTCAGACATCTATGTGCCCGTCTTTCAAGCCTCTTACCATTATTTGAGGTCACTTCGTGACTTCTATGGGGTACAGCTGTGTCACTGTCCCACCATTATGCTATGAAAACCACTAAGCTTCCAGGAAATATACATCAAAATTTCAATGTACAACCAGTAAAGTAGAGTGGTTGCGTAACTCTACGTAGAACGGTCAAGTAAATGTTGCGTGCCCTGATTGACGTATCTACTCAAACTTTCAATGCGGTAAAATAAAGCGAATTTATTTTCGTCTTTAGCAAAATTTTTGTTTACCAAAATCATAACCAGTTAAAACATAGTATGCGATTAAAATTCAGCCATATATAGGTATACTTCTCCTTTGTTTGAACCTTGAGGGGGTTGGATGAAAAAGGGAAACAGTGACGCGGAATATCAGAACCTCTGGGATGGCAAAACGAAGTCGGAACTGGGTTTCCATACGGTACCATTAGTGAAAGACACAAATCCACAAATTATACAAACCTGGACAGCAGATACTCGTTCAAAACAAATGGACCACTCGGACTACAAAAGTACGGACCAAATGAGCAAACAGGTTCCCACTTGAGACGGTTATACCTGCACTAAGTCGACCACCAATGGCTGGACGGCCTCAAGGCCAGATGTGTAAAGTGTTAAGGACAAACAAACGTCAGTTCATATGCACGCACCAAACACAACAGTGGAGCGGCGGTTACAAATAGAGACAGAATAAACAGACAGAATAAATATGTCAGCGTAATGGATAATACAATGGGTTTCTGTTTCCATTCATTATGTTCATAATTTTGCTAGTAAACGCACGGTATTTTCCCCGGGTTATAAATTCACAAAGATGATAGCTCCAAGTGCTCACGTGAGCTTGTTTTACAGAAAAACTAAAATAATAATATTCTGTCCTTCGCGTGAATTCAGTTCTGGAAATTGTATCAGTATATTTTGATCAATCGCTCTGAGACTAGTCATTCATATAATTAATGGACTGCGGGCCTGAATTCTGGAAGCTTATTGGCTATTTTCATATCCAGATGAAAAGTGAGCAGCTGACAGGTATTTAATAATGAATTATTTTTAACTCAATTTATTCAGGTAGTTAACTGTTGAATATACTCCACGAAAGTAATTCTGGGACAATCAACCAAGGAAAGCCTGTTCGGTTGGGTGACTATTTTGATACCGAAACCCATTCTGCCAGCGACGGGCTGTTTGAAATGATATGCTCTTTGCAGTGCATAGAACAACAACCATCCTAAATTTTGCTTTCTATTTCAGTGGTTTCCTTCTATCTCAACACACCGGCGTCTTTCAAAGAAAAAAACGCGCAGTTTATTGTGAGTACCTGGTTGCGTGATGCGTGTATCAACTGCTGTCAATTTTCAGCCTTAGCCAAAAGGTTTCATTAGTTATCATAGAGATGCTAAAATGATTATGAGCGGGACTGCTTTGTACTTGATTCATATTTGACAGCTACGAGATATTTTCACACAGTAACGACTAGCAAGTATATTCAATGTAAACGTACTCATTTAGGAGTAAATAAATTTGGATGTACACTGGGTTGCGAATGACCGTTTTTAGTTGCGTCTCTTCGGACAAATGCAGTCATAAGTAAGGGAATCTGCAGAGTTGCTGTACTATTCGTACAAAGACAATGTTCACTTATCATCGAGTCTGTTTGTGGGTCAAGGCAACGTCCAAGTATTTGCACGTCTCTCTTGTCCTCAAAGTAATAAGTACGTAACCGAATGACGATCATTTCAGCTGCTTAGAGCATTCGTTGGCGAATAGGCTTTGACCGATGTTTAAGTGTTCAACAGATTGCAATAATTGACTCAATCGGATTGAGCAGATAGCCTGTATCGCGCAGACGGCCGGCACTGGCACTTGTCAAGTGTCCGGCTGGTCCAGTTTTTCTACAATTGGATAGTTGTCCCTTGATTTCCCCAGACACGTATCGTATCTTTCGCCCCACATAGCTCATGGGACATTTGCAAGCAAGACAAGTGCACAAGTAGTGGAGCCCTGGGCAATTAATCAATCTTTCAGAGTACCTTTTAGCAGCCCTCCACCACCTGAGCGTGTTCTCAGGTGTGCTACACCGATTATTTGTCTGAAGCCTATTTTTGAGCAGTAGGTCACATTTTGTAAGGCTGTGTCAACTTCAGTGGCAGCTGTAAGCATATGTGCGTTTGCAAGTGTACTACTACTCCGTACTAGCGCTACTGGATTTTGGCTCAAATTTTTCCGCAAGTATCGCTCTGGTTAGCGTAGTTATTATTTAACTGGGCAAGCTAAAACGCGACTTCTCAAAACCAAACTTACAATAGCCTCCACCCTATAAAGCATATGTGAATGTTAGCCCTGTTGTCTATAAATCCCATTATGCAGTTTTAAAAACTGCAAACTGTTTTTACCGATGCCCAAACTACACTGCGATCTGAGCACTTGGTTAGTGAACGACAATTTGTTCAAACTTTCTAGCAACAAGATCTTAAAAAAACTTCCTCCGAATATTAAGAACCGATCAGCTTTCACTCTGTGGACAGTTGTTCTGTTGTCTTCGCACTTCTATATCAGGTTAGAAAATGTACTGTAAACTCTTTTCTTTCCAGAGGCACACCTATGACATACGGGCGTTTGTCGGTCTCAAAAATTAAGTTTTAACAGACTGGGAGTAAAATGCAACTGTTATAGTCACTGTATGGTTTGTTGTCATGGGTTCGTTTCCTCAAACCAAAGTGACACATTAGAAAAGGAATCCCGGTTCAGTTAAAAGTGAAACTTGTACGGTACGAACAAACTGTACTGATTCTGCATGAAATGGCAGATAAGTAACGAGTATAGGAAAAATGGAGGTATACACAATCGTTTTCACTGATAATGTTCGTCTTCCTTGATACAAAACGTTGTGTCCTATACCACCAAGTCTCTTCATATGTGGCGTTTTGTGTGCGCGTGTGTAAAAATTCCTCAGGAATGAAGATAACTTTTTTAAAATGTATTATTTGGGAACCTTACAGTGATGGAACTATGTGGATTAAAAGTGTGTGAACAATGATACCGCGATTTGCTGACTAATTTGACCGGTCGCATACATGTGATTGCAGTTTGCCTTTAGAATTCCGAACCAGAGTGACGATATTAGGATGTAAACAAATAATATTGATGGGATGAGAAGGGTACTCACAAATACGATTTCACGTACGCAGTGATATACATGAATTATAGCACACTGGTTTTTCAAAGACAAATGAGATGAATTTACTTTCAAGCAGCAACACTTAGTGGTTACTCAAGGTACAAGACGCTATTCTAATAGTGGGTTTGCTGATTACCTTAATGTTAAGCTTTTTGTAGGAATTTATTGGGAATGATTTATTTTATGGGAAATGTCCTACTCCAAGTTTTAACTAAATATTTGAATTGTCAGAAATTCCGCTTATGAGGAGTCACCGAAAGAGCCCAGAAAAATTATAACTCCCTTAGTCCGCCAGATTCCATACTCCCATCACTCTAAATTATTCCTAGTGTGGTTACGATTGTGGAATGAATTCTCCTCTCTGGTGAAAATATGCGCATATAAGACCTCTATCACTTCCGAAATACATGTCTTTTTTAACTGGCTATTCTTGAAACGCCCCATATGTTTACAATATGGTTGGAATGAAAAGTGTATTATAACCACCGAAGTGATTCAGAAAATCAAAAGTATCTGTTTGTCGTTTCCTCCAAAATTAGGAAGAAGTCTGGTCATTGTTAGTAATGGTATTGCCCCACCTAGGTTTGTCCGTTTAGTGTAGAAGCAAAAGGCAGGAGTAGTTTTCCTCTCGGATATTTCCACTCAGCCGTGGTCAGTTGCTCGCAAAGCAAGTGCAAATGTGGTTGCGTTTTAGGTTGTTCATGCTGAGAGAAAATAGATTAAAATAACGGACTAGTCGTGGGCTTTCTCAGAGTTTCAGAAAACTTATGAGTAGTGTATTACATGTATACATGTACCAACGGAATCATGATGCGTCCTGATGATGCCTGAGAACATCATAAACTAGAGATTTAGCTGGGTTCTAGGTGAGTCTCCCGACAAAATCACGTTAGTCTGCAACGAGCATTTCAGTGTATTTCACAGACTTCAACCAGCTTCTGAGTAATTCAGACAGTGATCCGACGACTCAGTGCATTCTTGATGAAAGCTGACAATTACTAGGTCATTAACTGGGATACGCTGAATTTGGTGAAACCTTTTCTAAGATGCACGGTCCAATCTATGACCTAGTAATTATCTGGTTCCCCAAGCAGACCAATAATTATCCAGCTTATTGCCCTCGACTTTAAATGTGCGATCCGATGACGTAAATGATCACAATTTAGTTAGAGCCATATTCAATTACTGAATTCCACCAGTTGTGTATATCAGCCGGCGGACGCGTGGTGTTGTCGGCCTACAGGAATAATGTAAGTTCCACTAGGACCAAAGGCGCTCGTGTCGTTCAGCCTTTCTGTAGGTTTGCAGAAACCGCTGTGGATTAATTCTACGTTCTCTGTCTACTGACATCTGTCCGTCAATGTAGATAAAAATACCACGATCATCAGAATCCTTTATTACTAGATCATATTCATGTTTGTAACTGCAAGCATCTGTGGACAGCCGTGGTGACGTCTTGGTTATTGTGAAGTTCACTTCCATCTTCTGTTGACTTTAGCAAAATTCGTTTATTTATTGCTGCCAAAATTTAGTAAAGTGCTCTTGTTTAATTTAAGCCAGTTATAGTGATCTTCTTGTCATTTGACAAATAGATTAGCCTGTCTGACAAAATTTAACGTGCATTGTTATTCCTTTCCGTCTTCATGCTCATAACTCCAGATGATTGCTGATAGACTTCCTCGTTCTGCAATTCAGAAGGCTCAAGTTCTGAGGCAACAGGTAAACATCTGTTTTTTTGTTAATTTTCATGCCGAAACCAGCTGGTTTAATCATACCAAGCTGGATTTGTGGTTGGGTAAGTTTTGATCTTATCGGACGCTTTGTACATGTAGTGACGCACACCAAAGACTCACTGTTGGACCCCATTGCATGCCATTGTACAAATAAGTAGTCTGCCATTTCAAAGTCACAACTACATCTTTTTTCTGGGATCCTGGTTTCCCATACTTCTTGGAAGAAAGCAGCACTTTATAAGGTCTCTCAGTTTTTGCGCCACAGAATGGGGTTTGATATGACCAGCGTGTAGAAAACTCAGTCAACGCGTGGAAAAACAAATAACTTCTTGGTACTTCTGCTACACTAATAGGGGCCAAACGGATGTTTCATTCAAAGTGGAAATTTTTGGCGGGAATAAGCACAGGGTGGAACACTAGATGCATCGTCCAATTTACTGTGGGTTCATTAGGGCTCTTTCAACCAGCGAACATATGGCTTAAACAGGCGATTTCTAAAGGATTTCATAAACGAATGCCTTTTCTCATGCAACGTGCTGATAGCGTTTACGCTGACATCAACATGGCGTTATTCCTAGCAGCCTTTTACTGAGGATTGCAAGCTAAACTGGTCAGATAACATTCTTTTGGTGAATTGCTGATGTTGATCGGTAGGAAGTAGTCCGATGGCAAAACGGCATCCAGTTCACTTATGTTTAGTAAGAAAGGCCAAGTGATCTTGAGAATTGTCAAAACTCGAAGATCACTCCTAAACCATTCAAGTTGCACACACTTAAAAACACACTTCCCTTAGAATGATTAGCTTTACAATGGTAATTCTGCCCCCGTACATTAAACGCGTTGTTGCAATGTGTGGAAAATATTACGAGATATTCTCTCTTCCGACTTTTTTTCGTTTCGTTGATAAAGACTCCTCATCATGCTTAGATCAGGAGTCGACATTCGTTTCTTGCCACGATGTTCTTATAAATGTAACTTGGAATGGATGTATATGTGGTAGCGGTATATTCCTTAACCTAGTTCTCGGTCTGAGCCTCCCAAATTAGCTCTCACGTCAAAACAATCACCAAAGTTGAACAAGTTATATTAACGCCCACAAACCAAGTTACGAACAACTGTACAGTGCTTCCGATATATAGTGTGCGCGGTGACAACTTCCTGGAAATTTGACACCTTCTGGATGCGCCATTGGCAACCGGCATTTGGCCAACTCTGGGTCTTGACTGACAGTTGAGTGCAGACTTTCGACTAATCAGATCTTGGCTTGATGCCGGTCGAGCTTTTGACCACTGTTGCGCGAGCTAGGCTTCTCGGCCGCGAGCGGTAAGAGGAGATCCTTGTGGAATTCCGCCCAACAATTTACTCCCGGCCAGTGGGTGGACTTTCAGTAAGGAATTAACTACCATTTTTTCCTACTACATGGGCAGCGAACACGACTAAATGGCACTTTGGATGACATGACGTTGTCCCCGGAATTTCAAAGGCGTTCATGCAAGGTGCAATTTAATTTGCCTGAACATGTTTAGCGACTAGTTGACCCCGGCATCAAAGGATCAAACTTGATTGGCTGTGGTAGCTTCATCATCACTCTACGGGTTCTTGGGACTTTGAACCGCATGGGTGAATAATCGTGTGTCGAAATAATAGTTTCTTGTAGAAAACATAAAAGAACACAAAGATGAAGAATAAGTTCGTGATCGATTTCTCATCATAAGACAATTCTGCGTTGTTTTCTAGTATTTTTCCGGATGTCCTAATAAAACTGTCAATCAGTCATGAAGAATGCAATACGTTTCCAATATCGCAATTTGTAGCTATCCTGAGCTACAATTAACAGATAGAGGTGTCGATGAAAAACACTGGGAATTATCCTAGACCTTCACTAAAACTTGATTGGTCATGAATTGGTCAGATTGGTTTTGGATGAGTTTGAATTACTTTACCGCATCGAACTGGAGTGAAACCGAAATTAGAACACATCACCCGTTTCAGCCGTGTATTTATGGCTATAATCTCATTAAAAAAATTACGAATTTCGATGGAAACTGGGTGAGGGGTGACGTACGCCTGACAAATCTGTTTTCTGATGCTTCCATGGTGATGGGACACAAGCAATATTTATGCAGCTAGAGCAGATTTGGGTAATTCAGCGGAAGTCCATAACTTAAAACAACATAACACGGTAGATAATCAGAATGAGACATTATATCAAAACATACCACAGTCTGACCGATTTTTTTTTCATCAGTAGGTTAAATGCTCTCAACGCCACATAGATACACAATAGGTAACTAGCTGTATTACATGCTGCGTTATAGGGCAGTGAACTTTAAAAATACTGTGTGAAAAGCTTCGTCGGTTCTCTGCAAGGAAGCGAAAGACCCATTAAACGGATATCCAGATTTCCCTGTAAGGCATGATACGAGATCCCAGATCTGATGTTCGCTTTTGTACTTTTCGAGAGTGATATCCTGCGACGGACACTTGCGAAATGCAAATGAGTGCTTCCGTTCATAGAGCGTATTATGGACGGAATGGTTGGAAGGAACTGATAAAAAGGTGAAATTCTCGGAGCAGATTTTTCTGGAAGTTTGGAAACGTAATTCTTGCAGATGCAATCTATGGGAGTGTTTAGCTCTGTATATGCATATATCCATTAGAGATCTGTTCGGTTGAAACATTACGATGTTTTAGTAGAGGAAGGTGAAGTGTGACATTGGATGTAAGATCCGGATCTTGTTCGACAGCGTGGGGAATGATACATACCTCTCGACTAGTAAATGAACTTGCTCTGCAATACTTTGGCTCATTTGTAATGTCAAATGCGCAATAACCTTATCAAAATTTAGAATTATTGTATAAACTCCTTCAACAAGTGACACATTGTTGAATGTATTGACCAGCACTCAACACAGAGCTGGAGAGTAGCTATTTATTCTTTTATGGATGTTCTTTGTTTGCATATTTGGAGTATGAATGATTGAGGAGTACGTAACATGCGTTTCGTATTTTCCGCTAAACCTTTGCGTACTACTGCCTGAGATATGGTAGCATGCAGTTTCTCGAGATATTTCGTTTAAGTAAGAGTAAGTGATAAATGAATTCCCTTAAAATATCGTACTTACAGGCCAGCACATTTATACAGGGTCTCTTAAACGAAGCGACTAAAAGTAATGCGCACGCATGACCGATTGACATTTCTGAGAGCAGAGTCGAGACAATTTAGCTTTTCACTGATCATTCAGGGTGGCGGAATTTTCACCAGACCCTCACGAAGGAAGCATTTTTTTAACGCGCTTCTTTGTCGAAAACACATTTAAGATGCTTGTCTGCTGGTTCATTATGGCATAAAAAAGTTGACCTAGGCAATTTAGCTCTTCATTTTTCTTTTACAATTACGGTTGTATCTGTCGGTGGCGTTGTGCTTTTGATTTGATTCTTCCACTTCTGCATTCAGACAGAGCATGTCTATTGAATTCTAAAATAAACGAGCACAGGAGAGATTAGTCGTGGAGTAGCCTCGATACGGAAACGGAGAAAAAGCCATGCCACTACTATTTTTCATTTAGCCAGTGGAATAAAACAGTATCATAATACCAGCGTTGTTGCTGACATTTTTATCCAAATACTGTCCGCAAATATTGATACACGCTCTTTTGTGTAATTTCTGAGACCACTCTCTTACTGAATGGCCGGCGATCAGTCTCACGCCTGATTAAGCATGATTGTGAACCACCCAGGCGTCTATTGCTATTCATGCATGCAATATATTGTAATCAATTTAATGAATGCGTTAAGGCAACCTTGAAGCGCAGTCTTTCCTTCACTTGAAAGGCCGAATCGTGTACGTTGAAAAGCACACCGACGTTTTGCTTGCAGTCAGCTCTGTGTGGCCAAACACATGGATGACGGCTTTACTGAATTTTCCTGCACCATAATAAATCGGCAATGCCAAATCGTCTGGTATCTACCTAAATAAGCTGCTTAACGAAAACCTCAGAAGGAACACAACCACAAGGTAACACAGCACCCGTTAAGTACGTGGACTAACTATTATGATTTGATTAGCGTTTGAAAGTTAACGGAGCGCTGAATGCACCGTTTCATTTTCTTTTTCAAAACGACCACATGCATTGATAGCATGTAGATGTGCTTCGACAAGTGTATCTGTCGACTTGTCTTAGCGACCTCCCAGTGCGAAATTCGACTTCTGTCAGGAACTTTAAGCGTGTTGTTTTGTTCATCCCTACAGCTCTCAGTTGCCCTCAATCGAGTTGTCCGTTTGGAACAACTAAGCTTAACTGGCGATGATGGAATAAAAGGACATGGAATCCCCGTTGAATACGATCCTAAGATTTGTTGCAGCCGGGGTAGTCCACTGGTTTCCAATCCGAAACGACCTGTTCGACGCGAATTTATGAGCTTTTTTGGTGAGTCTCTACTTGCACAAGAAAGTTGACTTAGGAGAGATCATTTGACCATCAAAGAGGAAAGTACGGCCAATGGATAACTTGCAAGCAATATTGCCGTACGAATTCAATGATCCATCACCTACTAAAAATTAATTTATGGAAATCTCTTCATTATAACATAAAAGGCCCAAATCCGGTAATAAAGTTTGTGCAGCAAACTGTTCATGTTAAATGTGTCTCACTACACAGAACAGGTTGACCAGTAATTATTGGAATTGCCTAAGGTAGTAGGAAATTTCCGGCGAAACCACTCACTAGGCTTACCATTTATTGGCGGAATCAGGCACTAACGAGTCATAGGTAACACTTTACAGTTAGCACGACACTAATAGTTGGGATGGAAAATCTATTCGGGAGAAAAAGGTTCAGTTTTTCATGTTCCCGCTTGTTTAAGCACTTTGTATCAAGTTAAGCAAAAGTTTAAGCGAACTTTCCCGCTCATTTTTCTGAAATTCCTTCCTTCCAAAGCTTTATTGAGTCCAATACTGTCTATTCTACGCAGAGGCCTCTTTATACTGCCTTACACATTTCAAATGGGTTTTTGTCCGTATGAGATTGCAGCACTATTAGGCATCATATTAACATAGTGACATAATGACGAAATATTATTTTCACTGTTTGTCTCAAACGGCAGAGAGTAGAAGTGAATTTTGAGTGCCCTATTTAAGGGGTCCACCGTGGATTTCTAATATGTTTTGATTTCAACTCTCAAACAAATATAATCCTAATCTGTAGATCATCTCCTCGCTTCAGTTTTTATAACATGTTAGTAGCAAACCTTATCCAACGGGTCGTCATTATGAGGCTATTTGTCACGGGCGAAAGCCTCTTCCTTCGAGTCGTGATTTCATTGTAAATTATGTCCTGGTGACATAATGACGAAATATAATTTTCACTGTTTGTCTCAAACGGCAGAGAGAAGAAGTGAATTTTGAGTGCCCTAATTAAGGGGCCGTGGGTGGACTTCTAATATGTTTTGATTTCAACTCTCAAACAAATATAATCCTAATCTGTAGATCATCTCCTCGCTTCAGTTTTTATAACATGTTAGTAGCAAACCTTATCCAACGGGTCGTCATTATGAGGCTATTTGTCACGGGCGAAAGCCTCTTCCTTCGAGTCGTGATTTCATTGTAAATTATGTCCTGTGAATCAATTCTCTGCCTCGTTAACACTTCCGCCAACCAAGGTTGATTTCTCGTCTTCACACTTCGCTAGTTATATGACTTCGGAGCATTCACCACACAACATGGGCACGCGAAGACCAACTGAAGGGCCATTTAACACAAGTTAACACCTTCCGACAACTTTTCTTTCACTCTAACGCAGTAATTTTCTTGACACCCTTTTCCGGAAGACCAGCCCCCGAACCTCACTTAAAGAAACTTTACTGCAATGCTTTCACTGCTCACTGTGACACGAAATTTTAGTTTCTTGTCATATTTTAGTGGTTTCGCATTAACAATCACTTTACTGACCGTGAGAGCATAACATTTCACACAAGGTTAGAACAACTACTGGGTGATCATCGAGCGCCGCGGAATTCAGATTTGGTCCGGCGACTGCTTCCGACTGATTCAACAGATGACCAATCGCAAGTGCTTAGCACGCAACGTGCTTGTGGCGCATGGTTATTTATATATATATATATATATATATATATATATATATATAGACATATATGTAAATCTATGTTTCGAATGCCGGCCATACTAACAGTGCGGAAGGAGGGACAGTGTTCTTAGAAGAGGCTCAAACTTGATACTCCTAGATTATCGGACAACTGTTATACCAAATCAGCGACAGCGGAAGGTGCTGCAACGCATACTTGGAGCTACGCTGATTTGCCGCATGTCTGATTTTTGGATCTGTCATTGCTTTTAGTTCGTTAAAGGACTGTCTTTTAGTTTACCTCATTTGCGCCTTGATCTGCTTCAACAGTTCTCAAATACCCACCTCTTTCACGTTCATACTTACTGATTTCCTAACCCAATTTACTTGACAACGGCGGTATTTTTGGCTCTGAGAACGAGCACAAAAAATACTCTGACCAGTGACATATCTACCACGAAATTTTAGTAGATGTGAATTAAGATTTCTGAAATAGATCAGTGGTTCAAATTTATCCCTAACAAATCCTTTGTTTTTGTCCACTCCCGTGAAATGTTTTCGTATGTCAGAAATTTTGTTCCTTCTAACTTCCGAACCAGCCAGTTAAAAAATGTCACACAACTGGGCTATCGCACCAGACGTTGTTTTGCCTGCGTAGGAGCAAAATAACGTGCTATTCTACTTTATTGGTGATAGTCTTCCGCTCGCCTCAGTAAAACAGTGAAATTTGCGAAACGGTAATTATATCATGAAGTAAAATAGAGTTTTAAACCTAATAATCTTTGATAATTGATACTAATGTCATGTCCTTCCTCAATTTCCTGCCATAATGGTTTCATAAGTCCGTCTAATATTTCAGGCTCCTTGAATGAAGATGAAGCCGCAAACCTTCCCAACAAGGTTATGAACTACGTGAGTTTTTGTGACGTGCATGCTGGCTTTTGAAGCGGATACTTCAACTATTGTGGTTTGGCTCTTCTGTGCTGAATCATTAGACTTGATTCATCGACAAGTGGCGCACATCATCAAAGTCAACTTACAGTTTTAATCATGTCTTACTGAATCACTGTTCAAGCCACCAACAAGTCCACACTGATGTGCACTTCTTCAAATATCATTCATCTTGAAAACACAGGGAAAATCTGGTGTAGACCTGGTTGTTCACCTCAAAGGTTTTTGAATTTTGTCAATTTGAAATTGCTTTGTCATTAGGTCTGAGCGATTGAACGGAGTTCTCCCATCCGCAAGATTAGCCGTGTCAGAAGTGAAGTTCGCTAGGCAGTGTCTGAATTGATCCTTTTCACCTGTTCCCAAGGTTTGACGTTACCTCACCATTAGAGGGAATGGTGCCCAGTCAGTTCACTGACTATCAGCAGCTGATCAGTAGCTAATAGACTCATCCAATATTTAAATATCTTATCAGGGTTTGGTAATTTAAATCAAGAATTGGGAACTCCGATGATTGGACACTAAGTTAGTTCTTTTACATCAAGACACTGACACCATCCACCAATTTCTACAGGCTTTTAGAGCAAACCTCAAATTCACATATATGTATATATATCCCACGAAAAAACTTGCACGGAGCTTTGTTTCGGTCAAGTTGAGTGAGCTATGGTCCAGCGGAAACGTAAGTCACAGTGGCATGTCTCGGCCATCTTGATCAGGTATCTTCTGTTGTAACTTTCCATACCCAGAACAAGGACCACTATAGACTGTGACAGGTAAAAACACAATCATCTACAGTAAATTTTTCGTTATCTACGCATGTGCTTGAACTGATGTCATGAATAGCAGCTTATTGATCAAGTCAGGAAGCACTGTCCAGTGAAGTCAAATTACATGCAAATTTTATTCGCCTGCAGGCCAGTGGCCTCCGAACCTTATAAATTACCGCCTGATATGCACACTTCACGTATTTTTACGAGTTCTTGGAAAAAGCATCAACATATAAGCCTTGTTCGGTTCATCAGCTATAAACCATGTGCCTAGAGTACGCGGGTTCTATCTACTATGGTTTCGCGTGGCAAAAGAGGAGACATCAAAGCTTCAAACTCGATGAAGTAATTACTTGACTGGTGTTCATACATTTTGGTTATCTAAAGAAACGATTGTGTGGATAACAACGTACTGAGAACGATAGCTTCACTACGAAAAAATTGACTGCGTGTCTGAGAAATCAAGGGCACATAGTCAGGTGTTCCTTATTACAAAAATTGAATGAGTTAGTGAAGGAAGAGGTATTCAAGCTTTTGTCACAGCCAAAACATTCCCAAGTGCCTCTGCTTGGTCATTTCAAGAGATAGGTTTTTGTTTTCCATTGAAAGCAGCACGTCAGTTGATTTTCATGGCCTGGGAAATTTTCGAACCTTGGTATTTTGTGCTACCAAACGATTTGATACAAATGGCCGCTGGTTTGTTCTCTGAGCTGGGTGATTTGAGGGCAAGTGAACTGCCCACCTCAGAAAACAAACCATCGATCATACACGCTACTTAAGCTACCATAACCTATTTGTGGATATACAGCACTTTCAACCATGCACAACACTCAGAAGCCAAGTGAATTTCATCAGGCCGCAATTTCCTTTGCTTTTTTGCTAAGTTTTATTTGATGATATTGGAATTCCGCCAAACATCCGTAGATCGTTACTTTATGTCAATATTAGGAAACTAATGAATAATTAAAATAAATGAAGATACAGTTTTTTCTTGGATCTGTAAAAGTGCTATTGAAAACAGGAATTGTGTGTGGTCTTGGTTTAGCTAACCCCGAGTGTGATGTGAGAATGCAATCACTATATTAGCTTCAGCACGCCCAAGGTCACATCATACTGACCCACCCAAGCATGCCTGTGTCATTGTATCTCACACCACTCAAGTACTACGAGGAAATCTGCAATTGAGTCACATGAAATCTTTAACGTAGGAACCATCACAAAACTGTTTTGTGACCTTTACGCTGACTGCGACGTTTTCTAGCGTCGAAACCGAAAGAAACGAACAACGCCGCACACAAAACAACGAACAAAATACCAAGCATACTAAACACTGAACAAGTGACGCAAACACCAGGAGTGTCGTTAATGCATGCATTGCTTGCACGAAGCTCATTTATTTATCACGTTGTTGCATAATCGGTGGTATCCTCCTGAATTCGAGACGCAAGTTTCTTTAGAAGCATTTCATGAAGTTCGAAAACCCCAATAATGGGAACCACGTATCAGAATACAGGTGAAAAGCCTATTTGATGAAAAATGAAAAAAATCAGTGAACCACCATTAGTGAAAGGCAGAAGACATTCGCTGCGAAGTTCTTTATTAGGGAAACACCAACTGAACAGTTACAGATTATTGGATAGGGGAACAAAACTCCCATATGCATCTTGTTTACAAAAGCTGAATATTCATTTTCTCATTCAACGTGTCCTTCTGAACTTCCCTGAACATTCATTGACTGTTACTCAGCTCCAAGCAAATGCTACAAAGCGACTCCACAAATTCTGTAATAGATATTGCTTAATAAGAGACGTGGGGTGGGTTTAAGACAAAACATACCACTCGCATACTCCATCAGTAGTATCCACACTTACAGTAGAAGATTTCGAATAAAAAGTTCCCCTCGTCTTACCTGATGTTCCCATGTACACCTATCCACGTCCATCTCTCAATTTCATCTTTTATTTTTATTAACATACTCTTCAAAAATTAAAACGATAAAATTGGTAGTATCGAATTCAAAATCTTGATAAAATTTCACGTTTTGCAAAAATGTCAGAGTAATAATGTACACTGATCCAGTATCGGTGTCAACCCTTGTGTTTTAAATATTTTCATTGGTTTAGTGTTGCGAGTTCTATGGAGATGGTTGATGCACTAGAGGGAACCTATTTAAGACAGAATAAAGTGGTGATCCTTTGGATCAACAAAATCGACGTGAATAGAAGCAGAAGTCAGTTTCTGTTGATAGATTTTACCGAAGCATTTGGCATGATGTAGCGCACTACTTACCGCAGGCGAGTTGTCAACTTGGATCAAAACTGTTCTACAAGTTAAACCATTCAGTATCTCCGTCCTGAGGGTTTATATAAATGCCTTTTGCGGCTTGGTCGCCAGTTTTGTTGAGGTATAGTTCCAATACACCGGAGAATAATTTTCATCACCGCGCATGAAACGCGCCAGTGAGTGTTCACTCATGGTTTCTGATAGCCGGTGCGGTGCCGTTTCAGCGTAAGTGACCCAACAAGGGTGGATGAAGAAAAAGGGTAAGCTAAAGATAATATCAAATTATTGTAATTTTGTGGGACCCCTACGTGGATTTGAAGGATGGCGTCAATCTTTTGTCGCTGTGCCACAGAGCTTACATGGCTGTACAGCGTGGACTCTAGCAAACTTTAACCTGATCACATTTTTAGATGAAATAACTAATATTGTATGGGGATAAGAGATCTGAAGCAAATGGATTGGAAATCAAGACGAATGTTCAACAAGTTCGAAGTCATCTGATTATTTATGCTGCTTTTTTGCGTTTTACTCCTTTTTCTCAAGTCTGGCCAATAATCCCTTGAAGTCACTGTTGTGGTTTTTATTGCTTCAGACTTCCTCTTTATAGATGCTTTAATTCAAAAATGCCGTCTATGTTGACAGTTTATGGCCAAAAGATGAACTGTGTGGTAGATTAAAATTACGTGCACGTCTCACGACATGATTACTTGTGCTATTTTTTTGGCTGGAAGCGTTTGGCTGCCTTTAGGTTACCTTAGGCAATACCCACCACCGGTCAATAAACCGGGAAGAGCAATCAGGAGTGTTACCAGCTTCTAGCTGAAGGAAAGAGACAGAATGAAATAGGAAGCGCAACTCAGATGCAATTTAAGGCGCGCATTAGACTTCTCAACGAGGATCAAAAGGTGTCCTTGAATATTAATGGACAGAATTTGTGTGTGATTAGGCTTCAGTGAACGGAACTGGAATCATACACTGTATCGCGTAGTGTATAAAATACCTACCCGAAGATGAATGAAGAGCTCGTGAGGCTCCCTGTAGGGTGTTATCATTATTGTTATGCTACCAATGAGTTCGAAGGTATGTGTGTATGGCACGTTTGGATTACTGACTTTTTACACTTTTTTGATGCCACTCTCAGTCGCAGATAAAAGTTGAATTTGATGCTTTACAACTAGGATTTCAGAGGGTATTCGTGAAATTTTGAAGCGCATTGCGGCAAATTTGAGGAAAACGAATGTACAGCTGGTGAGATTGTAGTGCAGTTACGTGTATTATGAGTACGGTGTATCGGAAATATTTGTTACCATAAATAAAGGAACCCAGAAACAGCAAAAACGCTTCCAATGGGTTGTTCATTCGGTGACCGTACGTTTTCCAAAATCGTAGCTGATTTCAACGAAATAAATGCGTGGTTTTGAACAGCTCAGTTATGATGTCACCGGTTTTTCGATAGCATACCCCTTTTTATTGCTTTTGTTGCTTTTAACTTAGAAATTGAAACGGCTATTTCAATCCCGCTGTGGTGTACAGAATTTGTCATTGCTGACCAATTGAACCCTGTTACTCCCCTGGGCACCAGTTTTCTTCCAGATTTTCTAAGGCTCATTAACAAAAACCTTTATATTCACAACTTTGTACTGTATATTACTTACTGCACCTATCTTTTTTATTCTGCTTTTTCGATCGAACTTCCAGTTGTGTGGAAAAACCCGCGCCGATACTGGTTTCTTGTTAATGAAACTACCCGGTTCCAATGAATTTGTGTGTCACGTAAGTGGTCGGATGTGTTGACTTCCGTGAGTATAATGCGAATCGGAATCTTTCCTTATTGAGCAAACTTGTGTAGACTGTAAATTATTGACACAATAGGAACAAAATATTGTGACTTGCGGAAAAAGTGCCGACAGTGCCGATAGTTCAAAATTTTATGGTTTTGGCGTTTCAAGTGGTGGTCCACCAATGACTTCCACAGGACTTTTCTTGAGCCAAGCATAGATGCCCGGCAACTATACCTATGTTATATATATAGCAGCGCACAAAGAAGCGGGCCTGTGAAGTGCTAAATCTTCAAATCAAATTATTAGAAGTACGGTCAAGTTAAAATATTTGACGTCAGAAGGCATGTACAAGCCAACACAAAAGTGTATCCCGTATGATTTGGCGGATGGTTGTACTCCCTCGAAAAGAATACCAATAGAAAGATATATCGTCCTGCAAGACTGGTCGCCTACAAAGTTTGTTTCAATTTTGTGAGTCCCTTGACTTGCACACAGCAATTGTGTATAAATTGCAGCAAAATGTTTGCGCACTCAGTCTGTTAATCCTGTCAATAAATCTATTCCATTTACAGCGGACCTCAGTCTGATCGTTCTACTCACCTTTTCATTTCACTTCAGTACACCGGTGACCGGATCCTTCACGAGCCAGTCTGCGTGGATGTAAGTTGTTTATCGTGTGCTGTCTCACACACATCTTTGCAAAACCAATAACCTCAGCTTGTTTCTTCTTTAAGCTGTTATGCGCACTGTATTAGGTTTAGCTGTTACATGATGTTACCATCCACGTAGGTAGTATGTCTGGACTATTGTGGAGGTAATCAGCAGTCAGAAGCGTGACTTGCTAAACAGAAAGCTTTCTCAGGAAGGACACTGCAAAATGCTTCAAAGGTCGTTGTGTGCCACAGCCAAAACATGACAGCTGTGTACGCGGTTCCTATATATTACATTGTACTGCGCTGCACATGATGTTCATGCTGCGTTCTGGAGTTTTCTCGAACCTACGTTATGTTTTCACAAGGTGATTTCTAAATATGTGACATCTGAATTCAGCTTTTGGTTGTAGGCTGAAGAATCATTCAGTCATATTTTACCAAAAGCCGTATTTTCATACTTGATGAACTGTCGATATGTTTTCTACTACAGCTAGAGGACGAGCTGCTCTCAAGTGTGATAAATTCAAGGAAAGGTGTATGCATGCGGCGTCCTTCGGAAGTAAGCCTGTTCTCATTATTTTCCCGTATATTTTCTCTTGAACGAATCTGCTTTTACAAAACAGATGACGATTGCTGAAATCTGGAGAAAAAAACTTACAACGTGGAAGGGTGTTGGAACTATGATTAGTATCTGCCATGGCTGCTAATTAAGCAGCCCTCAAAACATTGTGGCTACTTTTAAATTAGGTTACCTTTGAGGTATCAGACAACAGTGTAAGGTGTCTGAAAATCTGACGTTGTAATTCGGTTATAGCACATGTATAATATATACTCTATTAAAGAACAGATAAGTTCATTGATGAAGCACACTTGTTTGAAGATCAAGTTGGTGCTATCGGCATAGACTGAATGAATATAGTTCACCGAATGCCAACAGTTTGGTGTTTCAGTAGAATATAAATCGCAGGAAAAATCACAAGCTAGACCTATGCGATAAGCCCCAAGAAGAACGAAACCACCCATCACCTGCCGAAGGGTGCTCACTAATCATATGATAAGTGTGTTCTGCTCTACAAACCAAAACCAGTGGTCGCTGACTACCGGAGCGATTCGGACAATTTTCGAAGAATGGAGGTTGCATTATAACTCTATCCGGTTCATATGTAGCAAAGGCATTAGTTATTTTCGAGACATACACTCATTTGCAAATCAATTTAGTTTTCAAGGGAGACCCATTATTTACTTGATTGGCTCCTAAGGATGCCTTATGGACAAGTTGGAGCGAGTTGTATCCTTCTCCTTGACACAATGTTCATAAGGACAAATAATCTTGCAGAATCACGTAATTGATGAAATTCTCTAAGTTGGTACGGGCAACCTGACGAAAAAGATGTCTCATCTTCGGCTAAGTTGTTCTGTTCTGGTATCCGCATACAGCGTCATTCGCTATACTGGATAACGATAGGTGAATATTATGGCTGTGTCTTGGGTGTTCTTCGATAATCAAACGTCAACTAAAAACGTTTTTTCCTTGGATTAAGTTAGGATCCCCTGTAGGTGGAATGGAAATAGGCCTTAGAAATCCGACATTGCATAAGAGAGAATGGACTAAACAAATGAGTGAAATAAGCACCGTACCTGTGCTCACCAGGTCATTGTCTCGGCAGGCTGCTCAAGGGAGTTCAGAAAAGCTTCGTCATATAGCCTGCTTTCCAAACACTGTAAAAATCAATATTTGTCAAATTACTATTACGAAACATTGCCACTTAAGGTTGTTCAGAACTCTACTTCTTCATAGTCCGGCAACCAAGTTGTAAAACTCAAGTGAAGCTATGTTAATTTTCCAACAATCATCGTCGCAAACTACCTCACAGCTCCTCAGACAATGAAATCAGTAATGGGTCGCCCACAAGCGTTTCCTTTTGCACTCACCCTCATTTACAATTCTTTTTAGGGGCGGAAAAGTAGGGAAATAGATAAGGGTTGCGTAATCCAGTCCCTTTAGAGAGCAAAAGCTCACGTTTCATCGGTTGCCCGGACAACATTATCTGGTATTTGCAACTGGTAGCATTGTTTAGACCTATTCGTCAGATAAAAGCTATGAGCGCGCAGTTATTCAAGTCAGTTTTTTGTTGTCCAACATAAAAATATGCAGTGAGCGCGCCTAGTAAGTAGTCATTGGACGTTGATGTATAAAAAAGTCTAAAGGAAATGTGTCTATGTTTCGCCCTGTCATACATCTAAGGTTACAAATAATATATTTATATATATATTAAGAAGAGAGGTCAGTATTTTAGCTTGGAAAAGCACTATAGAGCTTTGACTTCAAAGCATCTAATCTACTTAAACAAAAGCGTAATGATAAACTCATTTATTTAACTTTAGGACCACGTGAAGACAATTTCAACCCTACTTCGCACAACTGGAAAGTCTATTCAACTTCAGGCTGCTGCGTCAGAATTTTCGCCTGAATTTGAAGCACCCCTACAAGTCCATTCGATGCTGTGCTGCCCATTTTTTGGACCAAGTACTGGCTGTTTAATTGGGATAATTTTCCTACTAAATAAGCAAGAAACTACAGAGTGAGTAGCTTTGTTCCTGCGGTTTTCGTTACATGCTCAATTATACGAGGGGAAAAGTGGTCTCTCATATCAAAACACTACACAACAAGCATTTCTAGAAAGGCAAACATCACAAGGTGAAATTACGGATAGCGGTAACCTACTCGCCAACCTAAAGTGTATGCTTCTAACGGCCTGAAATCTGAGAACCTGAGTAATGAACCTACATGTTCAAGGGTAGCACATACGCGAAAAACAGCGCGGGCTCTCAGCATCATGACCACCACACGCTTACCTGCAGAGACAATAAACCATGTAGTGTGCACGCTTACCTGCAGAGACAATAAACCATGTCGTAGTGTGTACACACTGGCGAAACGAAGAAACTAGACTCTCAAATACGGAATGCGAACACTGAACATGTCGCTTACCAAGCTAGGTCTCCCACGTGAAGTACCAAAGGTGTTAGCTCACATAGCACACAGGCATTTGTTATAGTAGTCATGTAAAGCTTCCAGTGCGATTTTCGTCCATTTTTTTAGTTTCACACTCAAGACATCCAGGGGACATTTGTTTGAAGCTTTTCTCAAGGACAGTGACAGAGACTGGAACACGGGATAGGGTAAACTTGGTCGACAATTATAACTAATGTGAGTAAAATGAGGTCAGGGACAGAACTCGATCCCAAATTCTTTCTCTTTTGAATTAGGTAGTTTGTGAGCTACTTAAAGTGCAATTTAACATTGCACTTCTATATCGTATACATGCATAGCCGACGCCATCAGATAATCGAAGTTGTCTTCATTCTCTATTGACTCTCGGAATAATCATTTCCCGGCTGTTTCCTCGTACAGTTTTCTCTAGATTGAAATACCAAACTAGCCTTTGACGTTGTTTGCCTGTGCCGACCACCTAATTATGTTGTCAAGAAACTTGGATGATTTCTTCTAACAGTGCTATGGTTTCGAAAGACCAGTTTTCACGTGCACCAGATTGAAAACACAATGGATGGAATCCACTACTTTTAACTTAAATAAACTTTGTGTGGCTGGTGGTTTTTTATCCAATTCAATCAGTACTTGGCATAGAGTTCAGCAATAATTTTGGTCGCAGAAGTGTATGTAGGTGAAACCATGTGCACCTTGAACTTACCAATTTGCGTAAAGTAGGTTCGTTCTTACTACCAGGAGGGTGTGCTAGTTGAAAAATGTCACCAGCATTTTATCAGTTTTCATTTGACTGTTTACTTGTGAAAATATTTTTGTTCTCCAGATTACAACACTGTAGAAGTTCGTCTGTTTTTGGTGGCTAAAATTGCACAAATCCCCAAAAATGCTGAAAATATTTTTGTTCTCCAGATTACAACTCTGTAGAAGTTCGTCTGTTTTTGGTGGCACAAATCCCCAAAAATGAAATTAAAACATACTTCAGAATGTCTTTTGCTCTTATTTCCAGCCTTGTGTTATTAACCCTTGTGGAACAGATTACATCCTTGTTCGGTATGGTCAAACTGTAAATCTGTCGTGCAAGGCTGCTTCCTAAGTGCCCATTAGTTCAAATCTAGACAATGAGGTTTTTTTTTCTTTAACAGCATCACGTACGCTATTACTCGCTATACCATGTTTACGTTATTCTCGAAATGGAGACAGAACATATGTTTCCTAACACGCTGCCGCAATCATATATTACTTTTGAAGGTTTACACCGACCGACGAGAACATCGTTCAAGAGTGTATGCTATATACCTTACCGCTACTGCGTTATTCTCTGGCATATCTGAACGAGCGGGCAAATACAGCACGGTCTGACGTAAGTCTGGTCAAACTATCAATATTTCTATTCAGCCGGATGTTATTCATTTCGATTTAGTCATTCTAACTTTGACCATTATATTCCCTTGCATGCGCCACTTCTAATTTTTAATTAACTTGAGCAGCTAACTTGATTAGCGGAGACATTTAAAGCCTTTTCTGGGTGTATCCTAGCGCTTCGGTCAAATGGTAAGCAAAAGAATAGCTTGTAAGAGTTTGGTGCGTGTACCATGAAAAATAAAACATTCAAAGATTTTTGGAGCATTCCCTGTTCTTGATCAATGGTCAGTGCGAGTGAAATAATGGCAAACGATTTTCCCACAAAATATCGCATGCCAGTATCCAAACAGGCAGATGTGCGAATAGATTGTGACCGTGTGTGAAATTTGTTTGGGTACATTGTAAGTAAAAAACAACTTGAAAATAAGAGGTTTTGTATCTCAGTATCATGACAATCCATCTGACTTTATGGCTTCTAGCGTTTCCCTTGTTAGTGTTTTTCTTTTTTGAAACAAAACCTTTTGCAAACATCACAAAACTGTCGATTAATTCGCTTGTCAGTGCTGTTTTCTGAACCACAAAATTTTGCGTTCTACTATGTAGACATTCAAGACCCTATTCCCTTTGGGAAATCATCAGCTTGTTTGTTCATTTGTGACAGTGTTGTTTTACTGATAGTGGATGGATTGTTACCGCAGTCAAACCCGATAAATGTGATCAAAACTGCAGTGCTGCTCATAAGCGCACAGTTAAAGGAGTGACTCCGGAGGTGAGGTACCTTGAGACAAATGGGTGAGGCGTTTGCATCGAAACACTTAACGGATGGATAAATCAGACTGCTGCAAATTAGCTTCATACTTCATTTAACACTAAAAAACAGTGGAGTTTCAGTCTGAAGAACGTTCTTTTGACCTGTTAGTATGCCATACCCGGCTTTTCTAATCTGTCACGCAGCCTAGTCATTTTTCACACCGTGACTTTGATTAGCGCAATGAAGGACGTTCAAGCGGAATGACATTAGAGGGAGGAAGGAATTCGCAAGTAAATGTGAGGACGGATATTGAGTGCTACCGCAGCGGACTGATGCCCGAACGTTCATTGGTCTTGGAAGTGGTGAGAGAAATCCAAAGTTTGCGACTAATTTTCCATGTGGTAACTTCAAAGATTGATTGCAATCTACATGGGTTCACCACGACGTTTACTTACAACCTAAGTCAGCATCAGCGAGTAGTTACTCATTTGCCAAAAATATGACCATCCCTCTAGTTGTGATTACATTGTAGGCATGTAGTAAACATGAATCGGGGCTACGTTTAGATGTGTGCGGTACGACAAAAAACAAAATGCGTTGGATACGTGTCAACAACCATGTTGAGAACTGATGACTTCTCGGGCAGCAATCAACACACAGCCACGTAGGATAGCCAGTAGCACTGTTGCGTTTGGCTGCGAAGACAAGGTCACTCTGAACATCAACCATTTACTGGTGAGTTGTGGCTTAGTGTTCTGTGGTGTCCGTCTCATGTGCGATTACCTCACCCACTACCGTAGAAAACTCGTTTGGCAAACTTTTATTGTTATCTGTCGGCATGGGAATACAAGAAAATTTAGGGAAAAAGTTTTTGACTCAATAACGTTCCGTTTCATCCGACCCATGGTTTGGTAGCTGTGTTGTCATACGTGATGACCGAAGGCCACTCAGAGTAAGCATCCTGATTACTCGCCAGTATCCAGTGTGGCTCAGCGGTTCAAAAGCAGACTGAGAACTATTTTCATAATTGGAACGCTAACCTGATTAACGTTGACATTGAGATGGTTGGTGAATAATGAAAGATGAACGGTAGGTCGATAGGTAAGCAAGAATGTAGGACGGGCAAATCAGCAGCTGACTGCCCTAAATTGAGTGCCTGTGGGGACAGTCACTACTATTGTTCATTTAAGTGTCTTCGGATAAATGGACGTTAAAATTGTTAGATATTGCAACCCACCTCATATTACTGCTTGTGATCGTAGGACACATCTTTGTCGCTCTTTAAAAAGGTGGCTAAATTTAATGAGCGAATTTACTGATTTGACGCGGCGGTTGGGCATTAGAGTTGCAGCGACATTCTGGACAACTTCATAAAGAAATTCTCCCTAAAAGTGAGAAGGCAGAGCTTGTCTTTCAGGCAAGACAGGAAGACTCGTGCATGATGGTCACCTTATTAGATTTATTTTGTGACTTATTGTCCGATAAGAGCGTGAAGATAGTGATTTTTAGGCGACCATTTGATCGTCGGATGACTGTCTGTGCCAATAGGTGGATCATTTGATGCGGTAGAGAAGCTACTAAATGTTAAGGAGGGACCGATGTACCTTAAAAACCGTGTCTACTACGCTCAGCAGCATTCGTACTGAGATTTCAGGCCTTACTTCCTACTTAGGGGTTAGGACATCTCTCCTACCACAATCGAGTGGGTTAGTCTTTCGGCTTGGTGATTGCTGTTGCCGTTCCTCAGGAAAGACTTACTACCCACTACGGAGGGGTAAATCCAGTAGAAACTTTGTGGTCAGACAAGGGACGAGTATCTCTTTTTTTAGTCTGAGCAACCAGGGTTTATGACTGACACTTCGTCTACTGATATCCTACGCAACCCCTCTCCGTCCCGCTAACAAAGGCTCCTAGATTATTGTCATCTCTCTTATCGAATTCCATCATACGACTCATTACTCAATAAAATAAAGCAAAACGATACTCTGACAAGTCTAAGGGATTCATTTCGCTTGCGAACTCAGTGTGCAATCAACCAACAGGCCTCTTTTTTTTATTAAATTTTATGGGTGTTGTGTCCAGCGAACACACGCAGAACTCTAGCTGGGTCATACATATTGAAAATCTGTGACCAATTTGGCTTTTTACACTTCAGTCTGGGTTTTTGATGAATGCGATTTATAATATTGGGTATGTTGCGTGTTATAAACTTGGTGTAGGCTACAAGCAGCCCCAAGACTGGAACGCTCTGTTTAAATGGATTCCCATAGATAGTTGTGTCCCGCTATCTAGCTGTTTGCTTCAACTGCATTCAATGCCAACCGACCCGGCGACCAGGACGAATTTGTGAAGTCAGCTGAGACACCTGAAAAGATACTCTCTATCAAGTTCTATCCGAGTTACTTGTTCAAATAGAAAACAATGAGGATCTTAATCCTGCGGGTGATATAAATACTCAAGGTGGTAGACTGACGCCCACAAAACTAAACCTTGGTGGTCGATGATAAGCAGAAGCCTGTGGCACAGACAACCAGCGGCGGCCTCTTCAGTCATGCTCTCATCTGTTTTTAACTGGCCTGTGTCTATCACAAACGTTTGCACTGGTTAGTTCGAAGGTACCATTTAGAATTTAAAATCCAGTTTGATGGTGAGGTTATGAGCTGCAATATACAGTCAATTTTCTAGGACATCGTTAGTTTTTGGGCACGGAAATCAATACTAAGCATGTTATAGTGTGAAAATTCAGGGCCCGCCTCCCAAAATATACCTGGTTGATTCCCTCCTACTTAGAAGAAATTAAGGGATACACTACAACCCTTGCAAGTACAGCAAAGAAAGGCCTCGTAAACTAACTGCTAATAAACAAGGCAAAACTGTTCAATCCTGGGCGCATCCTCTGATGACGTGGGTTAAGATGTTTCTACGACGTCAGCGTGTAAACACTGGGCACTTGAACGACATAAGACTTCCTAAACAGGTGCAAACAATAAGAAATAATCCTAACATTTTGTTGCACGATTTCATATGTACTTGAGAACTAAAGGGTTAAAAGCGCTGCTGCAAGACCCGTTAGGCCTGAATCCTAACCTAATACATACAAATGACTGACTTGTGTAGTCAGTCGGTTCATTTTGCAGGTTGGTTGTACTAAGCTTGGTTGTCTAGCCAGTGCAAAGATGCCTTTTGTCAGCCAGTGACGCCCACAACCTCACTTTAAACATTTTGATCAAGGGCAGCGGATGAAAACGTTTAGTGTTTAAAACTACATTTGGACGGTTCAAAAACCAAAACCCTTCAGTTTTTGACCATTAGCGACCACGCGTCCACTAAAAATACCTAATCAATAAATAATTTTGAGGGAAAAGTTCGCGTGCAAAAATCGAGCTTTTGACACCACATGTGTCGCGTTGGATAGATTACGTGCTCCGAATACCAGGGAACTATTTGTCCCTCGGAGACGATTTTGTTCAACCATGTGCATGATGGTAACGGTCCAAAGGATCGGGGTACGAATTGATAGCGAAGCACTAAGGCCATAACTGCAACAGTAAATCTCCTCAAACGGCCCGAAAACTGGTAAACAGTGCAATCACGTTCCTGCCTTCAGAAGCTCGGTTTCAAAATATGGCTCAACAATGTAGGACGAACGCAGTAATGCGGCTAACCCAAATATACAGACGGTCGAAACGGCATCTAAGCTACACTGTTCCTAGATCTCACCTTGACACGCAGTTGTCTCACTCCAGTCCATTTTCCCTCACTGGGCAGAAGACAGAATTATTGTAATTTGCATTTGACGTATGACGGTTCATTTTACTTATGACGGAACTCTAGCGGTTTGATGTTTTGCTAAGATGTGGCCCTAAATATGGTGCATTGAATGAAAAGTAGCCGAACATTGGAGAATCTTGGAATGGATGATTGCCAAAAGTTATAAAATCCATTTGAAGTGGCTCAATGGATACGGTTAGAAAGTGAACTCAGATTAGCGGGAAACGCAATAAAGGATCCGAAATGCAGGCCAAACTCTTTGAAAACCTTGAATCATTTGCTCGGACCTTCTGAAGATTTTGACGAATCGCAATTACATGGTTATTTTCTGTGCCATGGAGAGGATTGCATGTCACGCAGTTAAAATACTAGAACAATAGTAGGGTAGAAATTTTCAGTGACAAGGTTTTGCGCATTTCATGCATAGTCACAAGACCAGTTGCGTAACAAACTCTTTACAATTTTTTTCCTATGGGAACAGTTTCACCATCTTAAAACTAAACGGATATGTTCTCCAAGCCTTTCTAAAATCGCCATACAACGGGTTGCTAAAATCTGCAATTTATACTAATCCACTTATTATTGAGTTCACCAAGATATGTCCACAAAACTGTATTAGACCAGTGACTTTCATACAGATTGGACTTTTGTATCCTACCTGTGCCTTCTGTAAAATGGATATCGTATTATTCTTTACATCTGGAAATGCTATTTCTGTAAAAGTAGCCACTATCATGTGTTCGTCCGATATCCATAAGGACCTCCTAATAATTTAGCGCTATGGATGACAGTCAGAATGAAAAATTGCTACAGAAAGTGATGAACCAGGTACTTTGTCGAACGATGGTTTGTGAAAATATTTTTCTTAGTCAAGGTCTCGGGATTGTACGCTGTGAGGCTTGGTAACAAAAATAGTAACATACCCATGTTGAATGGGTACCAGGAGAGTATTCTTAACCTGGAGGAACATGAAATATGCAGAATGTGTTTCAGTGGTGCTAGCAAGCAAGGTCTAGAAACGGCGAGCCGAATTTCGAGCAAGAGGTTTTCTGTCGCGTTTCACAGCTAATCGTCGCAAACAGGTGTCACAGCTGACTTTACCTTGTTCATTGAGTGATTTTCATGGTACTGCCATTTTCATAAATGGGCCAAGTCATGATGTTGTATGAAATGGCAATCTCTGACATTTTCTGCTATCGTTGTATACACAGCCATCCAGTAAAGAATAACTGATTGGCATTTGGCATTTTAATTGATCGATAAATCAGCGCTGTTGCTCGTATTTAAGCACTAATGCTAGGTGACCCAATCGTCCGGTCGATTTGTTCGGCATACCCACATATGTGGTTCGATTTGTACTTTTGTACTGAAAACTGTGACAGGGTGCTTGAGCTTAAAAACCTGGTGACATCCCGTCTGAGGGACAGTTTAGAAAAATATTCAACCAGGTGTCGCAACGTTGATTCCGTCGCTTCCTCCTCAGTAAATTTGAGAGCTCCTTACCAATATATTAAGATGGGGAGTGGCAGAGAATGGTATGTGAATGCTTTCATGTAGGCACGCACTCAGGCAAAAAGTTGTGAACCCATGTGGACCAAAAATTCTCATTCAGAGAATTTTCGACTCAGTCAAAAACAGCTAGAATAATACCAATTTCCTGGGAGGCAGTTAACAGAAGTAGTCAACTGTGGTCAAAAGAGATAGGAAAATACACATTTTTGGTGACAGACGTTGGCTTAGAACAAGTGACATCAACTAGCTTCTATTGCAACCGACTTTCCGACTTTCCGAATATTGAAGCTGACGTTACCTCGCTTGTTGGAATATTTGTGCGAATACACTTCCCCGTTCCCGGTGCGTTTATATCTGCTCAAAAAATTATATGGAAGGACACACATGCTTTAGATAACTAAACCCCTATGAAAGCATTTACCCCTAGGGTGATATGATATTCGTATCTGCTGTGTGAGGTTCAGCGTAACCCTGGAGTCTTTTTGCTGACCGCAGGTGACTGACCGAGACAAGCACCACGAATGAGCTATGCAACAGTGCTTGCTTCGATTTGGCTGTAATAGTCTTTTAGTTGAAGCCCAGCAGACCATGACAGTTTGACGTTGACTGAATACCTAAATATTGAAAATCTCAGTACAGTAAGCGAAATTCTTTGTATGCATGAAAAACTTGTGGAGATAAACCCACCATTCCATCCAATAAGTACTGTTGTATCAAACCATAATCAGATAGTGGGTTTATTCTGCTGTTCAGATGCCAATGTCCCTCTTTTTTTATGCCTGATCCCGGAACGACCGCACAATACAGGACTGTGAGCATATCAGAAAGCGCATCGGCATCTTGAGGAGTTGCAGCACATGGCAATCATATAATCAGCCTTACGAGATGGTATAGAAGGTCGTTTTTCTTGGTACGCTCATCGAAGTGTAATGAGAATACTTCTGGCCCCAAGGGTAGACCATGATCTTAACCAAGTTTATGTTTAAAGCAGTAAATGCGGCCAGTATGACTATGAGTCATCATCATTTTAGGAAATGCTGAAAGTTGCTGGAAGCATTTTCACACACATGATGGATTTGACGGACCTATTGCTGATGATTATGCAAGAGGCGCGGAACCTTACCAAAGCTGAACGGTAAGTTCATGTGTGGTTCTCCAGTAGTCACTTCCCGCCTATATATAATGAATCACGAGTGACATGCAAGAGTCGTCCTACCGATGACCGACCTTACTATTCCACCTGCACAATTAAATTAAACTGGTTGCATGTTCATTTTTTTACTATGATTTGGAAAACAGTTGTGATGAGCCATCGAAACCACCAACAATATATGGGAAAAACAGTCTATCTGACAATAACTCGAATGACCTCCGTTAAATGTAATTAACTTCATCTCTTATGCATCTTATCGTTGAGTTTTATATGATTTTGGGGTTGAGTACTGCCACTTTTGGAGGATCGCAAATATATTTGAGCTATATCCATTGATTGAGACCTTAGTCACTCGTAAACCATAGAAGCATCGGTCATGAAAAAGTAGTCTTTTTCGAAACAGCAGTAGGCTTAGTTGAGCAACACAGGAATCCAAACTGTCTTCTTTAAAGTGTCGAAGGAAGAAGAGCATCCTTCAGTGTCCCAGAAAGGAATTGTTTGTGCGCGTCGTCCCTAGAAGACGCCTGTTGGTGGTGCTCTTTCGCGAAAGCAAACCAGTGCTTGAATTTGCGCTTTTCTTCCAGCGATAATAGTTGTAATACCTTATTACATCAACGTCAATGAAAGGGATCATTTTTTGTGCCGTACAGTTCACATGGCACTTTTACTATGTTTTTACTCAGCGAACAAACCTGAGCGAATCTTTCCATTTGATGCCACGGATAAGTGGCCCCAAACTCTCCGGGGGAATAGTCAATGTGTGGTCACTTCCAAAGACTTGACTCTTGATTGCGCAATCGTACGGAGTTTCCAGGACACATGCAGTAGCTGGCAATAAACACAGAACAATTTCCCGCTCCGGAAAAAAACATTTAACGGTTTTTGGATGGTCAGATCAGTGACTCATGTGACAGAATGAAACTACAGTCGCAGAGGCAACCGCAAATGAAATGCCGCAACTTATATATTGAGATATCAAAGGCCACAGTGACCTTCTTAATGGCCTATTAACCCCTCAGATCATGGTTTATCTATCGGCAAACCACTCGGGTATATCAGTTATGTAGAAAGATTTTCTGGTTGTCATTTAGTTTATTGCTGTTCTGCCCTCCGGACCTGAAACTAGCACCCAAACAAATCGAGTCAGCAGTCGGTTGGGCAGTACCTTCTCAACTGCGCGTGCTCACACGGTTTTCAAAGACCAACTATTATCTATTGACATAACCCGATAAATGAGGACAAGTATCCTGCTATCCTGCTATTTGCGTTGGGCATTTTTTCGTACAGCTTACATTCAACTGATACTTTGAGGCAACTTTTCAAAGGTTTTCCACCCCTTATCTGATGAAGTGGTTTCCAATTCGTGTTGCAGGTTGTTTGTTTAAGTGCTTCACTAGTAACGCTTTTCCGATTGACGCTATCTTTAATCTCTTCTTGGAGAACCCATCACGCTTGATTAGTTATTCGGACACTTTTTCTGGAGAATTTCTTCATTTTTCTCCGTTTATTCTGGTTCGTTGATCTGGATATGACTGTTTTGGTCTCTTTTGCACCTTTGAGCATTCTAACTTTATAGTTCATTTCGCCACTAGTTCACAGGTCGAGTGGATAATCTTTTAGAGGCGTCTTACTCCCGTGATATGCGTCCTTTTATTTGTTATTGCTTTGGTCGATATATGAACTTGATTCCAGTCAATTTCGTGTTCGCCCTGGTGGCGAGCGAAAATTGAACGTCTCCTAGCAGCAATTGTTTGTTCATCTAGTTTCAAAGAGAACTTCCTTCACACTTTACACGTACTTTTACATTGGAAATTGTATGTAAAATTGGTTCATGCGATTATGTTCCATTTTTATCTTGCCTTTGGCTGTTTGCAGCTTCTGTTATGCTGTCATAACAATCTTCTAGTCACTCCCAAAATGCTGCCGATTTACGGGTGTGATTAGTTTGCCTTCTCTTGAATTGTTAGCTTATATGCGTCTCCTGTGAATTCAAGGGATAAGGTTTTTCGGGTGAATATTTCTTCGAAACTTGGTGCATAAGGACTTTCCTTCTGTGAAGTTAGGCTTCATGAGTGAATCTCAGTCCGTTTGAAAAGTGTCCTGATGCATCTGTTTTATGACAGTTAGTATGAATGCTGTGGTAGCTCAGGATTTCGTTTGTATGCGTTGCCTTTTTGAATTCCGGTTTACAGCTGTCTTTTTTTGATATCTCCTGATAAGAAAATTCAAGAATAGAATTTTTTTTTCATCAGTTACTTCTATCATTTTGAACTGCATGTCCCCTGAGCCACGTATTAGCTAGTTACGTGTTGATTGGTTGATGACGAAATATATATCGTCCACGAAGTGACTCCATCTTTCTGTATTTGTATCCAAAAGTTTAATCTGTTCCAGCTTCTGCGCTGTTAATCCTATGAATATGGCTCGAGTCGAGGTTCACAGATGTAAAAGATGAGCCCTTATAAAATAAGACCGAAAATTTATCCTTTCGAATTTTCACGTTCTTCAATTTCCCAAAGATTGGCCTGCGTTTTTAACTGATCAGTGGGTCCACTGAAAAGTTGTTTCCACTTTCTCTGCAGTCCATTCAAGCACTGTTTTTTAGAGACCCTGGCAGTGATATGGCTGGTCGTGGTGGTGGTATCGCCCCTATAAGGACGTCCATTGCTCCACAGAAGAGACGAATGGTCAGGTCTTTGGCTCCCATTTTTCAGTGCGATTTTCACACTCTTTTAAAGAACTTGAGTCACTAGATTCAGTGTTCAGATATAGGTTTGTACGATATACCTGAAAAAAAAACATTTGAAACCATCTTCGTGTTAATGACGATTGTTTGTGAGTTTTTGCTTCGATCACTCTATTCGTGCAGGTAAGTAGAGTCTTATGACCTTCGGGTGTCACTTATCGAACGGTACGTTGAGGATAATTGCTCTTCTCTTCACTTTACTCTGTGCTACTTTCTTCGCTGGAGGAAGGTAGATTGTTCTGTTACGTGAACTGGTTTGTCGGGGCGTTTTCTTTGAGTTTTTTTTTACTTTACTGCCGCCTCCAAACTGGCTAGATACTCCAGGTTGGTGATCATAAAAATGAAAAATGGGATCATTGATTAAAGGTACTTGTCGTTGTTTTGTGTTTACTGCCACCAAATCATCAATGACAGTAAAACTTTGTGTTCCTAACTGTTCATGTTGTCAGCAACAGATTTAATGCTTCTACTGCAATGATGTTGTTGCAGAAGTCCAACTCATGCTGTTCCCAAGCATGTCTCCTTACGTTCTGTTACTCTTCTCTCGTACTTTCTCATGTGGTTGTGAGCATTCGTAATCATCCGTCTGAATATCCGTTTACCGTTTTGTCAAGCCAGTATCCAGGCTTGCGAATGATTTATTGGTTGAAGAAAGGTTACCCTACGCAGAAGACCATTTACGCAAGCATTCGTGCAGGAAGTTGAGCTGTTGTGCAAAAGTCTCTCAGCCCGTGAAAATCACCTGTCAACAAACTGTGTTAAGTGTAAAAAGGCTAGAAATTGCTGGAGATGTGAAGAACTATTGGTACTTCTATCAAATTCATTGAGTGTCGATCAGGTGCCCATGCATCTATTCTTGAAGCCTGAAGACTGAATGCAAACGTTTATTCAATAGTTAATAAAACCCACTTTCTTGCGATCTGAATTCTCCTCGAGTGTTGACGAAACCTTCGCGAAAAAGTTGACAAACTCGACGAACAGAGCAACGGTTACTCGATCAGCGACCATAGACGCATCTAAGACTCTCATCATCATAAATTTGCTGTCACATACTGCTGTTTACGTGATGAGACAACGCCCGAATCATATGGTCTCCTTGCTTAAGTTCTAACTGTATCGGGATCATGTAGTTGGTTTATGGACAACAGTTGTGCTGTCCAGTATGAGAGAAGGTGGCCGCAATGTATTAGCGAAATACACCCATTTGCAATCAAATTTTGTCTTGCAAGAGACTCACTGGAACCCAGCTGAATCTCTCGTCCTGATGGTTCTAATTAAAACGTACGTTTGACGGTAACTGGGGGTATGCGCCTACCTGACGGGCCCCGATAATGGTGAAACCAGTCGTGGGCTGTCGAAACCTTTTCAGCAACCTTATGAGCAGTGTATTCCCTGTATACATATATCGCGATATCTCGAAGATCGTTGCAGCTGAAACATGAGGCGGCCTAGTGCAGCACATCCAATTGCTTAGTAACATCATGAGCGAGAGATTCAGGTGGGTTCCAGGTGAGTCTCTCGCAAAACCAATGTTGCTTGCAAATGAGTGTATTTCGCTAATTTCGTGCAGTTTTGTTTCAAGTATAAGAAAGGTTGACGGAAACCGTGATAGTGCGCCCACCTGATTAGCCGCAACGTATTATATGAAACTTAGAGGATGTAATTTGTATGTGCTACTCTTCTTTGTGATTGATGAATACCGCTTAGAGAATAGGAGATGCCTTTTGTCCTGTCCATTCAAAAAGTACTTCATCCGTGAAATTGGGGACAGTAGAAGAGTCTGGAAGAGTCATGAGATATGAGCGAAAATTTATATGTACGGACGAACCAAAACTAGTACTGTTAATGTTTCTAATCTGAGAAGAAGCTTACCAGTAGTTCCCAGAACTGTTTAACCAGGATATAGTGCAAATATGAAATACCAGACATGGTCCCCTTGGAAGCCACTAAATCGCCTCTTTGCAGATGCTCCGTTTTCCTTTTGGATCGAGAGACAAACACGCTAGTCGCCAAAGTTCTGGATGGACTTCCAACCTCTCCCCACAAAAATGTAAGTTCACCAAAATTTCTGCCTATGTAAGATCCCGGTAATATATTTCCATCAATTTGTCGCATTACCATGTAAGTGGTTTGAATGAACTCAGGTTTTCAAGGATGCTCAAAATACGTTAACTCAAAGGTCTTTGGTGAACAGGTTCTCATGGAGAGTGACTGAAGTTTGCAGAATGGGTCGATGAGCAGGTCATATAGAAGGATTTGTTTCAGAAGATGGTCCCATAGTGCAGACATACTCTGGTACTTGTTGTGGTCTCCCTATTTATCAACACACTGCATAGAGTCCTCATTGTTGTGGTACCCGGATAGAACGTCAGTGCGATCCCACACAAGAAAAATTCGACCTTTAAAATTGATCAACAGATCCTCGTGGATTTCGTCCACGTGGTGCCAATTAGGTAAATTGAATTGGCCCAATGAGTTTTTATGCACATGACCTTAACATCAAACCCAGTACTGGCAGATTAACGGGTTGACGAGCGAGAGTCTTCGGCAAACATTCGTCTTGACAACAACACTTTATTCGGCTAAGCCTAGTCCGATACTGTGGAGACGATATGTTAGGCCGAGGCCACCGACCGCGAAATCAACGAGCCTAACAACACTGCGAAACTATACTCCATGTAAACGTCATTATGAGCTCAGCTTAAGTAAACGGAGTTTCAACGCACAGGGCATCGAAAAAAACTATGGAATCTATGGTACAATGGAGAACTGGACACCAAGCCAGTAATAGCCCTCTGATCCAAAAAGCATAACCGTGTTTTGGCTATTTTCCAAAGGAGACGCAGTTTACCTGTAAATGGTTCAATATGCAACCTGGAAACTATGTATAGGCGCGTGTTTCTGAATAAAACCATTTCGTGAAGTTACTTCTTAATTTTTGTTACATAGCGTTCCACAATTTCATAATATCAGTTTTCTTACAGGTTGTCTAATCAGCGCGTCCCGATTGAAATAAACCGATCTACCAGGCATCAAATTTCGTAAAACGTCGGTGAGTAGGAAAGGCTAACTTGTAGATGGCTAATTTTGTAGATATTCGAGGATAAAAGCTTCAGAAAAACAACTTTGACCTCGTGGTCCTAACATCCACTGTATGGTTTTTCTTTAAGTGACCGAAAATAATGGATGAGATTGTTCGGATGCTAATTGTTCTATTAACACAGGATAGCGCTGCTAAGTCCTTTCAGGAAAACACCTAGGTATTCTGCTGCACAAAAGTAGTTTCAAAGCACCGGTTTTAGTCCAGTCAGCGTATAAACTGCTTCGATAAGCTGCTGGTAAACAACGACGCATAAAAAACGAATATGGGAGATGGTATGTGTCAGCAAAAAGCCGGTCATATCAGTTAAATGGAATAGACGATGTCCGGCGAACATAAATCAAGTAGGCGAGATTTTATCCGGTAAGTGATGCCAGGATGTGCCAAAAAGCCTAGAAGCATTGCACAAATTTTTCATCCTTCTGGAGGATCACCAGCAGTTGTCATTTCAGAAATTCGCTGGAGCAAATTGAATTCGATCTGCGTGTCTTCGTCAGTCTTAATGGCCATATTACGCGCATATCTGATTTACGTCACACCTCACGAGGCACACCATAGGGAATCCACACATTTACAGAAAAAAGTTTGGTAACGGCTAGTTCGATGTCGTGTATGTCAGTCGGTCTGACGCAGCGAATAAATTAAATAGGGTAGCAAGTTTTTCTAAAACGGAAACGCAACTGCAATAACTTCGCACCTGGAAAAAAAATTAATTGTACCTAAATATACTAACTGCCGTAGTCACTCAAACGTGTACACAAAACCGTCAACCAGTTGTTACTAAAGATGGCCAGATTGGTTACACTCAGAAAACTTATGCGGTACGGGATTGAAGATGACCGTTGCTATACTGTCACAACATCCGAGGGCACGACTGTAACGGTGAGTTACCGCTGGTGAACATTGGTTGATGATGAACATTGATTGATGAATCAGATATGTTTGGCTTCTGTAAAATCATCACTTTTACAGTTATATTGGGTACGAACAACATAAATTATAACCGAAGTTGCGGTAACCTGTATCCCAACGATCACTCTTCTAACTATGTGAACACCAGTTTGACCCCATTTTTACGAACGAGCACTTGCCGTATTTTAGTCGTAACCACAATTCATACTAACATTTCCACTCAGCGAAATAATTCAGCTTAACAAGGAGAGAAGTAGCCAGATGGGTTGATCCATTCAGACGACACAATATGTGCTCATCGTAACATCTTTCCTGGAAAATGTTCCTTCTAGTCCTTGTCTAAATAAGCTGCTCATAATGTTCCAAAATTTGTCCGTTGTTTGCACATGGATTCGTGGGTACCTTGCTTTCATTGAAGTAGTGAGTTGAAGTCCGAAAAAGACGCTGGATCAGTCGCAGTGATAGCTCCGTGATTCGAAACGACGCTCGGACACATTCATATAAATGTTATCCAAATGTGAGGCACCTTACACGTGGTCAGTTTCCTTAAGAACAGAACATTTCCGCTCCAACTCTGTGTTTTTCCATCCATTACTTGGGTTTTCCTTTCTCATGGATTTGTGAGAATGGTGATAGTGAAACTTGAACTTCCCCTTTTACGTCCTGGTTGGGGTATTTTGGTGACTTTTTGCCACAGAGTAGGAGCTAAGGACTCAAGTTTCAGTCTTATGAGTGCTCCTGGACAGTGCTCATCTTTGAGCGCACCGGAAAGGGGAACGCAGTCATCTGTCGTACAAGGACATCGTACTTGCACCACTCCGAAGCTGTACACTGGGCATGTCATGACTATCATCCAAATTAGTGAGAAGTTTAGCTTTCGATGCATCAGACGGCTCATTCATTGTTCAAAATGTGTCGACTGACTGAAACGCACTTCATAACTTCAAATGACTAAATGATCAAGGTTTTTCACTCAGCAAGAATTTATAAGGCAAGGTTTTTATGCTTTGATGTGGATCATTAAAATGTCCCATCAGAGCGGGCGTCGTAAAATTGCAAGATTCGTGTGCGAGAAATGTACAGAAACTTCCTTATTCTTTGGGTTAATATTTTGCAGCTCGACTTACCACTTTATTGGTAATGAGCACGATCCAAGACTGATGTGATGTGTACTGGAAGCTTAACCAGTAATAAATCCGAGTTACTGAATAATTGTGTTTTAAACATTCGCAGCTACCAGAAGAGATTCGTTTGAATCCTGACCAGGGAATAGCCGGTAACGTGGCCACAACAGGTGAGTCCTTGTGAGACGGTTTAGGACAGTCTGAAAACCGGAATAAAGTATTCTAAAACCGTTTAGAATTGCTCGTGGATGTCACGATAATAGACAAATAGTGGTCTAATTTTTATTCAGGTAAAATTAGTGTAACAATGTTGTACCACACCAAGTATCACCAAGTGTATTGGTTTTATGAACCTATCAGAGAAACATCAAAATTTTGTATTTATCATCTACCAAAATGTATCGTAGTTGCCGGGGGCTTAGACAAATATTGTTATTTAATCACAGAAAGTGATAAACCAGTGTAAGTAAGCTTTTGAAGGTAGAGTGGTTTGCTTCTGAAGGTAACGGGTAACGTATACGTGCATGACAGATACTAGCAATGACCTAGCCACCTTATATATAGGTGAAGCCGTTAGCTAAACTGTGTAATGCATATACCATACCTGAGATTGTACATCATTGACGCACTGTAACCAGTTAAGCAGCGTTGTGAAAATCTCACGAGAGATCCTCTGATGAAGGATTATTACCGAACGAAAGTGCGACTTAAACGAACGTTCTTTCAGGAATTTCGTTTCTTGCGATATTCTGGGAGGGCTAAATGAAGACTGAGCTCTGTGAAAACCCTAAAATTTTACCCGTTTTGGCGAGCTGCAGGTAACGATCTAAGGTACGTGCAAAAGTCTGTATTTGTTATATCATAATCTGCTGTGGTTTTTTAAAATGATGAGTTTAAACTAAATGTGGGGTTGACACTCTCAAGGTAACAACATATTTATCCTCAGCAGGGCATTGTTCAGTACATTCTTTACGTTTGGTGAGTAGATGCCGTGAGATAGATGGTATTTTTGTTTATACCTTCGAAATAGAATGCCGCCCTTGGCTCATGCGGTTCGATTTCGCGAATCTCTTCATATTTCCGATGGATTTTCACCATTTTTATTACACCTTTTATTACTGTGTGACCGTTTGAAGTGGTGATAGACACAAATGTCATGAGGGACTCAAGAAATGCTTTAACTAAATAGCTAGTTTAATCAATGCCTTCGTGCGACCTAGGTTCATCCAAGTTCTACTAGTCATTCCGTTCCGTTGGAAAAAAAACGGTATTTTGTCGGCCTTCGTGCGACCTAGGTTCATCCAAGTTCTACTAGTCATTCCGTTCCGTTGGAAAAAAAACGGATATTTTGTCGTTTGCTTGTGCGCAAAGTTCCCCGTCTCAATGTGAGCAAAGATGGCATTTCAATCATAGTTGAGCGGCAGCGGTCACATCAGACATGTGTAATGAGCCACGCCACGACATCATAGACCCTTGGGAAGGTATGCTTTCAAGTCATTTAAATTGACAGTACTGAAGAAAGCAGCTGAGGTGCACGACGAACATTGTTAGGATGCACCGTAGCAAATGTGGCTTAATGAAGATACACCCATCTACAGGGGGACCAGCTGAAGTTCATTTGTAGTCAGTCCATATGCTCACTTAACCAAATGTGCATTCGATAAGTGAGAGGTATTAGATTCGATGCCTGTCACCAACTTTTGTCTTTCCGGTTGCATGAAGTTTATTCAAATGTCCCAATTAGCTTTTGCCAAAATACTTCTCTGACAACACGTGTCATCTCGGCAATGAAATGGTCGTGGGCACCGTGACCTCAAAATTCTTACTTTGGATATGATGTTCAAAACAGTTTTTGAATAGGCCGAAAAAGGCATCTGTTCATTGACATGTAGCTAAACCAACTGTAACAAGTGGGAGCATGACATAATTCTCCCTCCCGGAGTGCAACTTTATCAGATAGGACGGTGATGAACAGCTGATTTGTTGGCTTCTGTTGACAACTGGAGGACCATTGATTGCCTGTTCGTGTTTTTGTTTGCTGTACACTTTCATAACCTGAAAGTGAGTAGCGACCCACGCCTGTGCGAAGTTGACTGAATAAACCTCACAAAAACAACCTCTGGATATTGTTTCCATTGAAAACGTTTAGATTCAGTATACAACTGCTTGGCTCATCTCAACAAGGCCTTTGTTTTAGTGATAACCATCCCAATTATAAAGCACGTGATAGGCGTTTACTACTTACCATTTGACACATTATTGCTGTACAGTTTTATCGTAGAATTCCATTCAGAAAACCTCAATTGCTTCATCGATGTACAATACCCACTGCTTGACAGACTGAACAGAACCCATTTGTATTGGCGCGAAATCTGGGCACATATTTACATTGACGTGTTCCCTTATTTGACAGAATAGAACCAATACATTGAGTTTTGGGTATTTTGTGTTCAGGGATAAGTTTTAAGTGCTAGGTATCCTATAAATTGTACTCAGTATATAAGATATGATTGACTGCTTAGCAAACACGAGCATCTGGAAGGCCAATACGGTATCGATTTCGCGTGGCAGGAATAGGTATTGGGCTGACTCTGAGGTAAGCAATAAAAAACGAGCTGATTTCTATACTGATTAAAAAGTTGGACAGCTAGGCAATAAAATTGTGGACTACTTAATAGCTAGTGCTGTTTCACTGTTTTGAGGAATCAGCTGTCTGGATGGGAATTTTTGGGGGCAAAATGTTTCATTGCAACCAGTCACAGGGTAATATTGAGTTGGATTTAGGAAAGGCTAAAAAATTTTCTCACTTGTTGCAATATTGTATGTAATTACTGAGGCGCCAATATTCACATATGCCCCCACTGAATCAATTAGACATTACAGTTTAGTTCAGCAACAGGCGATTTCACTGACTCTTTCGTGCTGCTGCAACTCACACTGAAAAACCTATTTGAATCTCCAGTTTTTTTATGAGCTTCAGGTAAAACCTAACAATGGCCCGATTTCGGGGACTTGATTACCAATGAACTAGACAGGAAATGAGCTACGGACCCCAGAATTTAGTCAAAAAAAATTGGCCTTAGACCTAACAAAATGTATGAACCGAACCATATGAGAATTCATCCCGTAATATGTACAGTTGGGGTAATAATTTGAACGGGGCAGCGTAGACATATCATTGCTGAAAAGCTGGGAACACATCAGGTGTCTATGTCTTTCTAGGTGGGAAAATGCTTGCGTTTGCTGACTTCAAAAAGCGGAAATTCATATAGCGTTTATTATAACGTTTTTTTATGAGCTTCAGGTAAAACCTAACAATGGCCCGATTTCGGGGACTTGATTACCAATGAACTAGACAGGAAATGAGCTACGGACCCCAGAATTTAGTCAAAAAAATTGGCCTTAGACCTAACAAAATAGTTTGTATGAACCATATGAGAATTCATCCCGTAATATGTACAGTTGGGGTAATAATTTGAACGGGGCAGCGTAGACATATCATTGCTGAAAAGCTGGGAACACATCAGGTGTCTATGTCTTTCTAGGTGGGAAAATGCTTGCGTTTGCTGACTTCAAAAAGCGGAAATTCATATAGCGTTTATTATAACGGCCTCATTAAAAAGAACTCTGAGAATCACTGGTGAAATAAGATATTTGGGGTTGAAAGTATAATGTGAAAGGTCACTTTTTAGTTTTTCATAATATTTCGAAGCTTTTATTCGCAGGATCCAACCAACGTTAATATACTTAGCTGTGTAAAAAAAAGTGATAGTTTGCCAATAAAAATTGGGTATGTCCATGTCTCCTCTTCATTAAAAGATGTGTTTTTTCTTGGTCCCAGGTGAACTTTTGAATATCAAAGATGCCTACAAGCATCCTTTGTTTTATCGTGGTGTGGATGAAGAAACTGGATTTCGGACCAGGTATTACATTCATATCCAAATATGTTCAGGTTTAAAGCGCCCAGAGCTTTGACTCAAACAGATTCCGGTTATTCTGGAAATGTTGATTGCAGTTGTGTCTGGTTAGCACAAACTGAGTATTCTTGCGAGGTGAAAGCTTGGATTTTCCATCTCATGCACACTGTTGTTGGAGTTCACCGGGAGAGCAGCTAATTTGGTTTGGCGAATACATGGTTGCTGAAGGAACTGAGGGAAGAAACATCTCCGACAGAATCAGGCATATGAGATATGATAGGGCAATATGAAAACCAGTTGACGCTATCTGGGTTTACAGAACACAATCCGTCGTCCTAAAATCGCGTGCCGAGAGAAAGATTTGCTTTGGATAGATAGATACAAAACTAGTGACAGCCGCGTTTCATTTTAAGCAAACATCAATGATGCATCCAAAGTATGAGTTCATACCTAAAGAGAATTTTTGTGCCATCGTTTTGTAAAAACCTGAGTTAGGATATCTCTGAAAGAAATAGCTGTTTGTTTCCGATAAACTCGGTACTCACGAAGGGTTTTTGTCATTATCATCGCTGAAAACACAACCAACATCACCATCGTCATTATCCCCATTGTCACTGAGGCAGTACCATGCCAGTGAAGCGCACAAAGTTAGATGAACACTGGGTAGGTAAACCAGAGAGAAAGTGGTGACGTGTTTACTAATGTGCTCGGCAAGGTGCCACATCCTGTAAATTTCTTAAACAGGAGATGCATGTGAATCCGACTAGGATGGTGCGAAAATTCACCAGCACCCTTTTCGACTCGTATTTTGCTCTGTGTCAACTGTCAAAACGTGCGTCATATAGGAAAAGCCAAACTTTGCAACCATAAAATGAGACCCTCTGCAAGTTGCCTTAAACCGGAGGAAATCCTAATGTATTGAGATGGGTAACTGCGATTTTACGCTGTAGCCGCCAGAGTCGTAATCATTAAAATCGATCAGGGGAAGATCCGCGCCCAAGCAGACCGCCATGTTTGGAAGATGGCTCATTCGTGGAGTGGTTCACTTGGGTTTGTTTCCCACATTTGGGCCTAGCGCATCTAATCGCGACCCAGTTAAACATCGGTGGGGCTGACCATGTAGACATCATATCCCCGACTGGAATGGCTCAGACTGACTACGCTACTGACAGACGATCAAACCTTATCTCGTTCAGTACATGTGATTCGGTCTGGGTGAAGCTAGATGGAAGGGATACACACTAAGAACGTTCCATAATTCATTTCTTCGTCGTTTTCTAAGCGGTCGGAACAGCGTAGCTAGAATTAACTGATACCTAATGGTACAGTCTGTGGGCCCAATGCTACCGAAATTCACCGCAAAAATTGTGATAACCTATCCTACTATAAGTGCCTGTGTTGAATTTGGAGTAAACTTGCGTACAAACGTAAGCTTGTTACCTCGGGTATGAAATATCGAAACAACTACATGCATTCAGTGGTGCTGTATGTGACGTCAACCTTGCATTGTAGCCAATTCTACTCGAAATTGCTCATGATGCATTTCGCCCTGTGGATTAGTTAATGAGTGGAGGGAATTGTGTGTTATGTGCGTGGGATAATGGATCATAGTGGACTGTTCTTTCCTAATCAAAGCGAATGGAAATACATGTAATCCTAATTTCACCTACCGTTTTGAACTAACAACGTATGAACTCAAAGTGACTGCTTTCAGCTAATTCGAATGAACTACACGAGACTCTTTCTTTCGCCCAGCAACGTAAAATCCTCGTGGGTTTTCTCCAAGTTTGAACTCCTCACTAGCAGAGCAACCCAGTACATGGAGTCTCAGTACCATTGTTAACAATCAGCAAGTACGCTATTTCAAAATCGTCAGATTTGTTTAGAACGCCATTCACAGGCCAATATTAGGGGCTTCAACGCAGTCTGTAGTTCCTCAGATTTCAAGACACTTTCAGATTATTAAACCATCCCTTTGTCAGTGTAACACCTTCTAAAACAGTTTAAATATAAGCGAGTTTTGGGTGAACTTTTCACTGGGCAGCAAATGCAACGCCTTAGTCCACATACGCGATTTCAAAGCGTTTTCCGCCAAAGATCCTCCGGTAGAGTCACGTACATCAGGAAAAACATGTGGACTGGTTGGTCTGAAAAGTGCTTGTGCACAACACACTATCGTCAATTGCTCACCAGCACTGCATCTAATCCTGACAAATAAACTGGTTCCTTGAGGCGAATACGAACATAAAACACTGGGTCCTCACTCCTGAGCGAATGATCTTTTACAAGGTAACACGCAATCCACTTGTATGAAGCTGCAAACTCCCACAACCTACCACCTTTTCCGTAATGCGACAGCAAATCAGCACACTTCGCTTTCCATATCAGCGGAAAACCCCAAACACCAGACATTCGTTCGTATATGAAACGAGCGAAGCAGATATTCTCGTGCTTTTGACGTGCAGTTGAGCATGTTAATGGGGTCATAGCCACCGGATATTTCCTGAACCTCCCTATAAAATATAATGGCACAGAACTACAAATGCATTTTTAATGACGTCATGCGGTGACGTCATTTTGTCTTAATTGTCCGAGAACTGGTTAATAAACTGCAAGTGATATCGATCGAAGATAGATTGCTAGATGACGCCATGGCGACCAAATCATCGTACTGATATGAGCGAATGAGCATAGTATGGGGAGGCTTGAGAAACTTTCATTTGAAATTTCGTAGTGCAGTATGAAGTTACTCAATGCCAAAACACAGAAAAGCAGGACGGTTCCACCTTCATCGATATTCATCAGCTATACACAGCTCACACAACCCCAGCAGTTATTTAAACTGCAAATTCCCGGCTAGTAGTCGAACAAATGACTATTGGTGGTCAATCAGCAGTGGGATTAACTCACTCTCTCGCTTTTTTCTACGTATTTACTCATGCCTGTTCCTTCAACGTTCAAAACCATGATTAGCGCATGGTTGTCCAATCGTTATGTGTTGTGTGAGATTTTCCTCAGTTTGATGGCCCAGAACCGCACACATTCACGACCTCTCAAATGGCAATTGACAGTAACTCAACAACATCTTGACACATTACATAAGTGAATTCAATAATGAGGCTACGGAGGACATCTTCTTCATTATGTTGTTAAACTGGAAGTCATACTTGTGTTTTAGACTCGCATATCTCTCTCTTGAATCTCCTTCCTTCAGCTTCCCTAACCTGTGTGACTATTCTGTCCAGTTCCAGTACATCAATTGATCCACAATGTTTTTCATTCCATGAACTTTCGGAAGTCATAATGCTGTTAGTAAATGGTTTCATTTTTCGAGGTTGTTTTATACCTCCTGTTCTTTGGACACCCTCAATTGGCTGACCATCAATCTGGTAAACAGAATTCAGCTTGCACTGATATTTCGAAACTATCAAATTCAATTTTGTTTTCTCAGCCAACCGAATCGCGACTGAATCACTTATCATTTGCACACCTGGGTCAAATGAAGATAACTATTCATCAAAAATTTGAACAAAGACTTGATAGGGGAGCCGTAGAAAGCGCGTGAACAGCAGTTTGTTCTTTCTGACATGATATGAAGTATTGAAATAGACAGCACATATTCTTTTAGGAAGCCTTTTAGAAGGCAGTCTTTCTGTCCAAGAATGTATAGAATAGATGTTTTCAAAATCAAGGAAAGCAGTTATTATCGGTGGCGAGTAAACGGGTGCGACTGGAGAAAACTTGTACTGTATTGGAAAACTCCCATAGAACTAAAGATGTTAAGAAAAACTCAAGTATTGGCTCAGCTAGTCGTTTACTATCAAAGCGTTTTTTTCAGTGTGCTGTGTACGTAATTAATCTCCAGACTTGAAAAGTTCTGTGAAACAAACAATTGTAACGTTGGTACAATAGGTATCAAGCTAGAGTTACCTTTCGATTTTCACTAATGAGCAAAATTATGCACAGCACGATGTATATCGATTGTTTTTCTACACAGAAATATCCTATGCTTCCCGATAAAAGATGAGGAAAACGGGATTGTCGGCGTTGCTCAGCTGTGCAATAAAATTGGATTTCCACACTTCACACATGCAGACGAGGAATTAGCAAAGGCGTTCGCCGTATACTGTTGCATCAGTATTGTACATGTAAGTTTATATGATAGGTCACAACTAGGTAAACCACTATCGTTGTTGTTTTTATTTTAGCACTAAACTTCAGTGCAGTGAAATAAAATAACATGCCATGAAAACTCGTTGTCATCGGTGACTTCACACCCCTTTCGTTTCGCCAGACGTCTGCGAGAGTTCTGCTTGCTGCTCGCTAAACATTACACTCTGTTAAACGTTTCGATCTCTGTGACAATTTGCACTTGTATATGTCCGTATTTGTGGAGGAAGCAGGAAACTAACAGAAGACTAATTCGACTGCCTTTGGTAGAGTTTCATCTGTACGAACTTTTCGGACTAAATTCAATGTAAAAGCACAATTTAGAAATATGGGACGTTTGCCTCATAGCCAAATCTCTGAAAACTGAGCTGCACAACCTTCTGCTTGGGAGTTTGGTGAATTGAATCCACGCCGGGCATTTTGCTTGCCTCTGTAAAGATCCGGGCTACTGATGCTATTTCAGCCGATGCTCGCTTTGGGTTACAAACCAGCCGTAGTAATAACTGGAACTAAATCGTCACGACATGTATGTAAAAATCGCGAATATAGCCATCTACTCCTCGTCTGAATGAAACACTTAGCGGTTCGAGTCAAGCCAAGTTGCATGAGGAGTTGCGCGAGTATGCTCAATTTCTGAGGCCCGGCCCCATAAGTAGCCGTGAGAAACACGATGATACACCCCATTTCGTCCAGCTAATTCTTGTCGACGGGTGCCATGAAGGTGATGAGTTCAATGTTCCTAATTTCGTTCGCATAGTGGTCCACACATCAAGTCGACTTATTCTTTTCCTACACTTAGTGATCCTCCGAATGACAACAAACCACACTGTAAAACGAAATGGTTTTCTAGCTACTGACCTGCGGTTGCGTTTTTCGATTCCATTCCTGGTCTTCCCATCGCTTTTGTCTGGACTCAGTTTTCATTTTCCCTGTATTGCGTCGCGGCTCATAAACTTATGAATAATATATTCTAACTAACAATGTATCTGGGCTGACGGTGTTGTAGAAAAAAAGAAATGACGAGGTAAATGACTTGGGATAAAAGGATTGATCGTTCGCCAAGATCCATCCATGCTTTACGTACCGTATCGCCGTTCTAATACGGTTCCAAACGAAAGCCGTTTTTAGTAGCAAAGAGGTACTCATAGCTGGATGCTACCTCTCAGTTAACAATACTATGCTAGCTGACATTATCAAAAGCCATTGATTTGGACCACTGGTTGATGTCCTTTAAATCACAGGTTGTATAACCAAATTAGTGCACAGCGGGTGACATTCAGTTATTTCACAGTGAAGCACTGACGCAAATCTGTCGCGCTGACATAAATGTCATTTTTATTCAGCATCATCATTAACATCATATTTCTCATTAGCAGGGAATTTGGGTAGACAGTTCTACTCCACTGCTGTCATTGTCGTTTATGTCTCTCTGCGCATCTTACGCAATTCTTGCATTTGCAAATACGTGTAACTCAACGATTTTCTCTGAATCTTTTGATACCTATTCACAGAGCTTATCAAAGACACAGTGTTTTCTCCTGTTATATCCGGCCAAATATAGTTCTCCAAATCAAAACCTAACCGCACTCAACCGCCTACGAACAAACTCCTAATATCTGCCTATAGAGGACACAGCGCCCATTTACTTCTTTCCCATTTTTTCTCTGCCCTAACAGTCACTAATGTATAAACGAATCCAAGATGCGCAGAATCGGGCACGCCTGGCAAATGAACTACTGACATATCATATGCAGGCAAGGTTATCCCATAAATATGATGCTTAGTTAACCGTTTTACCTGAATTCTGCAGTCACACTATCCGCTGTACCGTTTATAGGTTTCCGAAGAAAAGGCCGAATGGTTAACGACCTGCAACATTCCTTCTGTGAAAACTCTGCTTCCAAATCCAGCATCATTTTTATCTATTCCTCGAGAAATTAAGTCGGAAGACGATAGTTTTCTAGTGAGTATTGTTTTATCGCTCCTGTTTGGCTTTTTTTAATTATTAATACATGCAGAAAGGGTTTCTTCCATTCTTACTAAGTGTCTTGGGTCTTTGGGTGTACCTTATTTCCCAACTATAAGCACCGCATTAATTGCGAGGAATTTTCAGCAAACAAATTTGAGTGGATGCCTGAATGTTCAAATCTTAGGTGCTTCACTTTACAGATTCTCAGTAGCGGCAAAGTTCAAACACACGATGGGTTGGGAGGGAATGAGAGGGAATACCGGTGACCGAAGAGCGGCAAAGACAAATGGTACTTCCCGGTTGCCCAAGTCGAAGAATTGGGTTTAGTTGAGGTACCCCACCTTGAGTCTTTGACTCCAAAGTCTGATCCACAAGGTGGTGAGACGATGTTCGGTTTAGTTCAGGGACCCTACTCCTAGCCTCCGACTCAAAAGTCTGGACCGCAAGACAGCAATTGTTGGAGTTTTCTTGGGGGACCCTGCCCGAAACCAGTGTCTCAATAGTCTGACGTGCTTGGCCGGTCTGGTCCTGTGCTGAGTGGAAGCTACCGAGAGGTGGACAGCGTGTGACCTGGCAACGAAGTACTAAAACATTAACCAGTAAACTTAGTCGGGTAGGCAACTGCCCCTCCCTGGATGGGGACTGCGAGACTCAAATCACCAGTGGTTGATGATACTGGTGTAAATGGCCCAATCGCGCAGTCAGTGCCGCTCGTACATCAAAGCTGTCGCCTTCAATGCGTAGCTACCCAGTTTCTGAACATTCCTTCGCCTCAGAGGCTTGATTACGTCCAACTTTCCCGTTTTATGGTGATCGAAACTGTAGCAGCTGGAACCAATGTGCCTATGGCACACGGTTTATAGCTGATGAATTGAACTGAATTGATACTTACAGAGCTCGAGATAGTTTGATGGTTAAGGGACGAGTCTGCTAAGCCGAAGTCCAGGGTTCGAGCCCAAATTCTTCATCTTGATTCTTCCTGTCTAAGTCTGGGCAGCCTGGCAGTATCTCAGCCCTTGAACTTTCTTCGGGTGGCACCGAATGGGTGTTAAATATGAAACAGTTTGATATATACATGCTATTTAGTTGCCTAGTCTAGAAGTAGTTCTCCAACCTTAGGGACAAAACCCTAATTGGCGATTCTATCCTAACTCTGGTAACATAAGTCATCCAGTTTAGTTTTTACGACTGTACGCTGACTGACATTACCAATTCTTCCTTATTAACGTCAGGCTTTGTTGGGGATGTTTGAAGATTTAGAACTTATCAACAAATGGCGGCTGTCGCGACGCACGCTGGCTCATTTCATTTTAATGGTCTGTCGAGGCTATCGGAATCCTCCCTATCATAACTGGACACATGCTTTTTCAGTCACACACTTCATCTACATCTGCGGAAAAAATCTTCCTCTAACCGGGAACTTTCTCAAGGACATCGAATTTCTGGCACTGTTTGTGGCTTCCCTATGTCACGACATTGATCACCGTGGAACAAATAACGCTTTCCAGGTTAGTCACACTGATTCGAAGGTAGCTTTTGAAATCCATAGAATCCACTAAAACTAGTTCCAGTTGATATTATTTACTGAAGCCCTCAGGCCTAGATAGCAATCCAACCACATGAATGATCCTTGATTCATGAACAGAATCCATAAGCTCACCAGCAGTTCTTTTTTCGATATAACCAACCGCTCCAGAAATCGTATCAAAGTTCATCTACCGTTATTACTTGATGTAATTCATAGGTAAGATCTGAAATGATCCGTTTTACATGTTCCGGTGTCAATGCGCCACATAATCTTCCTTACGTCAAATTAAAACGACGATCGTTACTTCCAAAGACCAGATCTTATTGATACAATATACATACAACAGTAGGAAGTCGCACGCAAGGAGAGCTGCGGTGATACTTCTATTCACAAATGAGAGCCATGAATGGCGATTTTGGCAGTCCCGAGTAAATTGGAGCATCTTTTGTGTTGACTAGTCCCCCTGTGAATAGAACTGAAGCAATATCTGTCTAATTCCCAAAACATTCATTTAGTCACATTGGAATATCACCAGGATTTTTGTTTACATGACGTTACAAAATATCTGGTGATATACTGACATTATAGTTAAAACTTCCGTCTACTAGGGCTAGGCACCTGGGATACACTTTATTTCTATTATTCTGCTGCCAGGTAATTGTGCTTTGATAATGAAACGCCGTTTTTAGTGCTGGAACTTGCCACGGGCCGGCGAAATGTATGCAAATTACTAGAAAGTGAATCAGCTAGAGTGCCAGAGGAAACCCAGAACTGAAAATAAAATGACGTAAGGCTGACGCCACTCATGACTTACTGGTGTCCATAAAGTGCGGACACTTTTTTCATTTGTTGGGGCCATCATTCCAAGATGAGCTGATTTACTTTTCTTTAGAACCCAAATTGGTACCGATTTGTTAGAGATTCCACTTTTCGAGTAGAAGACTGAACCATTTTTATCGTCAACGGATATGTGTGAGGGACACGAAAATCGATCAGTATAGTCTAATTGTAGTAAGCTTAGTTTAACTGACTAGTCACTGCATTAATTTGTTTGTGACATAGAGCAGGTGTCACCGGAAAACGAATATAAGAAAGAACAAACTCGTTCATTCAGCCCACGCAGAAGAAATATTTCTGTCCCTTGTGTACAACAGTGAAGCGGTCTAAACTCATATCTAGAAACTAAGTTGACCTAATTTAGTTTCACCTTCTCAAAAAGTACAATCTGAGTTATGTCAAAAGCATACGCAAACAAGAGACCTGCAGTGCACGACTTACGATTTACGATGACTTGCGAACAGAACAGGCTGGTAGAATCAAACGCTAGTGAAAGTCAAAGTTGTGAATCAGTTTCCTATCATCTGAAAACCAGATTCAGGGTGCAGAAGGCACCGACTACTTAAACTTGCACTTTGGACTCCCTCGGCATTTTTCGATTGCATCCACTAGCTCCAATCCAAGTCACTGTTGGCAGCTTTGTACAGTTCGGATGGTTCTGTTTTGGAGCGCCATCATTTCTCACAAACAATTTGCATATTGAACACACCTGGATGCAATATTTTCGAACGCTTCAGTGAAAAGGTGAGTACTCTCACATTTAACTTGTTGGCTTCCTGTTAATTTTCTTACTTTATTTATGCCTTATCCTTTGTTTACATTGTTATATTCCCTCAGTGGTGAAAATGTTTTTATCCAGTTACTTTGATCATCACAAATTCATTGCGTCATAGTCAGAGGTACTCAGGTACTCAGAGTCAATCTAGTTCAACAAGAAGCCCAAACAGTCACGACTGATTGCCATATACCTCGGATAGCACCTCAGATACTACTGACGTCTTGTCACTCTTATGATTAATTTGCTAGACAAAATCCCATGCGCTTCCTTGGCGGGAAGCAGCGGTTGATAAATTACCTTACATTTGTCTGCTCGTTGTTACAACCGCATTGGACCAAAAACAAATATTTTGATTGCTTTGGGGATTTGTGTTCACCAGAACTACGGAATCTTTGAAACGCCCTAAGCTCTTCCGAATATAACCAATTTATTTGAGGGAATGCCGAATTTTCCTTTGGGCTCCGTATACACAGAGCTTACACAGACATTATACACATGTGTCATATCTGCGTTGNACAGATATTATACACATGTGTCATATCTGCGTTGCATGGGCCTTATTTTCCGGGGCTGTACACATATTCTTGGATTCAGATTGGTGAACATTACCTGACCCAACCTGTCCTTCTTTCGGCTAACCAGAGGAAACGGTGTGAATGAGTCAAACCGACTTTAAGTGAATCAGAGTCAGTCCCACATTCGGTTTTCAGTATCTTTGTCATTTTCGTCGCATTATCCATTTGGGCTATCCTTTTTGAACAATGTAGATTTCCCGATAAGTTTACTAGCATGGGTTGACAGACAGCTGACAGTGAACAACTGACGGTGAGTTAGTTCTGCTGACAAATCTCACCAAGCTGGATGAAGATCTCGAAACAGATGATATCAGTGGTTGCTAGTCTGGTGAGGTTGTGCGGTCCATATCACAGTTGTAGCTTTCAATGTATACTCTGACAGTCACACCGATTCACCACACCAACAACAAAACAGGCCTATACATTTACGCTGTAATAACTTGATCTACACGTCCGTATTTTTAAATATCGACTTAAATGCCATAGATTAGTAAACCTAACTGCGGAAACCGGAAACTCTAAACAAATTCTCCACGAAATGACGGACATAGATGTGATTTTAATACACATGAGAATAATCGGAGCTTTATTCAGTGTAAAATGGGTACTGATGACCATGGTGAGAGGGATAAAGGATACACATTTAGAAAATGGTAACACGTAAGCAATTTAGTGTTGAAAACCGGTGATATTCTGAAAACGTTTACACACATTTGCAAATAGGACTGAAACAATAAGCTTGGTTGAGTGAGCTAATGCGCAGAATGTGGTCATCTCCGGTTTTGGGCTGGAAGCAGTAATAGAGAAGAACCAAAACCAATGCAGTCAGTCGCGTTTCAAACTAGAATATCGAAGACAGGCCAAAATTCCTTGGTCGGGTTAATTTTCTTGACTGTTTGAAACGTCCTTAAATTCTGCTTGGCAGTGGCGTCACAAAGCGGTGGCCGAGGAGTGATTAGCCACATGTATTGCATTAGTTACAATGAAAAACTGGTAGGTTTGGTCAAAATGATACATTGATAATTTTCGGCTACAAACTAGTGACAGTGCTGTCCTCCTCACTAGTTGCCAGCCGTGGGCTTTTCGATGCGTTTGTCTCTCAGTAGTGTCCTGCTGTCAGCGGCTGGGTAGGTTTGGTCAAAATGATACATTGATATTTTTTCGGCTACAGACTAGTGACAGTGCTGTCCTCCTCGCTGGTTACCAGCCGTGAGCTTTTCGATGCGCTTGTCTCTCAGTAGCGTCCTGCTGTCAGTGGCTTCTTCAATGCACCAAATAAGGCTTTTAGGTTGGCTGCTGTAGGAACCATTGAAGACGATCTTTTCAGTGAGAACTAAGAAGAGTTATGGAGTACTTGGCTATCGTCATTTTATAAGATTTATTTATTCCAGATCCAAATATACTTATTAAAATCTCCGCTTTTATACAACGGTTTTGACTTTTAACTTAGCCACATATAAAACCTTTATATCAGACAGAGCGGAAGGCAATTTACAACACAGTCAAATATAAGGCGCATCAGCAGACCAAATAATATTGCGGGAAATAGGTGGAAACCCGACTTGTGCGACAGTGTATGGTATAAAACAAGTGGAAATTTTTCTGACTTGCAGAACAAACGTCCATTTGCGGACTAGTATGTTCTTTCTAAGCTGTCTTCGGAAACCAGAGCTTTGAAAACTAATATCCAACACAAATTTGTCTCTTCACGTTTTTCTTGATGTCCTTCTTTGATTTCCTGCCGTCATCGTGACCACCCAAGGAATACGGACAAATGTTGGACCTCATACGTGATATTATACTAGCGACAGACCTGGCACATCACATCAATATAAGCGCCAATCAGAAACAGATGGTGGCCCAGGGCTATGATGTTAACAATGGGGAACACCATCAACTGCTGCTTGCGCTCCTAATGACAGCCGCTGACCTCAGTGATCAGACAAAGAGCTGGCAAAACACAGTCGGCGTTGCTAAACTAATTTATGAGGAATTCTTTCGTCAAGGTGACTTGGAGAAAGCAATCGGTCAAAATCCGGTGGACAGTATGGATCGCGAACGGGCTTGTGTACCTCAGCTACAAATTTCCTTCCTCGATTACATTATATCACCGCTGTATGAGTAAGTATGCTCATTGTCCATGTTGTTAATTTGTTTTTTTTCTGGCTGGAAAAAAGCATAAACTGATCTCATTTTATCCAAGGTCATGGTATTAGGTCATAAGTTGGCAGTTAATCAGTTGGCATGCAAACCGTTTCCCAAGCTTTGTGTGTAAACGAACCGATGATGAATACAAACACCCGGGCGAAAATATTCCAATACATTGATACCGGTTTTTAATTATTCGGAATATCCTCATCTAGCCAATAATATTTGGATAGCATTGTGCGGGACACCAAACCACGCTTTTCCTTCACTGGTGACAAACCACTATCCTTCTTTTAAGAAGTCGTGTGGCGGACAACAAATTTTTAAATTTACATTATGGTCTCATGTCTACGATTCAGCGCTCCATTTAAATCCAGTTATTTTCAGGTAACCAGTAGAAGGGATACTAATTCTCATATGATAGATCCGAAATGGAGACCTCACAATGCATAACTGTGATTATTAATATCGAAACTGTATTGTAGAAATGAGTTTTGATCTTAGTTGTGAATTGTTTTACGTTTTTTCTCATTCTTATTTTATAGTTCAAGAACTTCTAGGCAAGTTGGTGTAAAGCACACAGTCGAAATTTTTTGTTGAAGCAAAATCATAGCTTGTCAAACAGCTTGTTTTAACGCGGGATGGCAAGTCCGTTTTCATTCTGGTGCCTTCTTGTTGCTCCCGTTACAAACTGCCTTCTTGGATGGTAACGATCTTTTTGTTGGCTGAAGTTATCCATAAATGCGAGCGCAACGGAACGACTGGCTAGTTCAGTGATATTCTCCTTCTGACTTCTCGCGATGACAGTGTCTGATGAGCTGCCTTCAGCTGCCACCACTTAGGTTAAAATAGGAAGGTTGGCGCTTGCCGATGCTACAGAATTAGTCGGAAAAATATTTCAAGGTTGCTAATTCAGGAGGACTATCAGCCACTCAAATTTTTCACATTCACAGCAATCCTTTCCGTAAGCTCGGCCGTTTGGCTGCAAATGTTTTACTACCAACCTAGTCGACGTCACAAGTGCGCTCTTGTCGTATTGGCCAGGTTGTGTAATGTTTGCAACGAAGCTGTCTAGCTCAGCGAACAGAGCAACAAACAAGTGTCTTCACAAATCCAAGAGTAACCAAATTAGCGCTTATTGACTTTTCACTGAACTTCTCACTTCCTTATAGACGTTTCATTAGCCTTGCCTTTTTCTCAACTACAAATACATGTGACGTGTGCTCCAAATTTCTGTCTTTTAGCGGATCTAATTTAGAAGGCAGGTAACTGGGTTAATCTCAGTGACTGGCAGATTGATACCCATGGTGCTCATAAAAAATCATCACCCTTATTTTTCAAAAAGCTTATGTAAGTTTGGTACATTAAGGAGGCAAAGTTCCCGATGTTTTTTTCAAACACAGTCCGAACTATCGTCCAACCTCTGTTTGTCTCCTCGGTCCTCAGGATAATACGTTTAACGCGATTGGACCTGTATGTGGTCATTCTCATTGACAATCCATCGTGCAATCGTCACGAAAATATCTTCTTGTGAGGCATTTTCGAGGCGTGTATCCGTTTGAGTGCAGTGAATTAACTTATTCACTATGATTTTTGTAACGCCGACCGGGGCAGTTTTCGAAAATTATTTGGTCTGTTAATCTATCTGAATTACTGGCACAATCATCCCGAATTTCAGCTACAACTAGAACATCGCGGAATCATTGGGCCACTCATCAGGCTTCGGGATTCTGGTGAAAATGCAATTCAGCATTAAGTCTTTGTAATGAGCTCTGTAGGAGGATTTTGTAGTGAGAATATTCGGCTCACACTGAATGTTTAGCGAAACGTCACACAGTAAAGAAAACGAAGGATGATCAACAAGCGGTCTATCGGTGACAGACTTATGCCATCGTAACTTTAACAAAGTAATCCACTTTAATTTCGCTCCTGTTGTAGTTAAGAATGATTAAGGGATCCGTGTCTTTGCAATCAATTACTACTGCACTGCTCTGACTAATCCCACTTCAAAGCTTGAAGCCATCTAGGTTCTTCTGGTCTGCCTGACTGGAATTCGCCTATAGTCGACATTGTTTGCGTGCCTTCGATGATACGTTATCTTTCATTTCAACACCGGATAGTTTACTCCCTCTCCCACAAGACAACCAATCGATGGGGCAAAAGTTTTGACCGCCTGGATGATTTAGACAATCCAGGATAATATGACCGCCTGGTCAGCACGCGTTTTCAATAGGATATACCCTGAATAAGTCGAGAAGTGACTGTGCTAATAGCCGGACTTCGTTAATTAGTTGTTCTGATTTCAACTATATCCACAAACACCATGATTTATGAGGATACAGAAATGCAAGTAAGATGTAACGTGTGATGAGATGCGCTGAAATGGTTCACGTAGTGGTAGTAAAGGCACATAAAGGCATTTCTCGTGGATGTTCAGGTAGATGAAGTGAGACTTCCGGTGGCACTGCTCACTGGACTAGACGACACTGCCTATCCGATGTGTTCACTTAAGTGGCCTGTAGAATTTACAACTGTAAGCTAACGAAACATTTAATAAACCCATTGGGAAATTCAAAAGAAGGTTTTAGTAACTCGTACAACCTTAATAAGTATCTTTTAACTCTAATTCCACGTGAAATATCAAACGGAAAACGTGGCAACCTCCGGTTTAGGTTGGTTAATCTGTGACCATTTATTCTACCCTTATTATTTCTAATTTGGGGAGTGGAATTTACATCGAAGTGAAATCACAGTATCGCATTACGTCATAATAGGGTTTGGATTAGGCTACCATTGCTTTGACAATGCGGAAGCTTCCGTACGGTCTATTTGTTTTCCACATGGCCGTCATTAATGGACCGTTGTTTACATAGGAAAAAAGCAAATAAGTAAAAGCACACTCAGCAAACAAACGCCAAACTAGACAGGATATTCAAGGGCGACTAAAATATTGGTATAGCCCGCATACATTACGTATGCAGGTTAATGGACAGAAACAACAGGGAGCCGTCCCATAAAGTGAACACACTCCGTGCATGCAGGTCAAACGTGGTGTAAGAAAAGAACAATTAATCTTCCCCGTTAAAATTGGTCGTGCTATCCCCTTGACCTGGTAGAATTCTCAGTAAAATCCTCCTTTACACTGATTTGTGGCTTTTACCAGCTATTTAATACGAGAAGAGGGATTACTGTACTTAATGGGGCCGGCGCAACCTAGATCACCTAAGTGGATACTTCATCCTGTAAGTGAATGCTGGAACTCCTAGAATCACGGTACAGTTGATTCATCCTTATTGGAAACCATCAGCAGTGCGAATCTCGCGAAATTTCGGAGAATCCTTACCCTGCGACCTCCTGGCTGGTAGTCTGAACAATTAACCGTTCTAACACGTGCGGCGTGGCCGCTTGTCGCGGGCTGGACACTAGCCCGATTTTTGCAAGATGCGCACTTCTGATGACTCCCCCCGTTAAGGACGAAAAAGCTTTACAGTTCTTCTCGGCTTTTCAGCATGGATTAACTTCACTTACAAGATGAAATCGCCACAAACTTCCCAAATCTCCTCACACTACCGACAATCAAGCTCTAGTTAAGACGTATTCAAGTAAGCTCGGCCGTTTGGCTGCAAATGTTTTACTACCAACCTAGTCGACGTCACAAGTGCGCTCTTGTCGTATTGGCCAGGTTGTGTAATGTTTGCAACGAAGCTGTCTAGCTCAGCGAACAGAGCAACAAACAAGTGTCTTCACAAATCCAAGAGTAACCAAATTAGCGCTTATTGACTTTTCACTGAACTTCTCACTTCCTTATAGACGTTTCATTAGCCTTGCCTTTTTCTCAACTACAAATACATGTGACGTGTGCTCCAAATTTCTGTCTTTTAGCGGATCTAATTTAGAAGGCAGGTAACTGGGTTAATCTCAGTGACTGGCAGATTGATACCCATGGTGCTCATAAAAAATCATCACCCTTATTTTTCAAAAAGCTTATGTAAGTTTGGTACATTAAGGAGGCAAAGTTCCCGATGTTTTTTTCAAACACAGTCCGAACTATCGTCCAACCTCTGTTTGTCTCCTCGGTCCTCAGGATAATACGTTTAACGCGATTGGACCTGTATGTGGTCATTCTCATTGACAATCCATCGTGCAATCGTCACGAAAATATCTTCTTGTGAGGCATTTTCGAGGCGTGTATCCGTTTGAGTGCAGTGAATTAACTTATTCACTATGATTTTTGTAACGCCGACCGGGGCAGTTTTCGAAAATTATTTGGTCTGTTAATCTATCTGAATTACTGGCACAATCATCCCGAATTTCAGCTACAACTAGAACATCGCGGAATCATTGGGCCACTCATCAGGCTTCGGGATTCTGGTGAAAATGCAATTCAGCATTAAGTCTTTGTAATGAGCTCTGTAGGAGGATTTTGTAGTGAGAATATTCGGCTCACACTGAATGTTTAGCGAAACGTCACACAGTAAAGAAAACGAAGGATGATCAACAAGCGGTCTATCGGTGACAGACTTATGCCATCGTAACTTTAACAAAGTAATCCACTTTAATTTCGCTCCTGTTGTAGTTAAGAATGATTAAGGGATCCGTGTCTTTGCAATCAATTACTACTGCACTGCTCTGACTAATCCCACTTCAAAGCTTGAAGCCATCTAGGTTCTTCTGGTCTGCCTGACTGGAATTCGCCTATAGTCGACATTGTTTGCGTGCCTTCGATGACACGTTATCTTTCATTTCAACACCGGATAGTTTACTCCCTCTCCCACAAGACAACCAATCGATGGGGCAAAAGTTTTGACCGCCTGGATGATTTAGACAATCCAGGATAATATGACCGCCTGGTCAGCACGCGTTTTCAATAGGATATACCCTGAATAAGTCGAGAAGTGACTGTGCTAATAGCCGGACTTCGTTAATTAGTTGTTCTGATTTCAACTATATCCACAAACACCATGATTTATGAGGATACAGAAATGCAAGTAAGATGTAACGTGTGATGAGATGCGCTGAAATGGTTCACGTAGTGGTAGTAAAGGCACATAAAGGCATTTCTCGTGGATGTTCAGGTAGATGAAGTGAGACTTCCGGTGGCACTGCTCACTGGACTAGACGACACTGCCTATCCGATGTGTTCACTTAAGTGGCCTGTAGAATTTACAACTGTAAGCTAACGAAACATTTAATAAACCCATTGGGAAATTCAAAAGAAGGTTTTAGTAACTCGTACAACCTTAATAAGTATCTTTTAACTCTAATTCCACGTGAAATATCAAACGGAAAACGTGGCAACCTCCGGTTTAGTTTGGTTAATCTGTGACCATTTATTCTACCCTTATTATTTCTAATTTGGGGAGTGGAATTTACATCGAAGTGAAATCACAGATCGCATTACCGTCATAATAGGGTTTGGATTAGGCTACCATTGCTTTGACAATGCGGAAGCTTCCGTACGGTCTATTTGTTTTCCACATGGCCGTCATTAATGGACCGTTGTTTACATAGGAAAAAAGCAAATAAGTAAAAGCACACTCAGCAAACAAACGCCAAACTAGACAGGATATTCAAGGGCGACTAAAATATTGGTATAGCCCGCATACATTACGTATGCAGGTTAATGGACAGAAACAACAGGGAGCCGTCCCATAAAGTGAACACACTCCGTGCATGCAGGTCAAACGTGGTGTAAGAAAAGAACAATTAATCTTCCCCGTTAAAATTGGTCGTGCTATCCCCTTGACCTGGTAGAATTCTCAGTAAAATCCTCCTTTACACTGATTTGTGGCTTTTACCAGCTATTTAATACGAGAAGAGGGATTACTGTACTTAATGGGGCCGGCGCAACCTAGATCACCTAAGTGGTTCATTCATCCTGTAAGTGAATGCTGGAACTCCTAGAATCACGGTACAGTTGATTCATCCTTATTGGAAACCATCAGCAGTGCGAATCTCGCGAAATTTCGGAGAATCCTTACCCTGCGACCTCCTGGCTGGTAGTCTGAACAATTAACCGTTCTAACACGTGCGGCGTGGCCGCTTGTCGCGGGCTGGACACTAGCCCGATTTTTGCAAGATGCGCACTTCTGATGACTCCCCCCGTTAAGGACGAAAAAGCTTTACAGTTCTTCTCGGCTTTTCAGCATGATTAACTTTCACTTACAAGATGAAATCGCCACAAAATTCCCAAATCTCCTCACACTACCGACAATCAAGCTCTAGTTAAGACGTATTCAATGGTCCCCTAGTGAACAGGGAAATCACTTGTAATGCTCAGTTACGAACTTTCAACCAAAAGTGTATTCGTGACAAGTAACCTTGATACATTTCATCCGCAATATAACCAGTTGTTGAACAGGCATGATTGAAAGTGCTGCTGCATGAGTTCCATTTTGCGACTTTAACTCCAGAGTTTTTATACTTTTTTTACCTGCTTGAGCCTGTTATTGAAAGCCAGTGGCTTTTTTCCGCGTGACAGCCTTCCTTTGACACCCGATGCAATACGGTTTGTTAGTCCTGAAAGATACGAAACATTCTGTTTTGGTGGGTTGGTTGTCAACTGCCCGAAATACCAAGCACATGGATGCCTGGAATGGTAACTCGACATTTTGCAAGTCACGCACGCTCTTTCAAAAAGTGCATTTTTAATCTACAAACAGCTGTCCCGAGTGTTCTTCCAGTTTGTGCTCTCTCAAACGGGAACAACTTTCAGTATTTTAGAAAAGAGTGATAACGATTGCCCTTGCCAACTAGGTTCCGCCTAGTCATCCGAGTGTGATATCGACGAGGCAGTACAAAAGGATGATGGGCATACACACAAGATATGACGTCGCAAGCTCACTGGCTGATTGGCAGTAAATATTCAGTCTCCTAAATATCGACATTACTATGTTAAGGTTGTTAAGTCATTTCAACCGTAAATCGTATTGAATACGTGAGCTTTCATTGCGATTTGCCTTCCGAAATCCGACGAAACGTGCAAGGTAAAGTGGCATTTGCTAGATTGTCTTGGGGTACGGCTGAGTAAATACCGTTAAGTCATAAAATTGCCGTCTCTCAGATAAATAATTTCTCGTGCATCGTGACCAGACTGGCAATTGTCTAACACTGAGCTAATGTCTGCCATTACCATGAGACACTGCGTACTCAGCTGGTGGCATAATTCTTCAAACTTCATAATGAAATAAACATAATGGTCCTTGTGTGTATTGGGAAATGAGACCAACCTCGGTCCATCATGGACGTCAAAAACGTGTGATTTGGAGACTGAATATACCTTAACTCCTAAATAACTGACGGGGAAATGGATGCTGAAGCAATCGTGCCTGTTGAGTTCAGTGGTCTTACAGCTTGATTAGGTTGAAACTGATTTCCCTCCTTACTTGGCTTACTACCCCGGTTCCACGGAGCTTCTTCGATGTCAGTGACTACGCCTCCTCATCAGTGGCCTCCTGTGGTAGGCCGTTGGAAAAAAATATTGACTCGAATTTCGATTGATTTCTGTTCAATTTTAGCGAGCGAAAATGTTTGAGCGCCCGGTTTGTCTAAGCTGTTTACCTGGGGCACATATTAATGGTACTAAAACGCCATTCACTGCTAGAGTGGTTGAACGGCCGTGTTTCCGGCTACTCATAGGATGTACTTTGCGGCTTAGATGGTGGTTGTAGGTGACAGAAACATATCCAACTATTGGTGAGCTGAATCTCCAGACAGCAGCTAATTTGTGTGGTCGTTAGTTCTATCTTAATGCTTCTCATTACAAGGAATGAGTTGCTCGTCTCCTTCACGAGAAACTTGAAGAAGGTTCGAGTCAATCAAAGTATTCACGGTGCTCTGCCCACAGCTGTTGAATATAACTTCTGAAAAGGTCACACTAGCGCCGTAAATTAAAGAAGCTACGAGACTTCTTATTTCTGACTCCCCGAAAGCACAAGCATAGATCATGTGTACCTTGGATGGCCATCGCGGACCACCCATGAGTTGGTTCACATAAACTGTCTTTGATATATATATATATATATATATATATATATATTCGATTGTTTTAACTCAGGAGCATGACATTTGACCAATATGTCTAATTTGTTTTACCAAGGAACTCACTTTTGAAATTATGCTATAGAGGATATTGCTTACGGAGGGGTCACCATTCAAAATGCTCAAACGGGGGCGTACCAACGGACGTTATAAACAACAGACTGCTATCAAGGCTATGAAAAAAGTAGAGAATTACTCGCCTTAATTAATATGGCCATAGATATTTTGGCAACATATATAATCCCTCGTGGGCGAAGCACATTCCAAACAATAACAAATGAAGTGTGAAAATTTCGAAATTTAATTAGCTACGACAGATTTCTTGAAAACATGACTCAACAAATCAAACGTTTCTCAGCTGTCTCACAATATCGATTATATACTCCCTTCCCTATGGAGGGAGACAACCTCGCCGGAATGGAACGCTATGTTCATTAGTAGTCCTCATAAGGGAGGTTCGATATACATACATCCCATAGAAGTTCACGTACGTGTACTGAATATTACTATTTTTCCTTTTATGACTGAGTCATTCGTACCTTCGAGTGTTTTTTCTGATCCGTCTGTTTTCCTTGCCCCTCTGATTATTGCTTTTGTGCCTAATACTAAGTCATAGCATAATGCCAACCTGTGACCCGAACATTCACATTAATGCGATGGTTCGTTGCTTGCAGTCGAACAGTCTTGATGTATTCTTCTTTCCTATTTACAGAACTTTTGTCAAACTTTTTCCTCAAGCCAATGCAGTTATTGCAAATATCCGGCGAAATCGGTCCAGATGGAAATATATTCTGGAACGTGCCCAACGAGGGGAATTGAATGCCAACGGCCTGCAAATTTTTAACCACGATTTAATCGATGATGCTCAATATCCCAAAAACGGTACTGCTATGTAACCGAAACTGTGTCAGTGACACACCAAATGGCGCCATAAAATTTGATGAGATAATTTATGGTCCGTTCTTCAGCTACAGAAATGCCACTCATCATGTTGCCACACGGCAATCACGTAAATCCAAAATAGTTCTAAAACCTGCCCACACATCCTACTGATGCTATTTTCAATAAACTATCGTAAAGACAGATGTATCATTTTTAACTGCCATTCTGACGGAGTAAATTTAGCTAGAAGGGATGTCAAAGCTGATTGGTTACTTCTGATCGACCTCAGTCCGAGCTTTGCATGAGGGGACGGAATATCGCTTCTAGCTAAGACAACTATGTTAATCGTTTGGATCCACTTGGTTCCAGGTCCAATGGTTCTTAAGCATGTTGGGGCGAAGTTTAATAGACTTCCTCTTGCAAGTGAATTTTATCTGTACCGAAGAGCCGAGGAGAACTGTAGGGTCAATTCCTGTTCGTTGGGATAAGCGCGCATCTCACAAAACTCTAGATGGACTATAGCTTGTGTTCATGAATAGTCAATCTGCATTGTGAGTAACTCGCACTCATCCCAACTAAAAATGAGAGAGCTATACAGTTGTCACCATAAATTGATTGCATTGACAAGACGAAATATTTAGTGAAATCCCAGTGTCTGCTTAAACTACCATCAAACCAAAATCAGACTTAATGCTGTGGTCAGTAACTTGTATATAGTCCTGTACCGCATGACAGCAGACCGCTTATGGGATGCACTAAATAATTCTACCGCTATCCTAGCAGCTTCATGTTATTTTGACAGGAGTAGTAGGAGACGAAAGCGCAAAATTCAAAGACGGCCCACCGTCTATTTTGCTACCTGAGGCCTGACCGTATTTTGAGCAGTCCTGTCACACTATGTATGAAAAACGATCAACACTTAATTGAGTAGCTTCACACTGCGATATTAGCCGGGGCAGAATGCTTCACGTCGCCCGTGTACTATTAATACAGAGTAACCCTTTGAGACTCCAGTTCCAACCATTCCAGAATGCACATATAACCCAAAAGTCAACCTCATGTCGTGGTAAATGCTCACTTGCTAATTAGGTTGGTAAGGATGGGAGACTTCATCGGAATTTACCTGAATAGCTCGCCTAAAATATCCTCCGATTTAATGCGCTGCACAAAGACTGTTGAGTCTTCCATCAACACCAAATAAATTAACAAGTCAGTACTTATCGAAACATAACTGCAATCTGGTGTTCAACTGAGATATCAGATTGACGGGAAATCGGAAGCTAGCTAATGGTCCCCAGGAAAAACAAATCTGAGAGAGGGCTGTCGAGAGTCATCCGTAAACTTATGATTAATATTAATAATTCAGTGGGAATGTCGGGTTAAACCCAATCTGGATTTTCAGGGGTCATGAAGGGAACAGGCATTGGTAGATTTCCGACCAACTCAGCGGTTTCTTTTTTGAATTTTATTTTGGCATTTCGGTTACTCATTTCCAGGGGTCAGCGAGCTGGCAGTATAATAAACCTTACGCATCCATCGAGCTACATAATATGTCCGCCGGATTGATGCCACAGCTGCATAATTTTGTTTTCTAACGGGTCCCTTAAAAATGGCACCAAAAGTTTAGAACATATTTAGCCAGTGTGCAATGTTCTCGAAAAAACTGACATTAAAGTTGCTGAAAGTAGTTTATGTCTTCGACGTGTGCTGATGTGATTGGGAGAACAAACTAAACTGTACTTGGTAAAACAAGCAACATTGTCAATGATGATAATACTCTGGTGTCAGTGCTCCGCATTCAAATCTCGTTGGGGGTGGTTTCCACACGTATTCGCACATAAGACGTCACTAAAGCGAGAGACTCTCTTCAGCAATGACCTGTTCCAAGGGATTACCGTACTGATAACGTAAAGAACCATGTGTAACAAACATTAATTTTCAGGCTCCCTTTATCAGGTTGGAATGTAATTAACAGGCAAAATAATAACATGTAATGAAATAATCGAATGAGACAGGTTTGCATTCTGGAAGCGAAAATCCATAAGCAATCCGCTGAGGGTGAAACAACTGATCTGAAAGCTTGATGGGCTGGTCAGCTGAACGATGTGTCAGGGTTTCGGAATTCCCATTAAACGTCTTTGACAGTGCTGTGTTATTCAGATGGCTAGAGGCGAACTGACCATTTGACAGGTAACTATGTGTGACCTACCGAAAGCTGCCACTTTAACGTGGTGGTCGGGCTTGGGTACTGCAATGATCCCGCGGGCTACGCTGGCTGGAATGTCATTCCACAAGGTGCAACCATTCAAGGAAAGCCAAAGTCAGACAGAAAGCAGCGAAACCCCGCACTACATGCAACCCTGCTACTAGGCGGTCTGGGGGAAAGTCGTACTGTTTTCTATGCAGGAAAATGTTGGTAGCTCAGGTAGGGCAGATGGCCGTTGACTTGTCCGCTGAGCTGGGCAACTGGATTGCAAACGTTTCATCGCCAAACGAGGTGACATTATCTGTGCGTTATTGGGAAGCGTAGTGATGCGTAGCGGTGGGTTAGTGGTTGTGCGTTGAGTAGTGTTACGTGTGTGGTAATATACGTGCTGTTAGCCGGGGATGACCTTTGACAGGGGTTAGTTGTTCGGTCGGGCGGTTCCATTGGTTTCTTTGTTATCCCGTGTCCTCATTCACCGATACCCACGTGACCTTTGAACCTGGCATCCCCCGCCGTCGCAATCTGGTTGATGTTGGAGTGACCTTTGTCCTTCCGAGTCCCGGCATGTGACCTTCGTTGATTCAACTCCGAGGAGTTCCTTGTTTCTTTGTTTGTGAATCCAATATTCGGTCCTCCTTGAATGTCCCGGTTGAGATTTTGATCTTTTGCATGTACAGGTGCGTAAAATGGATCCAGTTCGATGCACCGGTTGATCAAATCTTCCGTGGAGTACCATGCTTCCAGAAATTCTTTTCCGTGTCGCTTGTCTCCGTGTGCTAAATTTTTGTGCTTTCCAGATTGAATTTGTGGCCTCTTGGTCCTCGTGTATAGATGTCAAGAACGGAGGGTCATGCCTCCTGACAGCCGCGTTGTGTTCGTTTATTCGTGTACATAATTCCCCCTCAGTTTTTCCAACGAAGAATTTGTTCTAGTTGTTGCAGTTGATTTGGTATAACACATTGTTCCTTTTGATTTTGTCTCGGTTGTCCTTCGGTCTAGAGAATAATTTCCTTAGGATGGCATTCGGTTTGTGGGCCATGATGATTCCTTTTTGAGCCAATAATCTGGTTGCAAGTTCTGATATATTCTTGATGTAAGGTAGGACTACCCCTTCTGGTGGTTTGTTCATGCTGTTACGGTTGTTGAGTTGTCTTCTTCAAGGTTGCCCCAAAAACCGCACACTCTGATCGCCCATCTGTTGACCGTGACCGCCGGCGCATTATCCAACATGGTCGAAATACCTTTAAAACCGAAGAGCCCAGTGCTGCTCAAAAGGCACCTGCTATATGCAGCCATATCAGGAATGAGACACTAATTCCCTGTTACCTGAGACCATGGATTAGGCCAACCTCCTGCAGCCGACCAAGTCAGAGTATTGGGACATCGGCTCTGGGAAGGTTCTCAAATGAAAAACCTTACTGTCCGCTGCCTCGTGGGTCAGACTTTTAGGTCAGAGGCTAGGAGCAAGGTCCCCGAACAAAACCCTACATCGTCCACTGCCTTGTGGGTCAGACTTTTGAGTAAAAGGCTCAAGGTGGGGTACCTCAACCAAACCCCCCTCCTCGGCATGGGCAACCAGGAAGTATCATTTGCCCGCGCAGTTCTGTGTCCACCGATGTTTCTCCCCAAACTCCCCACCAAACGTCACTGGGTCACTTGACTGGCAGTTATCTGACCGGAGGGCCTTATGCTCCCCGCTGCCTATTAACAATGAAGAAAATAAAACCCTTCTTAATCGACAATATCCTTTCTATATACGAGCTTTTAACGTCCGTCCGCAATGTCAAATTGGAAAGCAGGCGATGTTTGCTGAAACATTATGCTCTGAAAATTGATATATGCAGTGTTACCGAAACACGCATGCAAGACCCAAGAGTTGCCATGCACTTCAGAACGCCAAGCTCTTTCAAATTTCCCCCTCCATTTGTCCGGTGACCCAAAAGCGATGGTTCTGGAATATACTGCGTGGGATTCCCACTCAATCCCACAGCGGAACACGCTTTGCTGGATTGGATCCCAGTGAACACTCGTCTTTTCTCCGTCCGGTTATCCAGTTCACTCAAGCTCAATGCCCCTTGGCATAAAAAGCGGTGCCTGTTTGTAGTTCCAGCTTATGCTCCAATAGGCCGCAATTCTGATCCTGAGAGGGATATCTTCTATCGATAGCTATCCGGAAAAGCACTAACATTGTGATCCTTGCAGGCAATGCGAATACTCAACTCGGTCGTCTGAGCTCTTTGGAACAACATTTGGGCTGTCGATTCATAGTCAATGCTTGCCACACAGACAACGGAGAGCGATTCTCACAGTTGTGTGCTGATCATGAACTGCTTGTGGCAAGTACGATCTTTCAGCATCACGTAACCTGGCGGCCACCAACTGCAAATCCACCCAGTTAGATCACGTGGCCATCGGTCACCGGTGGAAAGCCACAATTCAATGTTGACGTTCGCACTGGGGCACACAACTTGACTCCAATCACGCCATGGTGCGTGCAGGCCCTCTCAGGCCATCTGAAGTCAGCAAGAAGCATGCCAATCCATCAAATTCGGACAGCCTCCATAGCTGTACAGTATCATTAGCTAGCCCAATAACTATCCACATTAGACCAACACTGTGGTGGCAGTGGGCATGTGGATGAAGCGTTGCACAATGTGAAAGGAGCTGTTAGCGACGTTCAGTGCTGTCTGTCAGACTTTGATTCGACCACAAGATCACTGGATGTCAACGAGGTCGCTATCCATGTTTGATGCCAGAAAATCCATACCAGTAGGCAAAGAACACAACGTCACGCGCAAATCCCTCAAACGCTAATTAGTGAAGAGTCTATGGAAAGACCGAGAGTTGTGGTGGACATCGAAAGCTCGGGAGATGGCCTTTACTTCGGGAAACAGCCGTGTCCTATATCAACTGATACAATCGACTGGCCCTAGGAAAGCAACGGTCAGCGAAACGATAAGTGAAAAAGATGGCTCGTCAATTAACTTGCAAGAACATCGTCTTGAAAGATGGGCCGAACTGTTCGAAGAGCAGTTCTGCTCGCCTCCCGCAACGCAGCCTGTAGAGAGAGTGCATACAGGCGAATGAAATGTAAGCATTGATTGCCCTTCGGAAGAAAAAATAAGGTACGTAATACCCGTGCCAAAACATGAGAAGGCACCAGGACCGGACGGTCTGTACCCATCCCTTTTCAAAGAAGGCGGAGAATCCCTGACGATCCATCTGACAGAGCGTATTAGTGCTATATGGAACGGAGAGAAAGTGCCGGCAGAACAGGGCATGTCGACAGTTATCCCTGTCTTCCAAAACGGCGCGCGGAGGCTGCTTGAAAATCACCGTGGTGCAGCCTATGAAATGTGGCATCGAAGGTGCACTCTGGTGCACTCCGAAGGTTAACTGTACACAGGGAGAGACAAATCCGTGAATACCAAGCTGGGTTCCGTCCCGCAAGAGGCCGCATCGATCATATCTTTACACTCCGACAGATTCTGGAACAACGATACTGCTTCCAGCAGCCAACAATGGTTGTATTTTTCTATCTGAGAGTTGCTTTGACTCTGTGGACCGTTAGGGGCTATGACAGTATCTGCAAAGCAAAGGTGTGCCCCATAAAATCTTGACCCTCCTTGAGGCGCTGTACGCCAACTCCCGTGGCCGTGTGAAGGTCTACGGGAAGCTCTCACCTGAGTTCACCACATTCAGTGGTGTCCGACAGGGCTGCCTTCTTTCACCTTTCCTCTCCAAATTCGTCATTGATACGATCATAGAAGACTCACTACCAGCCTCTTATGCCTGTGGGGTCGAAGTGCTCCCTGGGCCTCCGCTCACAGACATCCAGTACGCAGACGACATAGCTCTTCTTGGATCTGACCCCGTGGTAATGCAAACAATATTAAATAATCTAAATAATTCTGCCTCACGGTTCGGCATGCGCTTCATGCAAGCAAACTGCAAAGTGCTACTGAAAGACTGGGTGGGATCGAACCCTGGCTTCATGCTCGCGGACGAACTGATTGAGGTAATACACAAATTTGTTTACCTGGGAAGCTTATCATTCCAGGTGATCCCGCGAAAGATTATACTTCCACCCGGATTAGGAAGTCCAGAGCAGCTTTTGTGAACCTGCGTCACCTGTATCGTAGGCGTGACATCAGCTTATCCGCCAAGGGTAGAGTGTACAATGCTGCGATGCGCTCCGTACTACTATACGGATCAGAAAGCTGGACATTTCGCGCTGAGGACGTCAAAATATTTTCAGTGTTTGACACAGATATCTTCGGAGCATTGTCAGAGTCTGGTGGGAACACCGGGTGGGCGACATCAACTAAATACCGTCTTGAAGGAACTACTTTTGCACATACACAATTTCAAATAAAATCTACATTTTCCGCAAGTTGACGGAGTTGGATCTTTTCTTTGGTCCTCCGCCAGGAGAAGCTTTTATTGGAAACTTTTTACATGTTTAATTGGTAATTTAATTGGTAATTTAATTGATAAATCGAAGCTACGCTATTGCTGCCATTTTGAAAGCCGAATTGATAGTAGCCTCAGTTTCCTAACAGTCAAACCAGTAAAACTATCCATGGACTAAGTTTTGGAATCTGTTCATCACCATCATTACCGGTTGTAGAAACCTCTTACATGTTGTACCGTGATTAGAGCTGGCATGGCGTCGTTCGCCGATGAGTTGGGATTTACGGGTAGATAGCTACACACTGAATGCTGTAACTGGTGTAATAAATACGTCATTGCAGGAGTTTATATGTCCCGTTTCGGAGTCCCAAACAAAGGAGACAGCAATGACCAGAGCAGCCGATTTTTCAAGTAAAAGCTTTAATATTTCACTGCCAAGTCGTTGCTCGACCTCCCCTGGCTTGCTACCAACCTTCTTGTTGTTGTGCGAAAAAAGTGTTCGAGGAAGTCGGTCGACTGGCGGGCCGATCACGTGAGTAATTCAGAGCAACCCATAGAGTGCAATCAGTTGATCTGTCGTGGATGACGTACTTCGTCCAAAAACTATTCAACGTACCTCAGCACTACTGATTCCGTGTTCCCACTAACAACGGATTGTGCCCAGAAGATAGCGATGGTCACAAATTGAAAGTTTAATAACATCCTCAGCGCGCAACGGCCATGTTCATGACCCACATAACAATATAGAGCGTACAGCAGCTGGACATTTGACAGAAAGCCTAGTGGAACGCCTGTGTCATAGGTGGTGCAGGTTCGCAAAATCTGCTCTGATTTTCCCGATCCGGATGGAAATGTTATCTTTGGCTGGACCACCGTAACTGATACATATGTCTTGGCAGAAAAATTTGCCTGTTACCTCAATGGGCTCATCCACAAGCATTGTTTTGGCTTCCGGTCCACCCGAGCACGCAAAGGGCATAATTATTCAATATTCCAATAAATCCACGGTTGATTTGCTTTATGTGTTCACCAGGTTACGCAAGGGTAGCGTATATGTTGAAGAAACGTGCTGGACAGAAACAGCTGGCGATTAGCACACAACTGGAAGAGCCTGTGGGCTGTGTAACCACCAATAACTCCAGATCAATATAAAGGATCCCTCTTAGAGTCAGAATTGCAGTCCACCGGGTCACATATCCGGAAAACACTCGCTATCTGCAAGTGAATGTCCTGGGGGAATTTCGACACCACAAGCATTAGAGGCCGGTAGTGAGCGTTCGGTAATCATATTGATGACGAAGTTGAAATAGTTGGGTGAAAGAGGACAGCCTTAAATGACACCGTTTGATGTAATGAACTCGGGTAAATGCTTCAGGTAGACTCCCACATGTCCGCGGGTGTTGATTCACAGCACCTCAAACAGGTTCGAGAATTTATGGGGGACACCCGTGCTCCTCAGACACCGCCGTAGTGTCTGACCATCTGTTTGGGTGCCTTCTCACGTTTCAGTGCGAATATATTATTAAAACTACTTGAGTTCAACGTTATCGGTCCCAAAAAATGAACATATTCAACAACTGTTACAATCCCACTGAAAGATTCACATTTTAACGAGGATTTACTGTTCCCTATTCATCTGCATTTACAGGCTTTTTCCAAAAGACTAACGTCTGCAGTGTTTCTAGTCCAAACCTGATAACGTTCACGTTATGTTATAAGTAAAAGTGATTTAAAATGAGGGTTGAATGTACGCTTTGAAACTCTTCTCATGGTTATCTAAAATTGGCTTGGTTCCAACCCACTGACAATGTGCAATGAAATTCGAGCTCCCCAATCTGTCGTAGTTGTAATGAACAGGCATAATTAGGTGGGATTGCGCAAAAATGGTGCACATTTTCACGGCTTCTGATCAATGCGTTGGATTAAGGTGGAAAAAATCAACAAGATGAATTCTGAGATCATGGAGACCGTTTTATTCTCTGTTTAATTGTGGTTGTTTAGAAGCATCAGTGGGACTCGTTGGTGGATGAATAAGACATGAATCCAACAGAGATTTAGGAGCTAAAACACAAGTATATCTGACGGAGACATTTTATTTATTTTGGTGATGCCTTAATATTCACAAATTTAAGAGCTCCTTGTGCACAATGCCAGAAGTAGGTTCTAAATGAGGTTGGTACGTTGTACTTGAAAATGGGGAAGGAATATGCAGTGGAATGAAGTTCAATGCGTTTCACAGAATAGTCTCGTTGACACAAAAAGACTTATGGTATCTTGTTCATAGTCACACCACCCTCGTTTGAACGGTCGTCCTACTGTTCTGGTGCATTTATTCCGGTGAGTTCACCCAAAAGGGAAACACTGGACTCGAGTTTCGCCCTTATTACAGCTCATCAGAAGTGCATATTCAATGACCGTGACGGGGTTTGAACCTAGGACATCTGACATGCGAGGCGAGCGTGTAGCCACCACCCTACTACTTATGTTATCGTTCGCGCTTTATATCCCTCGCTTACAGCAAAATCTCGAATATCATACCACCTGAAACGTCTTGCGGCCTTGTGCAGCATATTCATGTGAACAAGAACACCAGTAACGGCAGATTTGGCTGGATTCAGTTGAGTCTCCTGTCGAAACCAAACTGATAAACAAATATGTCTACCTGGCTATTCGCTTCAAATTGGGGGTGCGGTAGGACGTAATTTCGATAGAAAATCACGGGATGCATCCAATTCGCGGTCAAACAGGTTTCGGTAACCTCATGAATAATGTATTGTGTATGTTTATTACTTAAGTGCTCATGTTTCAGCGTCCACAATCCTTTGGTCTTCACGGATGACGTAATGATGATTTTCTCGTCTGACCATAACGTTTCGTGTGACAACGAAATGCAATACAATACTGCTTCTCCAGAAATCGTTGCATTTTGCCTTCTTCCGGTGACTGAAGGTCTACTGTCTTGTGGTTTTCCCTTCGGATAATATCAATCATAACGCGCGCTAAGTCATATATGTAGGCAACTGGGGATCCGAAGTCTACACAACCTTTAAAGATAACCGAAAATCTGAGTTTGGTAGCACAAGTAAGATGAGTCGATGTGCTGAAACAAGTTCAATATTTCTCACCAGAAATCAAGTCGTTTTACCCGGTGGTACCTCAAACTTTTCTCCCACACATCTTTTTATTTAGTTGTCTGGACATACAAATGTACATGCTAAAAGCATGATAACAACGCGAGATCTGGTCAGATAGTTTATTGTAGGACCGTGTTCGTCCCCAATTTTGCTCATCCAAAGGATCTTGCTGCCAGTCTTCAAAACGTACCTCCAGAACACCTATAAATACAATCAACGAAAGCCGAATTATGACGCTAAATGGTGGGTCGCGATTCAAGGGCCACAATTCAAGAGAATTTCGTTCCCATATACTTTGTCTTCCACTATCCGATCTACTCCAGAAGATACCGACGATTTAAGCAATCTTCTCGTGGAAGGGTCACACAGAAATGCCTCTTCGTATCTTGAGGTCATCTTGAGGCGCAAACCAGCATCAAATTTTCCAAATACCTCACCTGACTGCATGGGATATCTTGGCCTTCTAATCCCTCTCACCTTACACGCTCTCTAAAAACTCCGTAAACAAAGACAATGGCTTATAAAAACTGATTACTTACCTAGATTAGGATGATGACCGCAGATGATGCTGATGATGGTAATGACCTTAAAGTCGTCGCTTAGAGACGGAATTTTGGAATTATTACGCAACTGGTTCATACACTTATTGACATAATAATTTGGTTTTGACCGGACACTCACCTAGAACTCAGCTGGATCTCCCTTTTGTGATGTTCTTTATCAGGAAGCCTCTTTATCTCGCTAGGTTCATCTAGCTTATTCTTCTTCGGATAACTAGTTGTTTCTCTTAATTTTCCTTATGCACATCTTTATATACGCGCGCTGTTTTGCATCTCCTGTAAAACTGAAACTTCGGTGGTCTCGACTTCTCAAAGTCAACTTCTCAAGACACGAACAACCGACAAACAGTGCACAGGCAATTTTGTCATATGCAGGTAGTCAATGGTCAAGAAATTAACGAAATCGCGAGTTTCATTAAGAAAGTAGGAGACAGATTTCTGGCCCAGACGAAGAGCGAACAGAAATTTATATCCTAAATCATTTTACTTCTCGGCAACAGACCATTAAATTAGTAACCGTTTTCCATGCGGTCATTTCCAACTGGTTTGCTGCATCATTATCTGTGTATGCGAAACTTTAGTTTGGATAAGGCTAGTGCATTTTGCCAATCTCTTTTCCACTACGCTAATATCCCGATTCGCTCCCAACACTTTATCCAAATATCGTGGTGGAAACTGTCCATTTTTTACTCTATCTAATAATTTGTTTTCCACTACAGCGAGACAAAATATGCTAATACGGTGCAGGGTGGACTACTCAAGTTTTATTACTTTTAAAAAATAAGTGAGTTTTAACCGGCATCAACAGCGATTCAGGTATGTGCTTTGAGAAAGCCCCCTTGCTGGCCGTTTGAGCATTTACTATTCGAGACGGCTGCAATGTATAACTTTACCAAAGCCACGTGATTTCGAATGCGGCTTTATGAGGAATTTTCATAAGGGTCTTTTGATTGTATGTTGCAAGGCCTTTTGGTGAAAGCAAACTATCTCATGAAAGGCAAAGTAGTGATGCAAAATAAATCACGACTCCTGGAGGAATCAACATGCATTACGAAAGAGTGGTCTTCATACGCCACAGGAATTCTGGCCATTTTTGCTTAAAAGGAGCTCCTGTTTCTCGATCACGCTGTTCTGTTCCGTCGATGCTGAGAGACAGGAAAATAACAATCAGGGTTTATTCCAAGTACATGCGGACCACATGTTTCTAAGTTTTATATCGAAATTCCCAATTTTCTCGCTACCAACCATTCACGAGTTTAACTGACAAAAGTAAGTATTTCCAAATTTCTGATACACTTGTTTCTCATACTGTCCTAATTAGTGGGCGCATCTCCAGAAAAGTTTCACGGCCGGAATTCTGGACACGTTTGTTTGTTTCAACCTGTCAAACCACAAATGAGTGGAGTTCAGTGGGATTTTATCCGGCCTTTGTCCACCTCAAAGTGGTTGCGATCTGTTCCAATCTGGTGAATTCACGTCATTTCTCATGCATTGAGCTGACACTAATTTTGATGCGCTATACACAGAGTTTTGTCAACTCTAAGATTTAGATGACCAGATCTGAAAAGAAAAGCATTTATGTCGTTGACATTCGAAGATAACAAAGCCCATACATGACACGCGCGACAAGCTTCATGAAATCATCTTCAGCATTCTCTCTTTCTCCACTAACGTTAGGACTAATACCACTCAGAGAAAACATGGTTCTGTGAATAACTCAGTACAAGGATACAGCTAAACAGGAATCATAAAATTGGCTGGAAATCGCTGTAGGGCCTTTGAAATCTTTTGAATATCGGTAAAAATGAATTATGCCACTTCGGACCCTCGCTGTATATGTTATTGTTTACATACTTGCGTGTATATTATAGTGGCTGACCTAAAATGGTTAGAACTGGTTTCCAAGTCATCCTACAAGTACTATTATATCCGTTGCGTGAGAAATGCAAATTTCAAGTTGAAGTGAGTGCTTTTCCTGGTTACCCCTAATTGTCACTTACCGCTGGTCTCCAGCCAAATAGTAATTATTTAGTAAGTTTGTCGCAATCTTGGTTACCAATATCTGGGTCACCTTACAGCCCTTTTCATGTAGAACAGTACCCGGCTGAAACATACTTATTTGCTTGGAAATTTGGGCTACGAACGGCTTTCATCAAGTTTAAGTGTTGTGTGTCACCTTCATTGCCTGATGCATTTGCATGATCCAAAACATCACCACCGACCAGCAAAAAATTTATGCTTTCATGGCATCTGTTCAGTTTCTGTATTTGCTTGCTATCGCACATAATTGCGTTTTAAGGGAAAAGAAACGAAGAAGAGTTCATTGGACTATTATGAGTAACTATTTGGAGTAACCAGGATCACAGCTTGTTGCTGGATCTAAGCATTTTTCAACCTTTTTAGTTCTGTCTTCGTTTTTAGGAAAAACCTATTTGTTCTTCTATTCCTCTGGTTATCCTTAGTCCTGTTTCCTTGCTTTCACTACAGAATCAACTTGTATTGATTGAAAAATTGTCACTCCTCCAAAATACTTTGGGCTGTTCTTTTTTGGTTGCATCATTTATCAGGTGGCTGCAAAGAGCCAACGACCAGCATTACCTCCTTCGGTATTCAGCAGGTAGGTTTATTTCTCAAGTTTCCACCAATCTTGAATTTTATTTGAACGTGTAGTTCAATGCAACTAACATTAACAAGACACTCAAATGAACCTTCCCTTTGTGATATTCTTCAACTGAATGTCTCAAATGTCTCCTTACATTCCACGATAATAAAAACCTCACTGTATGTTTCTGTGATAGAGCATGCTACAGGCATTGTTGCTGAAAACTCAAGCAAACCATTAACGTCCTCGTTCTTCTTGGGTCACAAGGGGTCGAATAACTTTATAAACTGAGGATTTATTTGAGGTTCTCATTAACACCAATAGTATAGTTTGCAAATTGATGCATTACATCAACGGTGAGTTAAGTTTCCCTCGTTGAACAACATGTTAGTTCCCCAGGCCGACCTCGAAATTTTCCAGTCCTCTGTGGTGAACGTTAGATTACCCAGAATCTTCAGTGCATTAATTGTGGCATTGCCGCAAAAAGCGCCCTAACCAGTCGATTGGCTCCGCAATCACTCGTTCGTAGTCATTATCTTTGATGAATTGGTGTCTGCAATAGACTACACGATTCATTTCCCATTCCACCACCCCATTCTGATTCATTTGAATCAAAGATGAATCACACAACTGGGGTTTCGTTCCGTGATTCACACCGTGTTCAGAAGTCCGGTTATCTGATTTGCAAAACCTGCGTGTTGCCGCTATTTCGCTAATACGCAATGGACACATGTGAACGGAAAGACACGTCCAAAATGATATTTTGTTTCAAAGGACACCATTTTTTGACATAGTTCTGATCTTCACACGAGCCGCAAACTGCCATTTTTGTAAAAAAAAGCACAGTTCGTCTAAGTCATAAAGCCGCTGGAACAGGCTTCCGCACAAATAACAGACGGCCCATAAGTTATAAAAGCCGAGATGATTGATGGCAAAATATATAAATAGTCAAATGCGTGATTGAAATCCCCTTCTAAGATGACGAATCGTCAGGTCTATCTTTCAGCAGTTCCTTAAAATCCTGTTCACGTGATTATCCTACTATTTTTGAGAAATAAAAGTTCATTTAGCTAGACCGAAATGTTTATTGCTTTGTCCTGTCCCAAGCACACTGTGATGGACTACAGCTGGTTATAACAAAATATAAGAAGGCTACTGGAAGAAAGTATCAGCCCGGAGCTATTTTATAGGAAAATAAACAACACTCACTGGGTGAAATCACTGAAGCTGAATGTTGCTAGGGGAATAGAAACGAAAGCTTTGCTCCTGTGAGTTTCGTTTCCTGATAGTGCTTAAAATTATTGGAATATTTGTTTCAAAACTGCATGCGGTATTTATATGACTTACACGCAGTAAAACTGTTGGCAAATTTAGGCAGCAGAATGTGCCAGTGGGAAGGCCATGATGTACTTTGGTTTGACTCTCTCTCAAAGTTCCGCAATCAAGAGTGTAATCATCATCTACGCAGAGAGAGAATGATGGAGTTTGGTATGCGTTTTGTGCAGACATTGTCCAACAACTGTAAAAATCAAATTATAGCAACATCAAAGAAAAAATGTAGAAACCATACTACTTTAGTTTTGCTATTACCGATGCTTCATACTTTGCAGTGGTAAAAGTGTTTAAAGTGAGCAGTAAAACGCCCTGCAACAGTAGTAGTTTCCGATATGTCCCCAGAGCATGAAATTCCATATGCAGTTTATGCTACCAAAATAGTGAGACAGCTCCATGCGATGGGCTTCTATGATGAATGTCAACTGACAGACAAATCAAGCCCTCATTGCTTATGTCCATGAGACACATTCTCTATGTCTAGAGCAGAGTTCTTATAACCAGCCTTGACGGTCAACTTTGCAACAGTTTGGAGGTTGCCACAATTCGATGGTGTACTTCGAGGTGAGGGTGAAGCTCTGCGTTTGGAAGCTTGTGGCAGACATTCTTCAGATGACCGACCAGGACGTCAAAGATGGCGCATCTTCATTACGGAAGAGTCGGTGCAGTAGAATGAACTGTCTGAAAATCTCTTGAGAAAGAACACCTGGGGTGCTTAAAACCTGATTCTTCAGCGACTTCCTATGACTAACATGCTATAGGACCATGTAGTTCAAATTTTTGAAAGTAACTAATGACTTGTTACTAATAAATGTCCCAAGAAAGCGATTGTTTTCTGAAAAAGATTGCTCTGGAGAAAGAAAGCAACGATCGCGAAATAACCAGGGAGCCAAAACCGTCTTTGATGGTAAAAAAAGGCCCAAAAATTCAAGCCCGATCCTTAGGTTAAATCGTATTTAACTTGATTTGATCGCAACAGTGGTAGAAAAACTCGTATCTTTAAAAGGCATTGACGTTTGGGTTACGTATTAGGCTGGCAACGACCCTTTGAGGTGCTATTCCTAAGGTTTCAAAGGTAAAGACGATGCTCTACACGATAAATCACTTTTGCGAAGCCTCGCAAATTACAGAATTCCGCAAGAGCCTCCTCCGTTCGGATCAACTCATGGCTGCCAGTGGACTGAACTTGCATCATATTATATATATATACATATATATATATATATATA